>NC_053389.1:636573020-636879635 GCF_905171765.1 Bufo bufo
TTGAGAAGGCGGTGGATGTGGCGGTGTAGGTGGAAGTGGCGGTGGAGGAGGAGGGGGTAGTCTACACTGCTTTTTGATTTAAAATTTATTTTTATTTTTTTAAATTAGGGTACACCCCAAAACATTGGGAAATATAACCCTCCAGTCGTGCTAAACACACGTTCAAACAATACACTGGATGCAGGGCAGGCCAGCACCTCCAAGGCGTAAAGGGCAAGCTCAGGTCATGTGCCCAATTTGGAGACCCAGAAGTTGCAGGGGCTGACCCCTGTCAGTTACAGTTGTGTTCAAAATTATTCAACCCCCAATGCTGTAAAGGGTTTTAGGGAATTTAGTGTACATTTGTAATTGTGTTCAGAATGAAATCTTACAAGGACTTTTTAAAGAACCAAATGCAACTAAAATGACATCAATTGTTTTTGTAATACAGCATTAAATGTTTTTTTTTGTGATTTCTTCATTGACACAATTATTCAACCCCTTAAAGACTACCACTCTTAAGAACAGAGGTTCATTCAAGTGTTTTCGATCAGGTATTGAAAACACCTGTGGATGTCAAGGAGCAGCAATCAAGCATAATAAGCACCAATTAGGCAGATTTAAAAGGACTGTGATACTCGGCTCCTTCTAGACATTTACTGGTGTGTTTACAAACATGGTGAAGTCTAGAGAATGGTCCAGGAAGACAAGAGAAGAGGTGATTTCTCTTCACAGGAAGGGCAATGGCTATAAGAAGATTGCAAAGATGTTAAACATACCAAGAGACACCATAGGAAGCATCATTCGCAAATTCAAGGCACAGGGCACTGTTGAAACGCTACATGGTCGTGGCAGAAAGAAGATGCTGACTTCGACTGCTGTGCGCTACCTGAAGCGCAAAGTGGAGAAAAGTCCCTGTGTGACTGCTGAGGAACTGAAAAAAGATTTGTCAGATGTGGGTACTGAAGTTTCAGCTCAGACAATAAGGCGCACACTGCGTAATGAAGGCCTCCATGCCAGAACTCCCAGGCGCACCCCCTTGCTGTCTCCAAAGAATAAGAAGAGTCGACTGCAGTATGCCAAAAGTCATGTGGACAAACCACAAAAGTGTTCTGTGGACTGATGAAACAAAATTAGAACTGTTTGGGCCCATGGATCAACGCTATGTTTGGAGGAGGAATAACAAGGCCTATGAAGAAAAGAACACCTTGCCTACTGTGAAGCATGGCGGGGGGTCAATCCTGCTTTGGGGCTGTTTTGCTTCTACAGGTACAGGGAAGCTTCAGCGTGTGCAAGGTACCATGAATTCTCTTCAGTACCAGGAGATATTGGATGAAAATGTGATGCAGTCCGTCACAAACCTGAGGCTTGGGAGATGTTGGACCTTTCAACAGGACAATGATCCCAAGCATACCTCCAAGTCCACTAGAGCATGGTTGCAGATTAAAGGCTGGAACATTTTGAAGTGGCCATCGCAGTCACCAGACTTAAATCCGATTGAGAACCTCTGGTGGGACTTAAAGAAAGCAGTTGCAGCGCGCAAGCCTAAGAATGTGACTGAACAGGAGGCTTTTGCCCATGAAGAATGGACGAAGATACCCGTAGATCGCTGCAAGACACTTGTGTCAAGCTATGCTTCACGTTTAAAAGCTGTTATAACTGGAAAAGGATGTTGTACTAAGTACTAAGATTGAATGTCACTTGGGGGTTGAATAAAACTGATAATGATGTGAGCACAGAAAAGACATTTGTGGTTATTTCATTATAAATGTTATGTTATATTTGTCTGACTTACAAGTGCCTCTTTGATTTAATTGTAAACAAGATGACTGAAATGATCAAAATCAATGTCAAACTGGCCAAAACACTCAATTTCAGTGGGGGTTGAATAATTTTGAACACAACTGTAGTTCGTGTAGGCGTGTGCATACTTACTGCCCCACCATGTCGCATGTCCCCGTGATGTTCACGATCCAATTTGATATCTGCTCTATCAACTTCCGATGTTCTTTTATGCGCCTACAATTGTGATCACGGGTGGTGGGGAATCAGGGTTCCAGACCGGAGAGGAAGCGTGAGAAAAAGAGACCAAATTTAAGGGAGATAAATTCATTTTAAAAAATTGGGATCGAGCAGAAATGTGGGAAACGCTGTTGAGGCGCAAATGTGGGACAAATTACAGAAGCCCAAATGTGGGCCAAAAGAGTCAAGCGGAAATGTGGGAAAAGCTATTAAGGCGCAAATGTTGTACAAATTACAGAAGCCCAAATGTGGGCCAAAAGAGTCAAGCGGAAATGTGGGAAAAGCTATTGAGGCACAAATGTTGGCCAAAAGAGTATAGCAGAAATGTGGGACAAATTATGGAAGTGCAAATGTGGAACAACTTGTTTAAGTTTAAGCATTGAATCAAAGGAGGTGGCGCGCATCAATTAAAGAAGCATTTCAGAAATTTTATTCCCTGTCACCTATGCAGAGGAGGGGTTTATTCACGTCTAAAATTGTATAATGTCAACCCAAGAATGTAACAGAAAAATTACAGAAATTTTATTAACCTGTCTACTTGGTAGAGCAGGGGTCTATGACAGAAAACTATTGTTTATTGTCACCCAAAAATGTAAAATAAAAATGATTGAAATTTAATAAGCTGTCAACTAGGTAGAGGAGGGGTATATGACCCTAAAATGTAACTGACAAATGTTTTTTTTTTTTTACCGCTCTAATAGGTATAGCAGTGGTACTTCACACCCAGAAATTGGTGAATTTCACCAGAAAATGTAACTGACAATTTTTTTTATTTTTTACCGGCCTACTAGGTATAGCAGTGGTACTATACACACAAAAATTGGTGAATTTCACCCGAAAATGTAAATGACAAAGTAGTGAAATGATATAAAATACGTACAAATAAAAAAAAAAAAATTGATTTATGAGGTGGCGTTCCATATGGAGTAGGAGTTTGAGGAGGCTGTGGACGTAGCAGTGTAGGTGGAAGCGGCGGTGGAGGAGGACGAGGTAGCCAACACAGGTTTTTGGTTTTAATTAAATTTTTTAAAATTAGGGTACACTCTAAAAGAGTGTGAAATATCCAAAATACAAGAATGAGCAATTGCGCTGCAGTATAACAATGGCTGGTTAGTGCCGGTATACATGTCTATTCTGCACAAGGTACGGACAAGTCCTGAGGGATCCATGCCTGGTTCATTTTAATGAACGTGAGCTTGTCCACATTGGCTGTGGACAGGCGGCTGCGCTTGTCTGTGATGACGCCCCCTGCCGTGCTAAACACACGTTCAGATATTACACTGGCTGCAGGGCAGGCCAGCACCTCCAAGGTGTAAAGAGAAAGCTCAGGCCATGTGCCCAATTTGGAGACCCAGAAGTTGAAGGGGGCAGACCCGTCATTCAGTACGTGTAGGCGTGTGCACACATACTGCTCCACCATGTTGGTGAAATGCTGCCTCCTGCTAAGACGTTCCATATCAGCTGGTGGTGCTGGTTGTTGTGGCGTGCTGACAAAGCTTTTCCACATTTCGGCCATGCTAACCCTGCCTTCTGAGGTGCTGGCGGTGCCCCAGCTGCGTTGGCGACCTCTTCCTCGTCCTCTGCCTTTGCCTTGTGCTTCCACTGTGCCCCCGCTGTCAGGTGGGAATGCCACCAGCAGCGCGTCTACCAGCGTGCGCTGGTACTCGCGCATTTTACGATCATGCTCCAGTGAGGGAATTAAGGACGGTACGTTGTCCTTGTAACGGGGATCCAGCAGCGTGGCCACCCAGTAATCAGCACAAGTTAGAATGTG
This sequence comes from Bufo bufo, assembly GCF_905171765.1. Taxonomy (NCBI): domain Eukaryota; kingdom Metazoa; phylum Chordata; class Amphibia; order Anura; family Bufonidae; genus Bufo; species Bufo bufo. The sequence continues at coordinate 636,576,796 of NC_053389.1, forward strand.
GGCAACTCGGCGGTCATTGCGGAGACACTGCAGCATGTAATCGCGCATGTCTGCCAGGCTGCCCAGAGGCAACGAAAAGCTGTCATCTGTGGGAGGTGTATCGTCTGTGTCCTCTGTATCCCCCCATCCATGCACCAGTGATGGCCATGAGCTGGTCTGGGTGCCACCCTGCTGTGAACATGGTTCCTCCTCCTCCATCTCCTCCTCCTCATCCTCCACCTCGTCATCCTCCAGAACTGTGCCCTGGCTGGACAATTGTGTACCTTGGGTTTGTGGGTGCAGGAACCCACCCTTGGAGCCACTTGGGAATGACTGGCCGGAAACCCTACGAAATGATCCCTCTTCCTCCTCCTGTGCCACCTCCTCTTCCATCATCGCCATGAGCGTTTTTTCAAGGTGGCATAGAAGTGGGATAGTAACGCTGAGAACGGCATTATCGGCACTGGCCATGTTGGTGGAGTACTCGAAACAGCGCAACAAGGAACACAGGTCTCGCATGGAGGCCCAGTCGTTGGTGGTGAAGTGGTGCTATTCCGCCGAGCGAATCACCCGTGTGTGCTGCAGCTGAAACTCCAGTATCGCCTGCTGCTGCTCGCACAGTCTGGCCAGCATGTGCAAGGTGGAGTTCCACCTTGTGGGCACGTCGCATATGAGGCGGTGAGCGGGAAGGCCGAAGTTACGCTGCAGCGCTGACAGGCGAGCAGCAGCAGGGTGAGAACGCCGAAAGCGCGCACAGATGGCCCGCACTTTATGCAGCAGCTCTGACATATCGGGGTAATTTTTATGGAATCTCTGCACCACCAAATTCAGCACATGCGCCAGGAAAGGGATGTGCGTCAAACCAGCTAGTCCCAGAGCTGCTACAAGATTTCGCCCATTATCGCACACCACCAGGCCGGGCTTGAGGCTGACTGGCACAAACCACTCATCGGTCTGTTGTTAAAGGCCCATCCACAGCTCCTGCGCGGTGTGGGGTTTGTCCCCCAAACAGATACGTTTTAAAACTGCCTGCCGTCGTTTACCCCTGGCTGTGCTGAAGTTGGTGGTGAAGGTATTACGCTGACCGGATGAGGAGCTGGTAGAGGATGAGGAGGCAGAGTAGGAGGTGGAAGCAACAGGAGGCAAACTGAAGCGCCCTGCAATCCTCGGTGGTGGAAGGACATGCCCAAACTGCTATCCGCTTCAGGCCCAGCCGCCACTGCATTTACCCAGTGTGCTGTTATGGACATATAACGGTCCTGACCGTGCTTACTGGTCCACGTATCCGTAGTGAGGTGCACCTTGCCACAGATGGCGTTGCGCAGTGCACACCTGATTTTGTCCCCTACTTGGTTGTGCAGGGAAGGGATGGCTCTCCTGGAAAAGTAGTGGCGGCTGGGCACGACGTACTGTGGGACAGCCACCGCCATAAGGCCTTTAAAACTATCCGTCTCCACCAGACGGAATGACAGCATTTCAAAGGCCAGTAATTTAGAAATGCTGGCATTCAGGGCTAGGGATCGCGGGTGGGTAGGGGGATACTTCCTCTTCCTCTCCAGCGTTTGGAGATGGAGAGCTGAACGCTTCCGTGGGACATTGTGGAAATGCTTGGTGACCCAGGTGGTGGTGTTGCTGGAAGATCCTCTGTTTGCGGGGTGGCAGGTGGCACTGTCACTTCAGAGGTGGATGAAGAGGCCGAGACTGCAGCAGAAGAGGAAGCAGGAGGAGCCAGAGACCTTTCTTGGTTTTTGAGGTGTCTACTCCACTGCAGCTCGTGCTTAGCACTTAAATGCCTGGTCATGCAGGTTGTGCTCAGGTTGAGAACGTTTATGCCTCACTTCAGGCTCTGAGTGCACAGTGTGCAAACCACTCGTGTCTTGTCGTCAGCACATTGTCTGAAGAACTGCCACGCCTTTGACTTTGGTGTGCTCGGTCCCTTGCTGCGGTGGGCAGTAGAAGGCATACTGTCTAGAGGACAGCCGCTCCACTATTGCACCCTGCTCCCTCTTCTGCTGTGCTGGTGGCTCTGTGTGACCATCGCCTCTTCCTCCGAACTACATAGGTCACTCGCATGACCTTGATTCCATGTGGGGTCGAGGACCTCATTGTCCTCCACATCATCTTCCACCCAGTCTTCACCCCTGCCTTCCTTGTCGGGCTGCACACTTTCAAAAGCCCCAGCAGTTGGCACCTGTGTTTCGTCATCATCCGAGACGTGCTGCGATGGTCCTCCCATGCAGTCATCTTGAAAGATAAGTGGTTGGGCATCGGTGCACTCAATCTCCCCCACTTCTGGGGCAGGGCTAGGTGGATGGCCCTGGGAAACCCTGCTAACAGAGTCATCAAAAAGCATGACTTGGGGCTCAGACTGCTTGGCTGATTTGCAAGGGGGTGAGGTGAAAGACTGATGGACATCGGCTGCAGGTGCCAACTGTGGTCTTTCAGCAGGAGATTGGGTGGGAGACAATGTGAAGGAACTGGATCCACTGTCAGCAACCCAATCTACTATCGCCTGTACTTGTTCAGGCCTCACCATTCGTAGAGCCGCATTAGGCCCGACCAAATACCGCTGCAGGTTCTGTCGCCTACTCGCACTTGAGGAAAGGTTTTCACTTGTGCGTGTAGCTGGCAAAGATCGACCACGTCCTCTCCCTGCAACAGGAGCTCAACCAGCAGCACCACGACCTGGGCCACGTCCCTTATTTGACGCTCTCCTCATATTTCTCGAATTTAGGATCTTGCCCTAAATGGGTGTTTAATTAATAGTAGAATATAACGACAGTATGTAAAGGATGTATCTCACACGGCCTGACCCACAGTAGGGCTCAATTAAAGATTTCTTTGCCCAAAATGGCTGTATTTCAAATACCTGAATCAAACTCCAGTATGTAAAGGGTGTATCTCACATGGCCTGACCCACAGTAGGCCTCAATTAAACATTTGTTTGCCCAAAATGGCTGTATTTCAAATACCTGAATCAAACCCCTTTATTTAAAGGGTGTATCTCACACGGCCTGACCCACAGTAGGCCTAAATTAAAGATTTTTGCCCAAAATGGCTCTATTTCAAATACCTGAATCAAACCCCTGTATGTAAAGGGTGTATCTCACACGGCCTGACCCACAGTAGGCTTCAATTAAAGATTTATTTGTCCAAAATGGCTGTATTTCAAATACCTGAATCAAACCCCTGTATTTAAAGGGTGTATCTCACACGGCCTGAACCACACTAGGCCTGAATTGAAGATTTGTGCACCAAATGGCAGTATTTCAAATATCTGAATATAACCCAAATGTATCAAGGGTGTATCTCACAATGACATAGGCAGCAAAGGCTGCCAAATAAACTTTTTTTGACCAAACGGGTGTTTGTTTAATAACTCAATATGGCAGCAGTATATAACCCAGGAATTTCAAACGTCAAGATGCTGCAAGGCCTGAAATATTGTGTATTTTGCCCAAAAAAGGGTGTTTTATTAATGAAAGAATATAAACCCTGTATATACAGGGTGTATCTCACACGGCCTGACCCACAGTAGGCCTCAATTAAAGATTTGTGCACCAAATGGCGGTATTTCAAATATCTGAATCTAACCCAAATGTATAAAGGGTGTATCTCACAATGACATCTGCATCAAAGGCTGCCAACAAATTTTTTTTTGCCCAAACGGGTGTTTGTTTAATAACTGAATTTGACATCAGTATACAGGGAGTGCAGAATTATTAGGCAAGTTGTATTTTTGAGGATTAATTTTATTATTGAACAACAACCATGTTCTCAATGAACCCAAAAAACTCATTAATATCAAAGCTGAATATTTTTGGAAGTAGTTTTTAGTTTTAGCTATTTTAGGGGGATATCTGTGTGTGCAGGTGACTATTACTGTGCATAATTATTAGGCAACTTAACAAAAAACAAATATATACCCATTTCAATTATTTATTTTTACCAGTGAAGCCAATATAACATCTCAACATTCACAAATATACATTTCTGACATTCAAAAACAAAACAAAAAAAATCAGTGACCAATATAGCCACCTTTCTTTGCAAGGACACTCAAAAGCCTGCCATCCATGGATTCTGTCAGTGTTTTGATCTGTTCACCATCAACATTGCGTGCAGCAGCAACCACAGCCTCCCAGACACTGTTCAGAGAGGTGTACTGTTTTCCCTCCTTGTAAATCTCACATTTGATGATGGACCACAGGTTCTCAATGGGGTTCAGATCAGGTGAACAAGGAGGCCATGTCATTAGATTTTCTTCTTTTATACCCTTTCTTGCCAGCCACGCTGTGGAGTACTTGGACGCGTGTGATGGAGCATTGTCCTGCATGAAAATCATGTTTTTCTTGAAGGATGCAGACTTCTTCCTGTACCACTGCTTGAAGAAGGTGTCTTCCAGAAACTGGCAGTAGGACTGGGAGTTGAGCTTGACTCCATCCTCAACCCGAAAAGGCCCCACAAGCTCATCTTTGATGATACCAGCCCAAACCAGTACTCCACCTCCACCTCGCTGGCGTCTGAGTCGGACTGGAGCTCTCTGCCCTTTACCAATCCAGCCACGGGCCCATCCATCTGGCCCATTAAGACTCACTTTTATTTCATCAGTCCATAAAACCTTAGAAAAATCAGTCTTGAGATATTTCTTGGCCCAGTCTTGACGTTTCAGCTTGTGTGTCTTGTTCAGTGGTGGTCGTCTTTCAGCCTTTCTTACCTTGGCCATGTCTCTGAGTATTGCACACCTTGTGCTTTTGGGCACTCCAGTGATGTTGCAGCTCTGAAATATGGCCAAACTGGTGGCAAGTGGCATCTTGGCAGCTGCACGCTTGACTTTTCTCAGTTCATGGGCAGTTATTTTGCGCCTTGGTTTTTCCACACGCTTCTTGCGACCCTGTTGACTATTTTGAATGAAACGCTTGATTGTTCGATGATCACGCTTCAGAAGCTTTGCAATTTTAAGAGTGCTGCATCCCTCTGCAAGATATCTCACTATTTTTGACTTTTCTGAGCCTGTCAAGTCCTTCTTTTGACCCATTTTGCCAAAGGAAAGGAAGTTGCCTAATAATTATGCACACCTAATATAGGGTGTTGATGTCATTAGACCACACCCCTTCTCATTACAGAGATGCACATCACCTAATATGCTTAATTGGTAGTAGGGTTTCGAGCCTATACAGCTTGGAGTAAGACAACATGCATAAAGAGGATGATGTGGTCAAAATACTCATTTGCCTAATAATTCTGCACGCAGTGTATAAGCCTGTAATTTCACACGTGCTGATGCTGCAAGGCCTGAAAATAGTGTTTTTTGGGCAAAAAAGTGTGTTTTTAAAACCCCAGAAAATGATGGCTGTATTTCTAGCTTAAATTGCACACTGACTAATCCAGATGTTGTATATTGCCAAAAAAGTGTTTTTTTGGTAACAGAATATGAACGCTGTATATATTAAACTTGAATTTAACACTTGCAGATCAGGAAAATAGTGTTTTTTGGCAAAAAAAAAAGTGTGTTTTTAAAACCCCAGAAAATGATGGCTGTATTTCTAGCTTAAATTGCACAATGACTAATACCTGCAATTATGACTTCCCAGTATAGTCAGTAGCATTTCTGTTTGGTGCATTCTCTCTCTGTGTTTTATATGATTATTTGCTACATTCTGTGTAGTTTGCTCTTGTGGTGCATGTGGACCGCGCCGATATCCTCCATTGTATGCATATTTTGCTGGGGATAGTCGATTACTGCGGTCCACATGCGGTCGGGCTGCTCCCCCAATGAAAGACACGCCACAGTGTTAGGGGCTGAGCAGCTCCTCCAGAATTGCCACTATATTTTCTGTGTTTCTGTCTTGTTTGATATGTAGTGTGTGTGCCTTTACCTGGCATTCTAACACTCTTTTGCACCTGTTAACCTCCATCACATGGTCTGATATGGGTGTTGCTCACAGTCTGGCTTTGTTCACATTGCACCAGTATTCTTGCTGGGCAGTTGTGTGGAAGCTTGGCTGTGAGCTTGATTACATCACCCTCAGACCCTGTTCACACCATAGTTAGAGCAGTGGTAGGACCCTCTGCCATGCTGAGTGACCGTGACGTGGTGCATGATGGGCTCCGATATTTTCCTGACTGGAATATATTGGCGAAAGTCTCAGCTTTTAATACCTGCAATTATGACTTCCCAGTATAGTCAGTAGCATTTCTGTTTGGTGCATTCTCTCTCTGTGTTTTATATGATTATTTGCTACATTCTGTGTAGTTTGCTCTTGTGGTGCATGTGGACCTCGCCGACATCCTCCATTGTATGCATATTTTGCTGGGGATAGTCGATTACTGCGGTCCACATGCGGTCGGGCTGCTCCCCCAATGAAAGACACGCCACAGTGTTAGGGGCTGAGCAGCTCCTCCAGAATTGCCACTATATTTTCTGTGTTTCTGCACACTGACTAAGCCTGCAAATGCACCTGATGTTGTAAATTGCCCAAAAAATTTGGATTTTCAATGTCCCAAAAGCTCAGATGCAGTGTTGGTGCACTGAGCTTGCATAAAATGGCCACCGCCGCCGCCCACCTAACTGACTTATTAAAGTTATTTTTTTTCGGTCACTGGGCTCAGGGCAGGATAAAAAAATTGTGCCCTGCACCCACAAAACAGAGTGTATGTAGATCGCTGAGTTAGATTCAGAGACTCTCTCCTATTCTTTCCCTGAAATCACCAGCAGCATCCTCTCCCTACACTAAGCACAGCAGAGTGACGTGCAACGCTACGTGACTCCAGCTTATATAGAGGCTGGGTCACATGCTACACTGGCCAATCACAGCCATGCCATTAGTAGGCATGGCTGTGATGGCTTCTAAGGTCAGACAGTTAACCGCTTGTTGATTGGCTGCTCTGCAGCCTTTCAAAAAGCTCCAAGAAAGCGCCGAACACCGAACCCGAACTTTTACTGAAATATTCGGGTTCGGGGTCCAAAAATCCTAAAGTTCGGTACGACCCTACACACGAGTCACCATATTTTTCGCCCTATAGATGCACCTAGGTTTTAGCAGACAAAAATAAGAAAAAAATATTTTTCATCTAATCTGAGGTTTTTTTCTTATTTTTCATTAGCAGAAAAGAAAATAATTTTTTTTTTTCATCAGACCCCCAATGCTCATCTGACCTACGATAAGATCCCAAATCCTCATTAGACCTACAAATCAGACCCCCAAAATAAGAACCCCAATGCTCAGATCAGACAACACAAATCAGACTCCCAGTGTCAGACCCCCCCTTCGCATGCTCAGATGAGACCCCTTCCCCCGCATGCTCCGATCAGACTAGGGTTGTCACGATACCAAAATTTTGATTGGATTTCGATACCATAAAAAAGTATTGCGATACTCGATACCATTCGATACCATGTGAAAAAAATAAAACACCAAAAAAGCTGTGTGCATTCCACATTTTATCGAACGCCCGGCCCATAATCGATCAGTCCGATCCTATTTTTTTGGCGGACAAGTTAACCAAAAAATGGAGAATCACGTGGTTTTTATTTTTTTTCTGTTACGGCGTTCACTGCATAGGAGATATTTTTTTACATTTTAATAGTTCGCACTTTTTCGGGCGTGGCGATATGTAATATGTTTATTTATTGTTTATATATTTTATATATAAAATTGGGAAAGGGGGTGATTTAAATGTAATATTTGATATAATATGATTACTAGTATGGGCACTATGGGAGCATTATTACTTCTGGGGCACAGTGGGGACATGTTGAGGGCATTGTAGGAGCACTATTACTACCATGTGTGCTCTAACAGAGAATTATTCCTATTGGTGGGACTTTTGGGAGGACTATAACTGTGGGGGCACCTTGGCACAGTATCAGCTTACCACAATTGTTTTTGGGGGACGTTATGTTTAGACTATTAGTGTCAGGGGCACTATTTGCTGGGCGCAGTTATTTTAGGGCACTGTGTGCCAATAATTATTAAAGGGCACTATCTGCATGGTACTACTATTATCAGGGGATTTATCAGTTTCTACAGTATAATATTGGGGAGCACGGCAGGCAGAGTATTGGGGATGTAGGATGATTTGTCCACAAGTTGGGAGGATGATGGAAAAGTAACAAACTAAGATTTTTTTTTTTCAAACTGCAGAGACGAGAAATTGCTGAAAAATGGTGGTCTGGTCTGAAGGTCTGAAAGGAGAAGATGAGAAAAGAGAACATCGACATCAAGGGAGATATCACTGGATGTAAGAGGTATGTGGCACTGTATTACCCTGTATGTTCTGTAGTAATGGGAGGGTGGATATAGAATTTGGCCCACACTGTAGCAGCCCGGCCCCAGACTTCAGGTCACACTGAGTGTTCTGAATTCTGGGGGCTCACACCCATCTACTACATTATCTGTACTCAGAGAACTGTGTTATCTGTGGTGTTACCTATGACTGCAGGTGATATCTACTACATTATCTGTACACAGAGAGTTATCACCGTGTTATCTGTGGTGTTACATAGGACTGCAGGTGATATCTACTACATTATCTGTGAAAATTGGTGTGCCCACAGGTTGGGGGGGCGCAATACCTGGCTTTCCCTAGGTGCTGGCAACCCACGCTACACCACTGCCTCCAAAACACATGTGTTTTGGAGGTGACAGGTTCCCTTTAATTTCCAACATCCACAGCTTCAAGCATGCTCTGAAAAAAACATTTTTAAGGTGACCTATTACATTTCCTTATCAACCTCTTCTCCTTTCTCCCCCTTTCTACATTATTCCTCAGGACCTAATCCCAAGCTGCAAATGGGTCCTGTATAGCCTTAGGCCCCTTTCAGACGAGCATGTCCGGATTAGGTCCAGATGCGTCCCGGTGCATTGCGGCAAACTCGCGCGAGTAGGTACGCAATTGCAGTCAGTTTTGACTGCGATTGCGTTCCGATGTTCAGTTTTTATCGCGCGGGTGCAATGTGTTTTGCATGCGCGTGATAAAAAACCGACTGTGGTACCCAGACCCGAACTTCTTCACAGAAGTTCAGGTTTGGGTTAGTTGTAGTGTAGATAGTATTATTTCCCCTTATAACATGGTTATAAGGGAAAATAATAGCATTTTGAATACAGAATGCATAGTACAATAAGGCTGGGGGGTTAAAAAAAATAAAAAATAATTTAACTCACCTTAATCCACTTGTTCGCGCAGCCGGCATCTCTTCTGTCTTCATCTGTGAGCAATAGGACCTTTGATGACGTCACTGCGTTCATCACATGGTCCATCACATGATCCATCACCATGGTGATGGATCATGTAATGAGCGTAGTGATGTCATCAAAGGTCCTATTGCTCACAGATGAAGACAGAAGAGATGCCGGCTGCGCGAACAAGTGGATTAAGGTGAGTTTAATTATTATTATTATTTTTATTTTTTTTTAACCCCTCCAGCCCTATTCTGTATTCAGAATGCTATTATTTTCCCTTATAACCATGTTATAAGGGGAAATAATAATGATCGGGTCCCCATCCCGATCGTCACCTAGCAATCGTGCGTGAAAATCGCACCGCATCCGCACTTGCTTGCGCATTCTTGCGATTTTCACGCAACCCCATTCATTTCTATGGGGCCTGCGTTACGTGAAAAACGCACAAAGAGGAGCATGCTGCGATTTTCACGCAACGCACAAGTGATGCGTGAAAATCACCGCTCGTGTGCACAGCCCCATAGAAATGAATGGGTCAGGATTCAGTGCGGGTGCAATGCGCTCAACTCACGCATTGCACCCGCGCGGAATACTCGCCCGTGTGAAAGGGGCCTTATTTATTTAACAATTTGTGCACCAGAAAACTGGCACATCTTACATCTGAAATCTATGTTAGCTGCCTTGCTGAAGTAGATTTAATTTTTTGTGTACTGTACACAAATCACCCAAAAAACATCGCTGAATTATTATTAGAATTCTGATGCAACGTACTCCACAGTTGTTTTTAATTAAGACTGGAGTAAAAAGCCAGTCTTAATACCTTCCCTCCATTGAGGTCTTCAGACGATGACTACTTCACACCATAAAGCCCTCTTTATTGTCATCTATCAACAAAACATGGGGAGATTTATAATCCACATATGCCAGTTTTCTGGCATTAAAAAGCAGCAAATCCCGGGTATATGACTTTTTAAAAGCCATTTGCTGAGACAGTTTTACATAAGTGCCCTTTTACTGTCTCCCTTGCCACTTTCCGAAAAGGGGGACACGGTGGAGCATGGTGTGGCGGGGGGCATCAGCACAAATGATGACTAAAATCTACGCTAGCTATGATCTGGCATAGATTTCATTCTAGGCACATGGACTGCTGAAGGAAGTGGAGACGTAGTCTTGATTAATCTCCTCCAGACTTTTTTTGTTTTACAGATGGACAACTCAAGAACATACACGCATGGACTGTTTACAATATTGTATCCTATCCTTTTCCCACCCCCTTCCTTGTAGTTTCTCTGAGGGATGTTTTCAAAATTGTGCAATAAAATAAAAATAAATTAATGAACACTACTATGGGAGAGCAGATCTCTGAAATGTACAGTAGTATGAAGACAACCTGAGTTTTGTGAGTATGAAAACATTTTGGAAAATAGATAGTTCCTACCCAGAGACCTGTTGGAGGGGATGCAGACACAGAGGAACTTTCACATGAAGTGGCTGTGTTCATGCATCCATTCATTCTGGATTTCTATTTTTGCTTTCATGAGTACAGTATCTAATCGCTTAATTTTTCCCTCTCCATCATTAGCCTTATGTTTTTTTGGAGGCAAATCACCTCCCATTTGACTCTAAAGTAGTAGTGAGTCACATTGTCCTCGCAGCCCGCTTATCTTTACCCAAGAGATGGAAATCACCGACTGCTCTGACAGGAAGTTATAAGTTCAGTCTCTCATACATTGCCACCTAGAACACCTCTTCTCTGCTAGATTTTCTGGAAAGAAATAAACTTCTGCTAGCTGGCTTCCATGGACACCATTCCAAGCAGTGGCGTGCCCAGGGTGTTTGCCACCCGGGGCGGGTCATTTCTCTGCCCCCCCCCCCAATAATTGACCACATACCTCTTACATCCAGGGACATATCCTGTCATGTAGACCTTCTCTTTCCTCTTCTCCTCCGTTAGACCGCCATGAGAAATTCTTTCAGCCGCATCTCGTCTCTACAGAGTTTGTAACACAGACATGTTAGATTTCTAAATTTTTCCATCAACCTCTCCATCCTGGTGTCCCCACAGTGTCATCCTGCTGCCACCCCCGAAACCTGTGCCCGTTGTGCTCCCCAATGTCCCAGGTACTATACTGCTGAAAAAATAGTGACCCTAATAGACATAATTGGAGTCCTTTATCAAACTGGTGTAAAGTAGAACTGGATTTCCAAAAGAGCTGTCAAAAATGGAAGGTGGAATCTGATTGGCTGCTATGGGCAACTAAGCCAGTTCTACTTTACACCAGTTTGATAAATGACCCCAAATGTTCCTATAGTGTCTACAGCAGCTATAATGTCCCCTAGAGTGCCCCCAGTAATAATAATAACACCCTATATTGTGCTCCAGGTAATAATCCCTCTATAGTGTCCCCAGAAATAATAGACTGGCCTCTACAGTGCCTCTCCAATAGAAAGGCCCTCATGCTGCCCCCCATACAGTAGTGTCCCCCACACAGTAATTTCCCCCACACTGCCCCTCACACAGTAGTCCCCCCACACAGTAGTGTCCCCCACGCTGCCCCCCACACAGTAGTGTCCCCCACGCTGCCCCCCACACAGTAATTTCCCCCATGCTGCCCCCCACACAGTAATTTCCCCCACACTGCCCCCACACAATAGTCCCCCCACACAGTAGTGTCCCCCACACAGCCCCCATACAGTAGTATCCCCCACACCCGTGTGGGACTGGGTCACGGGTGTCAGCGCTTCAGCAATGAGCGCTTCCATCTGTATTGATGGAAGAGCTCATTGCTTCTGGGCCTGCTGGCACCCCTGTCCGAGCCGGAACCCGGGGTGCACCGCCCCCCCCCCTACCCTGAGCACACCACTGATTCCAAGTGATTGTTCATCCAGGAGATTCTGTTTCTTAGGTCCTCCTCTCCCATTTACAGCATTCCTGGCAGCTAGATGATTTGTGTGTCAGATCATTGAAAGATACCTTGTTACCTTTTTTTCTCTTTCTTTTATTCCTTACCATTTTTTGCTTAAGGCCTCATGCACACGACCGTGCTGTTTTTTGAGGACCGCAAACCGAAGATCCGCAAAAAACAAAAGCCGCCTGTGTGCCTTTCGCAATTTGTGGAACGGAACGGGCGGCCCATTGTAGACATGCCTATTCCTGTCCGCAAAATGGACAAGAATAGGACATGCTATATTTTTTTTGCGGGGCCTCGGAACGGAGCAACGGATGCAGACAGCACATGGAGTGCTGTCCGCATCTTTTGCGGCCCCATTGAAGTGAATGGGTCTGCACCCAAGCCGCAAAAACTGCGGCTCGGATGCGGACCCGAAAAACGGTCGTGTGCATGAGGCCTAACTATGCTGTTTATGTATGGCAGTTCTTGTAATTTCTCAATAAAAACTCATTTAGAAAAAAGAACATTTTTGAAAGTTAATTATAAAAAATATACTACAGGAATTATACAGGCTTGGGCCAAATCAATCAACTTAGGCCTTATTCACAGTGATTGTGAGCCAAAACCAGGATTGAAGCCTATACAGAGATAAGGTGTAATGGAAAGACTTGCACCTGTTCTGTGTTTAGAGCCGCACCTGGTTTTGGCTCACAATCACTGATGGAAATCACTGACCAAAACACTGATGTGTGAATTAGGCATTAGGGTGTTTTCACACAATGTGCTTTTGGGAAAAATACCATGTGTTTTCTTCAGTTAAAAAACAATGCGGCCATATGTTGTCTAGACAGCTAATATAGAGCTATGAAGCACTAAAACAGTGCATTATTGTGGCTTTTTTCCCCCACCTTGGTGCTCTTTTTGGGTTCATAACTTTTTTTTTTTCAAATTCAATATGCTCTATTTCAGGCATGCTCAACCTGCGGCCCTCCAGCTGTTGTAAAACTACAACTCCCACAATGCCCTGCTGTAGGCTGTTCAGGCATGCTGGGAGTTGTAGTTTTGCAACAGCTGGAGGGCTGCACGTTGAGCATGCCTGCTCTATTTTATTCAGTTTTTTTCTCCATAAACTTCTTTATAGAAAAAAAATGTATGTCAAACATGTATCAAAAAAGCAAATGCAGTCCGCAATACGGCCACGGAGCGCACACGTTCGTGTGCAGGAGGCCTTATGTTTCTGTTTGTGAATTCATCCTTAGACTCCATGCACATGACCATATTTTTGTTCCAATCCTTTCCGCATTTTTTGTGGATCGGATGCGGAACGATTTATTTAAATGGGGCCGCAAAAAACGCAGACAGCACACTGTCCCACAAAAAAGATTGAAAATGTCCTATTCTTGTCTGTTTTGCAAGTGAAAAAGGCAGCATGCACACGGCAGGAGCATACAGTCATGTGAATGGGGCCTTTGATGCATTTTATCATTGACAAGCATATATATATATTTTTTTTTAAATGTTTAAACTAAACAGTTGCTGTGTCTCAAGGTCTCTGGTGTATGAGTATATGGCATATCCCTCATAAACCCTGCTATATTCCTTGATGAGAATAGCACAGGTCAATTTTTCTGACAGTAGCAGCACCAAACTTGGTCCCATCCATGTTTGTTAGGCCTCCTGCACACGAACGTGTGCGCCCCGTGGCCGCAGGCTCGGACTGACCCACCAGGGAACCGGGGAAACCCTCGGTGGGCCCCTGGCATTTTCATTCATAATGATTAGTGCGGCAGGCAGCTCTCCAGCTTCCCGCTGGCCAGCAACGCTGCCTGCCACTTCAATGAGCACTGACAGTGACGTCTCCAGAGTCAGACTTGTCATATAAGTGGCGAGATGACTGATCCAGGCCATGATCATTCACCTCGCCACTTCACTTGCCATAGCCGCCGCTCGCCAGTGCCCAGTGCCTCCTCTCCAGACCGCTCCCCGCAGCGCTGCTCGTGGGCCCCGCCTCCTCATACGTAACGTGCCTGCGCTGGGCTCTACGTACAGAGCATCCCTACGCAGCGCAGGCACACAGCCAGTAAGGTTCCCCGCCGCGCACTGGAGTCTGCAGAGCGCAGCGGCGGGTTTATAGTGTGCAGCGGGTGCCCAGCAGTTAGCTGCCTCCTGCCTGTGAGCAAGACAGATAGAGCCGAGGCAGTGGACGTCACGCTCTCTGTCTCAGGCTAGTCCAGGCAGTCCAGATAGGTCATACCATAAATTCCAGTAATAACTGTTAAAATACTATAAAAAAAATATTATTCACATTTTATTGTCTTTTCCCCTTGGAAAGTACAACTCCCAGCATGCCTTGTCAGATGCAAACCTTCAGGACCTGCTGGGAGTTGTAGTTTTCCTTTCTGCAACTTGCTGTCAGTTTATGTTGCAATTATGATGCGGGCACAGGTCTTGCATTCTCACCCGCTGCCCGCCCCATCAATTGCCAGTACCAAAATTACTATATACAAGCAAATAAGGGTGGGTTTACACTTGCGTTCTGGCTTTCCGTTATAGGATCCGTTTATAACTGAATACCCAGACACAATGAAAAACGGAAACCTTTAAGAGGCATTCCATTTTGATACGTCACAATAGAAGTCTATGGGCAAGTATAACGGATCCGTCTGGTCTGGTTTCCGTTATGCAAGACGGCAAACAAAGTACTGTCGCCAGGATCCGTTATGATTGCCCATAGACTTCTACTATGACGGATCAAAACAGAATACCTCTTAAAGGTTTCCGTTTTGCATTCCGTCTGTGCGTTCCATTATAAACAGAACCGATAGCAGAATGCCAGAACGCAAGTGTGAACCCACCCTTAACCTGTTTAGGACATAGGGCGTACCGGTACGCCCTGATGTCCCTGTCCTTAAGGACACAGGACGTACCGGTACGTCCTATGTATTTCCGATCACCGCCGCTCGGCGGGCGGTGATCGGAACCCGATGCCTGCTGAAATCAATCAGCAGGCACCCAGGGTCAATGACCAGGGGGTCCTGTGACCCCCCCATATCGGCGATCGCTGCAAATCGCAGGTCAATTCAGACTTGCGGTTTGCAGCGCTTTCGGGAGGTTTCTGATCCCTGTGACCACGGGGATCAGAAACTTCAAAATGCCTTTATTTTATGTTCCCCCCTGCAGCCCTCTGTGTTATGTGCCGGCGGGCGCAGCGGGGTTGGGGGTGCGGTAGTGCGGGCGGGAGGGCCGCGTGATCATCCGCCCGCCCCCTCTCTCAGGATGGCCGAGTGGTTTGCAGAGTGTCAGCACCATGGTGCTGATCAGAGGCTGTCCATGGTGCTGATTAGACTTCTGCTAAAGGCAGAGGTCTAATCAGACTTTGTGAAGTGAAAATACAGTACAGTTCACTATATAGTGTACTGTACTGCATTATACAGACATCAGACCCACTGGATCTTCAAGAACCAAGTGGGTCTGGGTAAAAAAAAATGTGAAAAAAAAAGTAAAAATAAAAAAACACATTTATCACTGATTAAAAATCAAAAAAATAAAATTCCCTACACATATTTGATATCATCGCATCCGTAATGACCTGATCTATAAAACGGTCATGTTACTTTCCCTGCACGGTGAACGCCATAAAAAAATTTAAATAAAAACTATGATGAAATTGAAATTTTGCCCACCTTACTTCCCAAAAAAGGTAATAAAAGTGATCAAAAAAGTCGTATGTACGCCAAAATAGTACCAATCAAACCGTCACCTCATCCCGCAAAAAATGACCCCCTACATGAGACAATGGCCCAAAAAATAAAAAAACTATGACTCTCAGACTAAAACATGATTTTTTTGTTTCAAAAAAGCTTTTTTATGTTAAACGTAAAAAAAATATAAAAAATACATATTAGGTATCGCCGTGTCTGTAAGAATCTGCTCTATAAAAATACCACATGAACTAAACCCTGAGGTGAAGACCGTAAATAAAGAAATAAAAAACGGTGTCAAAAAAGCCATTTTTTGTCACCTTACATCACAAAAAGTGTGATAGCAAGCGATCAAAAAGTCGTATGCCCCCCAAAAAGGTGCCAATCTAACCGTCATCTCATTCCACAAAAATGATACCTTACCTAAGACAATCGCCCAAAAACTGAAAAAACTATGGCTCTCAGACATGTTTTTTTTTGTTTAAAAAATGAATGGTTTGTGTACGGATGTTCATGCACATGACCCTATTTTGGATCTGTATCATACATGGATACCACCATGATAGCAAAGACAGAAAAAAAATAACTGTCAGCCTAAAGTAAAGTAAATGTTTGTTGGCATCTTCAAATGAAAAAGTTTACTGGAGTGAATACGGCGTTCGCCACCACGTATCGACTCCTATAGGGTCTTACTCAAGTGGTCAAGACACTTGAGAAAGACCCTATAGTGATGGTTACATGGTGGCCTATTCACTCCAGTACACTTTTCTATTTGAAGATGCCGACAAACATTTACTTTACTTTGGATATTGTTTAGGATGAGGGAAAGGGTGGTTCATCAAGGATAAGGAATTTCCATGTGTGAGTGCTATCCAAACTACTACTGACTGTAAATAACATATAAATTATCAACTACAATGAGTTGCTTAATGATAAACACTTTGATATCGTGCAGTGCACAATACCATTCTGTTTTGCAAACTGTATTGTGTACTAAACTGCAAAGATTCATGTATGTAAGCCCAAAAAATGAACAAGTAATATTTCCGTTTATGGCAGCTGTAGGGTGGGCCCCTAGAATGACTCCCACTAGTGGGTCCTAGGCACCCCAGTCGGACACTGCGTGGCTGTGCTGCGGCCCGCAAATTGCGGGCCGCAAAGCACGAAGACCGATGGTGGTGCAGCCACAGCGGATCGCAGACCCATTCACTTTAATGGGTCCGCGATCTGCCCGTTCCGTAAAAAAATAGGACATGTTCTATCTTTTTGCGGAATGGAAGTACGGGACGAAACCCCACGGAAACACTCCATAGTGCTTCCGTATGGTTCTGTTCCGTGCGTCTGTCCTGCACCATTTCACATCTCTGGATTTCCGGACCCATTGAAGTGAATGGGTCCGCATCCGTGATGCGAAATGCACATGGAATGGTGCCGGTGTATTGCGGATCCGCAAATGCGGTCCGCAATACGGCAACCACACGTTTGTGTGCAGTGGGCCTTAGCTTCATATCACCTTCATACCGGCAGCAAGTGCTGAAAACCGCTGACACATTCAGCCGAGTTCATTGATTCGCAAGCACTTTATATTTTCCAAAATAACAATTTTCAAAAAGTAAAGAACTGACCTCTTCAAGATAATTGCCTACTTATTAATTATCCATATAATCGTCTCACAATTCCTTATCCATATTAGCTTCCTACACATACAATCCAGTTTTCATACATACTGTCTATTTGCAGCACTATTAGCTTTTCTCAAGTTCGGTGAACATGTAGAACAATCTCAAACACAAGCCTAGAGGTGGTTTGGTCCCAACCTCTAAACAAGGCTGCACCCACCTAGCGGCATTTAATGTCGCGTTACCCACTTGTTAATGGCTATGAGTCATGATGTACCACATATTGTGCGAGAGAAGCATTTGCCCCCTGACGCGGCATCCTGCTGCAAATGAGTAAGTGAACAGAAGACTTAATTAGGTAAATTAATCCCAGGTATGTCATGTATATTAATCAGTATAGTTGTTAAAAGCTTTTCCATACAATAAATTTAGTTAAACACAACAAAGTAATAATTAATATACTAGTTAGCAGTAACGAATGTATTGGGCATAATGTACTCCATGTGAGTCTTCAGCCGACATGTTAGATATTAGAAATGTTAGTGTATCGCTTTGTAGTTACTACCTCGATCTCCAGCTATTCAACTTGACTGTGAAGACTCTGCAGAAACCTGTCAGATGGTGGTGGAGATGAACCGCCTGCTGTCCTGAACCATACCACTTATAAAGAAGTGTCTGAACTGAAATCTGTTTGCTGTGCATTAGACATTTATTGCTCAATAACGGTAACTGGGCCATGTTGTGTACCAATGTGCCTTATACACACTTTTTAATCCTTCGAGACCCCTGACATAATAATACATCAGCGAGGTGCAAGAGGTGTATGGAGCGGGGTCATCAGTTGATCCTGGTCATTTAACCCCTCAGATGCCACGGTCAATAGTGATTGTAGCATCTGAGAGGTTAGACAGAGTGAGGAGGCTCCCTCAGCCCTCCAATCAGAGGCCCCACAGTGAAATCGTGGAGCTCCAATTGGTTGCTATGAAAGCCTGGAGCCTTATGAAGGCTCCTAGATCTGTCATAGTAAGCTGACCCAAAGGAACAGCCAGACAGGCTGCCTGTAAAAGTCCCATAGACTGCAATAGCATTCTATTGCAGTCTTTGGTACAAGCGATCAGACTCAAAATTACAGTAAAAAAAAAAAATTTAATCACGACTTTCCCAATTCTACATATAAACATAAAAACAATAAAAAATAAACATAATATGTATCTCTGCGTCCAAAAATGTCCAAACTATTAAAATATAAAATTATTTTTCCTGTGTGGTGAATGCCAAAATGTAACAAATAAATAATGTGCAATTTGCCATTTTTGGGTCACCTTGTCCCCCCCAAAACATTGTACCACCCAAAAAGTCGTATGCACCCCAAAATTGTAATAATAAAAACTACAGCTCAACCTGCAAAAAACAAGCCCTCACACAGCTCTGTAGACAAAAACATAAAAAAGGTTATGTGTGTCAGAATGCAGTGATGCAAAGAAGTGTTTTTATTTTTTCAAAGGTTTTTGTTTATTTTAAATGTAATTTTTAGTGCATGCCATAAAAACAAAACCCAAAAAACAATGGAGGAAATGCATTTGTCCAATTTTTTTTTACCTGACAAAGTACAAATATAGTGAGTTAAATGGTGTCATTAACCCCTTAGTGATCACACATACCCCTTTTTACGGCAAACTCTAGGGGCCTTAGGCAGGGCCGCCGCCTATTCACAGCACCCGTTCTAAGCTGTGCAGCAGAGAGCGGGGGCTCAGCTCTGACATAAAAGCTTCGCTCCTGCTTTAAAAGCTCGGACCAGCAGGAGTACCTTGAATGGGTCTGCAATATATGGAGTGGGACGGTGCAAGTGAATGAGTCAGCATCCGCAAACGGTGGGCACACAGCCACTACCAGCTATTTACGGTCCAAGGCACGGGGCACACAGGTTCTTGTGCATAAGCCGTAATGCTGTTGGTCCTGAGATTGTTGGGATGTGAACCTCCACCCTCCCATCTAGACCAGCACTGGCTGTGGCCTTGATTTGGACTGCTGTACCTAAGGAGAACTCTTGGATTCTGTCTTGTAGATTGTCTTACAGTTTATTCTTCAACCCTTCTGTTTCCTCTTCTGTACATACTTCTAAGTTGATTTGTGACCATATCAAACTTTGATTTGGTCATAAGACTTATTTCATATGAGACATGTTTCCATCCAAATAGAGTCTGTTTTTACAACAGATAGCATCCGGGCTAGACAAATAAATACCCATTTATTAAAATGGGTATATGCATATGAACTTTTTTTTTTTACTGACCATCTGTATGTTGAGGAAAAAATGCTGCATGTATTAGTTTTTCATACAGCACTGGTCCATTGAAATCAATGTGTCAGTGAAAAAAAACAGAAAAAATGACCCACAATGAAGGACTGTCTGTTTTTCACTAATGGCTGCTTAGGAGATGTTGAGTGATATTCTTCAGTATTTTTCATGTGCAGGAAAAACGCATCAAAAACTTTTGCAGGAACTTAAAGGAGTTTTCCGAGATTTTTTTATCCTCAGAATAGGTCACCAGTCTCTGATTGATGTGGTCAACACCTGGGACCACCGCTGATTAGCTGTTCAAGAAGGCAGCGCCACAGCCTTCTCTCTGCATTTCCTAGGCCAGTGATGTCATGTTCAATGTTCACGTGGCCTAGGAGCAGCTCAGCCCCATGTAATACCAAGCACAGCCACTATACAATGTACAATGCTGTGCTTGGTAGGCTGCGAGAAGGCAGTGGTGCTCCCAGGAGTGCTGCTGTCTTCTCAAAACAGCTGATCAGCAAGGTTC
Source organism: Bufo bufo (assembly GCF_905171765.1). Lineage (NCBI taxonomy): Eukaryota > Metazoa > Chordata > Amphibia > Anura > Bufonidae > Bufo > Bufo bufo. Next base: position 636,596,981 of record NC_053389.1, read on the forward strand.
CCAGATGTAGGACCCTCACCGATCAGATACTGATGAGCTATTGGAGCGTTACATGTTTTCTGGAACATTACTTATTAGCTAATCCAGAAGGTAGTGGTTCAGTTTATCTCTTGCTGTGTTATGTCTTGCTGTGTTATGTGGTTACCATGCCTTGGTTGACACGGAGAATCCACACTATCTCTGGTTTCACTGGTTTAACTGGTCGTAACACTCTTACACATATATATTAATTATTTATATACTGTGTATATATATATATATATATATATACTGTATATATTATATATATTTATATATAATATATATATAACATATAAAGCTGAGTGTATGTATGTGTGTGTGTGAATGTATGTATGTCCGCTAAAGGAATCCGCACCGTCGCATTTACAATCATGAAATTTGGCACACAGGTACATCAGGTGTCCGGGAAGTTTTTAGACCAGGTTTTAGCTCTCTAGCATGTACTGTTCATGAGATTCTCCCAAAAAATGCATTAGCCAATAGAAGCCTGGTCACATGACCCTTATCAGCCAATAGAAGCTTGCAGGCCATTAGTCTCCACATACACATAGTTCTACACCAGGCTTTCAGAACAAGCGAGCCATTTTTCTTCACTGCTGTAGGTCAGCTTTAACCCCTTAAGGACCGGGCTCATTTTCACCTTATGGACCAGGCCATTTTTTGCAAATATGACCAGTGTCACTTTATGTGTGAATAACTTTAAAACTCTTTTACTTATCCAGGCCATTCTGAGAATGTTTTTTCTTCACATATTGTACTTCATGACACTGGTAAAATGGAGTAAAAAAAAAAATCATTTTTATTTATAAAAAAAATATCTAATTTACCAAAAATTTGGAAAAATATGTAAATTTCCAAGTTTCAATTTATCTACTTCTATAATACATAGCAATACCTCCAAAAATAGTTATTAATTTACATTCCCCATAAGTCTACTTCATGTTTGGATCATTTTGGGAATGCCATTTTTTGGGGACGTTAGAAGGCTTAGAAGTTTAGAAGCAAATCTTGAAATTTTTTCAAAATTTTCCAAAACCCACTTTTTAAGGAACAGTTCAGGTCTGAAGGCTTACATAATAGAAACCACCCATGACCCCATTCTAGAAACTACACCCCTCTAGGTATTCAAAACTGATTTTACAAACTTTGTTAGCCCTTTAGGTGTTCCACAAGAGTTAATGGCAAATGGAGATAAAATTTCAAAATGTAAATTTTTGGGCAAATTTTCAATTTTAATCCATTTTTTCCAGTAACAAAGCAAGGGTTAACACCCCAACAAAACTCAATATTTATTGCCCTGATTCTGTAGTTTGCAGAAACACCCCATATGTGGTCGTAAACTGCTGTATGGGCACATGGCAGAGCACAGAAGGAAGGGAACGCCACATGGTTTTTGGAAGGCAGATTGTGCTGGACTGGTTTATTTACACCATGTCCCATTTGAAGCCCACCTGATGCACCCCTACAGTAGAAACTACAAAAAAGTGACCCCATTTTGGAAACTACGGGATAAGGTGGCAGTTTTGTTGGTACTATTTTAGGGTCAATATGATTTTTGGTTGCTCTATATTACACTTTTTTTGAGGCATGGTAACAAAAAATAGAAATTCAAAAATGTAATCTCCATTTGCCAATAACTCTTGTGGAACACCTAAAGTGTTAACAAAGTTTGTAAAATCAGTTTTGAATACCTTGAGGGGTGTAGTTTCTTAGATGGAGTAAATTTTTTGGTGTCTCTACTCTAGGGGTACATCAGGGGGGCTTCAAATGGGACATGGTGTCAAAAAACCAGTCAAGGAAAATCTGCCTTCCAAAAACCATATGGCGTTCCCTTCCTTCTGTGCCCTGCCATTTGGCCATACAGCAGTTTACAACCACATATGGGGTGTTTCTGCAAACTACAGAATCGGGGCAATAAATATTGAGTTTTTTTTTTTTAACCCTTGCTTTGTAACTGGAAAAATAGATTAAAATGGGAAATTAGCAAAAAAAAAAAATAGCTGTTTTGGGACCGTTTTTATTTTTTGTTATTTACATCATTGATCTGACAGGTTAGATCGTGTGCTATTTCTATAGAGCAGGTTGTTACGGATGTGACAATACCAAATAGGACTACTTTTTGGGGGGTTTTGTTTCAGTTTTACATAATAAAGCATTTTTGAAAAAAATGATTTTTTTGTTTCTCCACATTATGAAAGCCATATTTATTTATTTTTTTGGGGCGACTGTCTTATGTAGGGGCTCATTTTTTGCGGGATGAGAATTCGGTTTGATTGGTGCTATCTTGGGGTGCATATGACAATTTGGTCGCTTGCTGTTCCACGTTTTGTGATGTAAGTGACAAAACAGAGCACACAACAGAGCAGCAGGTGATGGGGAGGGAGGGGGGCCCCTCCCTCTGTGATCCAGTCAAGAATCGGGGGCTGAAACGGCACAGCAGCCCCCGATGGGAGAGGGAGGGAGCTCCCTCCCTGTTAACCCCTTCCATACAGCGGTCCCTACAGACCGCAGCATGGAAGGGGTTAAACGGCTGACATCACAGCACAGATGTCAACCATTTCAAGCAGAGTGACACTCTGCTAAAACCGCTCGACCATCCTGGAGGGGGGTGGGCAGGATGATGGCACGAGCGCAAACCCCCGACCCCCACTCCCCGCACAGCCTGCCGGAACATAACAATGAGGGCTGCAGGGTGGGGGTTTAAAAATTTAAAGATGTGTCATTTTGAAGTTTCTGATCCCCACGGTCATGGACCCCAGGGATCAGAAACTTCCCAAAGAGCTACAAACCGCAGGTCTGAATTGACCTGCGGTTTACAGCGATCGCCGATATGGGGGGTCACAGGACCCCCCTCAGCATTGTCACAGAGTGCCTGCTGAATGATTTCAGCAGGCACTCTGTTCCGATCACCGCCCGCCGGTGATCGGAAATACACAGGGCGTACCAGTACGCCCTGTGTCCTTAAGTACCGGACATCAGGGCGTACCTGTACGCCCTGTGTCCCCAAGAGGCTAAAGGAAATCTGTCACCAGGATAATTGCTATTGAAGTAAAGCCAAAGCCTAATAGCACTTAGTACCTTATTTCCAGATGTGCCTTTGTACCAGCAATAGATGTTTTTTATCCTCTGAAATTCCAGTTTATTTGGTATGCAAATAAGCCAGTAGGGTGCCCAGAGGGGCGTCATTTTTGCAGGAAGGATCTCAGGCATGCATCCTGCGACAATGTGTCCACCCATCCCTCCGACATCACATTCAAGCCATAACTCTGCCCCCCTTTTCCCTGCTCCCAGCATGAGAGTGGGCTTGGGCACTAGCAGGAGGCATGCCTGGGCTCCTTCCTGCAAGAGTGACGTGACTATCCGGCCTAAACCGAACCTCTGGTCACCCTAGGGGCAGGCTGCTGTGGAGGTCACAATTAGGGGACGGTCCGCTATGGAGGTCAGTGTTAAGGGGAAGATTGCTGTAGAGGTCACTGTTAAGGGGGCGGTGTGTTGTGGAAATCACTGTTAAGGAGATCACTGTTAAGGAGACGGGGTACTGTGGAGGTCACTAATAAAGGGGCGGCCGCTGTGTAGGTCACTGTTAAAGGGGAGAGCACTGTGGATGTTACTGTTAAGCGGGCAGGCAACTGTGGAGGTCAATGTTAAAGGGGCGGGCACTGTGGAGGCCACTATTAAAGGGGCAGCGGGCTACTGGGAGATCACTGTTAAGGCAGCGGGGAACTGTGAGGTCACTGTTAATGGTCAAATAGCCCTTACTTTCAAAGTTTTCCCAATTTTTCGGCTGACTGACTGACCTTCATTTCTTAAAGTAATGATGGCCACTCGTTTTTCTTTACTTAGCTGCTTTTTTCTTGCCATAATACAAATTCTAACAGTCTATTCAGTAGGACTCTCAGCTGTGTATCCACCTGACTTCTCCTCAACGCAACTGATGGTCCCAACCCCATTTGTAAGGCAAGAAATCCCACTTATTAAGCCTGACAGGGCACACCTGTGAAGTGAAAATCATTTCAGGGGACTACCTCTTGAAGCTCATCAAGAGAATGCCAAGAGTGTGCAAAGCAGTAATCAAAGCAAAAGGTGTCTACTTTGAAGAACCTAGAATATGACATATTTTCAGTTGTTTCACACTTGTTTGTTATGTATATAATTCCTCATGTGTTCATTCATAGTTTTGATGCCTTCAGTGTGAATCTACAATTTTCATTGTCATGAAAATAAAGAAAACTCTTTGAATGAGAAGGTGTGTCCAAACTTTTGGTCTGTACTGTATATATAGCAAGACCAACGTTTTAAGCAACAGACTTGATTCCCTCTGTGCTGCCAGAGGATGCAACAAATTGATGTTGAGGCACAGGCCTCTCATGAATTTGTTGCGTCCTCCAGCAGTCATACTTAATGAGGTTGTGCAGGCAATATATATTGATGACCTATCCTCAGGATAAGTCATCATTATCACATCTGTGAGGATCGAACACCTGGCACCCTTGACGATCAGCTGTTTGAAGAGGACATATTGTTCCATGCAAGCGCTGTTTGTTCTTCATTACATCGCCCATTGTCTCTTTTGCATCTGCGGCATAGTGTAATGACAAGTACTCGCTCCATTCAATGGAGTGGCTCAAGTACTTGTAATTACACTGCACTTCCGAGACAATGGGCAGTGTAATATAGAGGAAGTAGTGCCCCCCCAAACAGCTGATCAGTGGGGGTGCCGAGTGTCAGACATTCGCCAAATCAGATATTGATAACCTACCCTGAGGATGGGGGAAGAGGGGCACCATTTCCGTTTTCCCTTCAGGCAGCAGAAAGGCTAGGTGCAGCCCTGACTCCACACTTTCATCAATTAGCCTTGTCTTGTTTCAAATATCTATTTAACAAAGCAAGCCCTTTAAGGGAGTTGTCTCAGGATTGCTCTTTATTTTAAAAGTGCCTAATTTAAACATATCATACAAGTGTAAAGCTGCATACTTTTCTTTTTAAGAGGGTCTGAGCATGCACGACCACCTTACAACTGTACAGCTGTTGGACGTAACCTAGGAAAACGAATTCAAAGGCCTCATGCACACGACTGTTCAGTTTTTTGCGGTCCACAAACCGCGGATCCGCAAAAAACGGAAGCCGCCCGTGTGCCTTCCGCAATTTGCAGAACGGAACGGGCGGCCCATTGTAGAAATGCCTATTCTTTTCCGCAAAACGGACAAGAATAGGACATGTTCTATTTTTTTGGCGGGGCCACGGAACAGAGCAACGGATGCGGACAGCACACGGAGTGCTGTCCGCATCTTTTGCAGCCCCATTGAAGTGAATGGGTTCACATCCGAGCCGCCAAAACGGCGGCTCGGATGCGGACCCAAACAACGGCCGTGTGCATGAGACCAAACTGTGAATGTCCCATTGACTATGCACTGGCAGATCTCATTACCCATGATTTTTTTTTTTTTATGACCTTTCACCACCATTGACATGTTTGGTTCAGTAAATACTGGTATTTTCCATGAAATACAGTTCTGTAGCATCTTTTCTAGAACTCAGCGCTGTGCTGTTCCTCTGTTATTGCTCCTAGAAATTTATGAATGAATTGACAACTGGGCATAACCAGTTGGGAATGTGTTCTTATGCACTCTAATTATTGCTAACAGAGTCATACTGTGTAGGGACACACACAGTGGCGTACATACAGGGGTCGCTGTTGCGACCGGGCCCGACAATTCAGGGGGCCCGGCCGCCTGTGGACCCCTGGCCCCGCCCTGCTGTAGTGATGTGTGTACCCGGGCCCGCCGCCCAGTGCTCCTCGTGCCCGCCCCCCAGTGCTCCTTGTGCCCGCTCCTTTAATATACTTCCCCTCCCCGGCCGCCACTTCACTGTCCTGAGCACGTACAGCGCAGAACAGGTAAGCATTGCGGCCTGGGGGAATGGGGATCACTCTGGGCGGCCACCGCTGATTGATGTGGGCCGATGGGGGCTGAGTGGGGGTCTTTGGGCTGATCTGAGGCCTGATGGGGGCTTATTGGGGGTCTCATGGGGGTCTTTGGACCAATCTGAGGTCTGATGGGGGCTGAGTGGGGGTCTTTGGGCTGAATTGAGGTCTGATGGGGGCTGACTGGGGGTCTTTGGGATGATCTGAGGTATGATGGGGGCTGAGTGCGGTTCTTTGGGCTTATCTGAGGTCTGATGGGGCTGACTGGGGGACTTTGGGCTGATCTGAGGTCTAATGGGGCTGAGTGGGGGTCTCATGGGGGTCTTTGGGCTAATCTGAGTTCTGATGAGGGCTTAGTGGGGGTCTTTGGGCTGATCTGAGGTCTGATGGGGCTGACTGGGGGTCTCATGGGGGTCTTTGGGCTTATCTTAGATCTGATAGGGGCTGAGTGGGGGTATTTGGGCTGATCTGAGGTCTGATGGGGGCTAAGTGGGGGTCTGATGATGATGGGGTCTTTGGGCTGATCTGAAGTCTGATGGGGGCTGAGTGGGGGTCTATGGGCTGATCTGAGGTCTGATGGGGGCTGAGTGGGTGTCTGATGGGGGTCTTTGAGCTGATCTGAGGTCTGATGGGGCTGAGTGGGGGTCTTTAGGCTGATCTGAGGTCTGATGGGGGCTAAGTGGGTGTCTGATGGGGGTCTTTGGGCTGATCTGAGGTCTAATGGGGCTGAGTGGGGGTCTCATGGGGGTCTTTGGGCTAATCTGATGAGGGCTTAGTGGGGGTCTTTGGGCTTATCTGAGGTCTGATGGGGCTGACAGGGGGTCTCATGGGGGTCTTTGGGCTGATCTTAGATCTGATAGGGGCTGAGTGGGGGTATTTGGGCTGATCTGAGGTCTGATGGGGGCTAAGTGGGGGTCTGATGATGATGGGGGTCTTTGGGCTGATCTGAGGTCTGATGGGGCTGAGTGGGGGTGTTTGGGCTGATCTGAGGTCTCATGGGGGCTGAGTGGGTGTCTGATGGGGGTCTTTGGGCTGATCTGAGGTCTGATGGGGGCTGAGTGGGGGTCTTTGGGCTGATCTGAGGTCTGATGGAGGCTGACTGGGGGTCTTTGGGCTGATCTGAGGTCTGATGGTGGTCTTTGGCTGATTTGAGGTCTGATAGGGGCTGAGTTGGCTGTTATGAGCTCTCTGCAGTGGCAGAGAGACTCACTGAGGCCAGCAGCAGCCATTTTAGTCAGATTACAGCCACTATGCAGCTTTGGCTCTAATCTGACTGAAATGGATGCTGCTGGCCTCAGTCTCTCTGCTACTACTGCTCTTAGGGTGACCAGACATCCGGTATTAGACTCCTGGTCCGGCGCAAGGCCAGGACGGACGTCCAGAAGTCTCCCTTTTTTGTTGTTATGGATGATGGGACGGCGGGTCTGGCTCAGGCATGGTCACTTAAAGTACCAATGGCAGAGGGCAGAGCCTGGCAGCATGTCCGGATCACACTGCGCGCTTACGTGACGTCACAAAGTTATCAGCGCTGCAGGTCCGGCAGGTAGTTGGGAACAGAGGAACGCAGGAGCCACTGCTAGTCTGCCACTGCCCACTTGCCCAGTAGTCTGACTCTATATTACAGTCACTCACCCCACCTCGCCTCGTTCTCTCTCTCTCTCTGCCATTTTGAGCCAGGCCCAGGAGCAGCACTCATTCAGCCAGCCAGAGCCCACACTGAGCCGATCCAGCCTCCAGCATTCAGCCTTGCCAGTTGCCACAGATTTTCAGCAGGTCGATTCAGCAGCTTTCAGCCAGAGCCAGCTCAGGTAAGAGTTACTATCTGGCCTTGGTATGTTCTGTATATTATTATATGTGAGCTGGCCTGGTATAAGTTATACATCTTTTGGTATATTAAGATGTATAACTTATACCAGCTGTACATATAATAATATACCAGTGATACCCAGGATATATATCATCAGCGTGGTCCACTATATCACTATATACAAGAAGATGTTATACCGTATATCATCCTCTTGTATATAGTGATATACAGTATATTATATATACAGTACAGACCAAAAGTTTGGACACACCTTCTCATTCAAAGAGTTTTCTTTATTTTCATGACTATGAAAATTGTAGATTCACACTGAAGGCATCAAAACTATGAATTAACACATGTGGAATTATATACATTACAAACAAGTGTGAAACAACTGAAAATATATCATATTCTAGGTTCTTCAAAGTAGCCACCTTTTGCTTTGATTACTGCTTTGCACACTCTTGGCATTCTCTTGATGAGCTTCAAGAGGTAGTCCCCTGAAATGGTTTTCACTTCACAGGTGTGCCCTGTCAGGTTTAATAAGTGGGATTTCTTGCCTTATAAATGGGTTTGGGACCATCTGTTGCGTTGAGGAGAAGTCAGGTGGATACACAGCTGATAGTCCTACTGAATAGACTGTTAGAATTTGTATTATGGCAAGAAAAAAGCAGCTAATTAAAGAAAACGAGTGGCCATCATTACTTTAAGAAATGAAGGTCAGTCAGTCAGCCGAAAAATTGGGAAAACTTTGAAAGTAAGGGCTATTTGACCATAAAGGAGAGTGATGGGGTGCTGCGCCAGATGACCTGGCCTCCACAGTCACCGGACCTGAACCCAATCGAGATGGTTTGGGGTGAGCTGGACCGCAGAGTGAAGGAAAAAGGGCCAACAAGTGCTAAACATCTCTGGGAACTCCTTCAAGACTGTTGGAAGACCATTTCAGGGGACTACCTCTTGAAGCTCATCAAGAGAATGCCAAGAGTGTGCAAAGCAGTAATCAAAGCAAAAAATGGCTACTTTGAAGAACCTAGAATATGACATATTTTCAGTTGTTTCACACTTGTTTGTTATGTATAAAATTCCACATGTGTTAATTCATAGTTTTGATGCCTTCATAGTCATGAAAATAAAGAAAACTCTTTGAATGAGAAGGTGTGTCCAAACCTTTGGTCTGTACTGTATATATACATACATATACACGCACGTGCGCGCGGCGGGGGGGTGAAGGCAGGTTGGGGGGGGGCGGCGGCGGGTTGCGGGGGGGGGCATCAACGGGGAGGGGGCCCCATGGATCAGTGTCGCACTGGGGCCCCATGGATTGTGCGTATGCCACTGGACACACGCCTTTTTTGATGTGTTATGGTAACACAGTTACCAATTTATTCACACATTTCTAGGGGCATTAACAGAGAAACAACCTAACATGTTGTAAAAAACATGATCCAGAATGGTTATTTCATGGGGAACACAATTATTTACTGAAATAGACAGGTCAGGAGTGATGGCAGTCCTCTGTAAATACATGTATTGAAGAATATTAATGGTTTTTAAGTACATAGGCTAATTACAGGGGGTGTCTGTTATGAGACATCACCTTTAAATATTTAGGTTTTCACATCCGGGTGTTTTCAGAAAACACCAAAGGCCAAAAGTAAGAAATTGTGACTTATTTAAACAGTGCTAAACATATTCATTGTAACAGAGGCTGTCTACAGAGGTGATAAAGAAATGTACTGAGGATTGGAGTGCATGGGGAAGGAGGTGACGGTGATGTCTGGTATGCCATTATTTCCTGCGCATTTTCTGCATATATAATGCTGATGGGGAATTTTTCTTTGTTCTCTTACATAACAGTCATTTTGCATCACACCAAACCCTTTTGCTTCTTTACATATAACAATATTAGTTTTAATTTTCTTTTTCTAATGTGAAAAAAGGCAACATGTGTGTAATATACCTGGTTGCACATTCCATCTAGGCCTCATGCACACGACCGTTGTTCTGGTCCGCATCCGAGCCGCAGTTTTTGCGGCTCGGGTGCGGACCCATTCACTTCAATGGGGCCGCAAAAGATGTGGACAGCACTCCGTGTGCTGTCCGTATCCGTTGCTCCGTTCCGTGGCCCCGCAAAAAAAATATAACATGTCCTATTCTTGTCCGTTTTGCGGACAAGAATAGGCATTTCTACAATGGGCCGCCTGTTCCGTTCCGCAAATTGCGGAAGGCACACCATTGGCTTCCGTGCTTTGCGGATCCGAAAACGGAACAGTCGTGTGCATGAGGCCTTACTTTGTGAAAGGAGCAGTTTAAATCCCTGCATCAGTAAAATGTCATAGGGGAACTATGGTACTCAGCAAGCCCATCTGCCTGGAAAGTCTCTGAGGTCCTTTCTATACTCACATGTAGCATTTATGTTCTTTGAATATATTTGTGCAGGGGTTGTATGGTTTAAAAAATAATAATACATTTTACATAACCTATTAGGGAGTTAAGAGTTAAAAGAGGGGGTCTCCCATTTAAAAGTGCCCATACACCTTTAGTAGCTGTCAGCTGAACAATTGTTAGCCAACCGGTATCTCTTGTAGTTTCCCCAGCACGTTTGCGTTTCATTTGGGAGAGAGGAGAAAGCTGCTGCCAGACACCTCTAGCGGTGGCTTATCTCTCTGAAAAACATAAGGGTCAGGTATTAAAAGATATTCTCTCTTCCTTGACATGATCTGTTGGGTAGATTCAGGATCTGCCCATATACAATGCATTTGGAAAGTGTTCAGACTCTCACTATTTTTTCACATTTTGTTATGTTGCGTGCTTGTGCTAAAATAAAAATAAAATAATAATCAGGTTTTCCCCCTTCGTTCTGAACTCAATGAAGGACAACTCTGTCAATGTCCTTGAGTGGCCCAGCCAGAGCCCTGACTTGAACCCAATCGAACATCTCTGAATAGACCTGAAAATGGCTGTCTACCGATGGTCCCCATCCAACCTGACAGAGCTTTTGAGGATCTGCAGAGAACAATGGTGAAAAACCCCCAAATCCAGGTGTGCAATCCTTGTGGCATCATACACAAGAAGACTGGAGGCTGTAATCACTGCCAAAGATGCTTCAATTAAGTACTGACGTCAGTGCAAGATTTTAGTTTTTTCCTTTGCAATAAATTAGCAAAGATTCCGAACATTCTGTTTTTACCTTGTCATTATGGGGTATTGAGTGCAGAATTATGATTATACAGCCAGCACCCACTATGTATGCAGGGGGCTCAGCACAGCAACCCACTCTATACATTCCCTCAGCCACTGTGATGTACAGGTATGTCACAGTGAATGGGTTAATGTGGCCAAGATTTTATTTATTTTTATTATTTATTTTATACACTTATATAGCACTGACATATTCCACAATGCCTTACAGACATTAGGATCAAGCTGTCCCAATTGGGCTCACCATCTAAGTTCACTATCAGTATGTCTTGGGAGTGTGGGAGGAAACCTGAGTACCCGGTGGAAACCCATGCAAACACGGGGAGACTGTACAAACTCCATTCAGATGTTGTCCTTGGTTTGATACAAACCTAGGACCTCAGCTCTGCAAAGCACCAGTGCTAACTACTGAGCCATCGTGGTGTCCTTAAAGGGCATCTGTCAGCAGATTTGTACCTATGAAACTGGCTGACCTGTTGCATGTGCGCTTGGCAGGAGAAGGCATCTGTGTTGGTCCCATGTTTATATGTGCCCACATTGATGAGTAAAATGAAGTTTCAGTATATACAAATGAGCCTCTAGGAGCAATGGGGGCGTTGCCTTTACATTATCATTAGAGATGAGCGAATTTTTTTAAAATTAGATTCGCCGGTTCGCCGAATTTTTGGGGAAAATTTGGTTCGAACCGAATAAATACACTGCGAATTACGTTAAAACAGCTATATACTAGCTGCAGAGAACCTTTATAGTGGTGTAGAACACTGTGCCTTGCAGTAACACGCATAGGGAATCTGCTCTGGTAGTGAAACAATACTGTGAGTCAGCATGACATTAAGATGACAGGCGTCGCTCTTAGAATCACTGCACACTTCACTTATTTGGGCAGTCATGGGGCCAAAACTGACCAAATAACTCAAGTATGAAGCATACCAGGTCGATGTTAGCGCCAAGAAGAAGCGCACTCCTTTTACATCTTTGTTAGCTGATTCCACATAGATGGCTACAGAACCTGTTCTATTAAATGCCTATACAAGTAGAGACCCCCGACAGAGTAGAGAGGGTGTCAGCAGTAAGTTTGTGTTGAAGTCACTGATTATTTTGTCCTTCCTCTGATCCGTCAGAACAATAACCCACAAAAAAATTGATCCTGTCTGTGGAGCATCAGTAATCCATCAGTATTGCTAATGCCAAAATAAACAGGAGTGGATCCAAAACAGAGATGACACGTGAACGAAATAGTTGCATGTCTTCTGTGTTTTGTACCCACTCCTGCTTTTGGCTACCAAATTGCAAACCAATTTTTATTTTATTTTTTGAACGGGGGAGAAAAAACAATGTTTATTTAACAAACATGATATTAACACACAGAAAATACAACACAGAAGGGGCAAAAACCACAAGATTTAAAAGACAAATTGGAAAAACAAAGTGCTTCATCAACAAGAATGGAACAGGATATTAACACACATAAAATACAACACAGAAGGGGCAAAACTACAAGATTTAAAAGACAAACTGGAAAAACAAAGTGCTTCATCAACAAGAATGGATTGACGACCAGTGTCGGGGTGACCACGAGGGTAATGCATACGGATCAAGAAATGTATGGGGTTATGGCTGATAACTGGAGGACAGTCCAGCAAAGAAGCTGACTCCAGCTCATTCAGCGATTAGCTGGGGGTTGCTGATAAGTGGATTCTAAAGGGTAAGAAGAAATGTGAGTAAAGACATTGGAATAAATTGTCCACTTTCTCCAACGTGACCTTGTCCTTTGATTTATGAATATCATTCCATAAGTCTTGAAGTCCTCTGCGTGGATGGCATAAGAAATGTCCACGCAAGGTTCTACGGGCACAGAGAAAACAAGCTCTGTGGCCGACACTGATCCAGACACTGTCAACGCCAGCTCTGTAAGAAGATCTGGCAGACGTTCTTCTCTACCTGTTGTATGATGTTCTTTGTTTAGGTTTCACTTTCTCATCTCCTTTTCTTCTCCCAGCTGTCACCTATTTGCACTGATTGTCTCCCTTTATATTTCCTCCCATACTGCCTCACTTTGCGGTTTATACTTCTTCCTGGATTGTGTTCACTACTGGAGCCTGCTTCTCCTGATTCCTCAGATAAGTCTGTTTCCTTTATTTGTGTTTCTTGCTGGCTTGATTGTAGGTGACCCTGACTCCGTCCGTATTAAGTGCAGGGAGCCGGTGGTCGTGTCCCCTCACTATTATAGGGTTTTCAGGTGTCACATAGTATAAGGTACGAGGACATGCAATCGTCTACCACAAAGATCTTTGCATGGGCATAGCAGTCAGGGAGAGCTCTAGGGGTTTTATAGGGCTCACCCATATGCTCCTTAGTTTGGGATCAAGCCAGTCGGATGTTTATTTATAAGTTCCAGCTTTATCAACTCCATCTGTGACATTATAAACCGCCATAACCGTCTTAAGCATGGATCCGGTTTCAGCCTTGATTGACCGCATGCAAGGTCTTTCACTGGAGGTAGCAGATCTCCGTAAAACTGTGTCTCAGTTTCAGGTGACCGGTTCTGCTTGCGTTCATGGAGTTTGTTCCGAGCCTAAGATTTCGCTTCTGGATACGTTCTCCGGGGGTAGTGAGAATTTTGTTCGCTTTAGAGAGGCTTGCAAACTCCATTTTCGCCTACTTCCCCATTCCTCTGGTGATGAGGAGCAGAGGGTGGGGATCATCATCTCGCTGCTCAGGGATAACGCTCAGTCTTGGGCCTTTTCGCTGCCGCTCGGGGCACGGCCCCTCCGATCGGTGGATGAATTTTTTGTAGCCCTGGGACAGATATATGATGACCCGGATCGTATTGCTCTGGCTGAATCTAAACTGCGTCTTTTATGCCAGGGTAAATCGTCCGCAGAGATATATTGTTCAGAATTTCGGAGATGGGCAGCTGATACTGGTTGGAATGATGCTGCACTCCGAAGTCAATTTTGCCATGGTCTTTCGGAAAAATTGAAAGATGCATTGGCTTTTCATGAGAGACCAGCATCGTTAGAGTCAGCCATGTCTCTAGCTGTTCGCATTGACAGGCGTCTTAGAGAGAGAGAGGAGACTACTCCTTCCTGTCATATTCAGTCCAAGGACAGTGGGGCTGTCTCATTCAGTGCGCAGGAGTCTCAGTCTCTCTCAATCCCCTCTGAGGAGGAGGCCATGCAGCTGGGTTTGCTTGCCTCTGATAGTAGAGGATTCAGCTCTCAGAGGAGGGTTTGTTTCTGTTGTGGGTGTATAAATAATTTGGCTAATGTTTGCCCCTCTAGGAGATTCATGGAGTTTTCTGAGGGTAATAAAAGAAAAACAAAAAGAAAAAAACCCTGTAAAAACTTTCCATTTGCTACTATTGGCAAGGTTGATGCAGAAATTGAAGGTTTGCCATTTACTTGTAGTTCCCGTTTTCTCCTACCTGCCAGGGTGGCGCTAGACAGCAAGAACATTGTTTGTGAGATTTTTGTAGATAGTGGAGCAGCTGTCAATCTCATTGATAATCAATTTGCAATAACTCATGGTTTCCAGGTATGCACTTTGGAAAAGGATATACCTGTTTTTGCTATCGATTACGCTCCACTTTCTCAAAGATCGTTAAAGGGCATAGTTCACAATATCCGTTTGACTGTGGGTGACGCTCATGTTGAGGATATGTCATGTTTCGTCTTAAGCGGATTACCTACTCCTCTAGTGTTGGGGCTTCCCTGGCTCACTAAACATAACCCCACCATTGATTGGCAAGCAAGGCAAATAAATGGTTGGAGTGAGTTTTGCAGAGAGAATTGCCTCACGGCGTCTCTTTCAGAGATTTCTACCAAGACTGTGCCATCTTTTCTCTCTGAATTTTCGGATGTGTTTTCCGAGAGTGGTGTCCAGGAGTTGCCCCCGCACCGGGAGTACGACTGCCCTATTAATCTCATCCCAGGCGCCAAACTGCCAAAATCACATTTATACAATCTCTCCCAACCTGAAAGAGTCGCTATGCGTACTTATATCTCTGAGAGCCTGATAAAGGGACACATCCGACCCTCGAAGTCACCTGTTGCCGCTGGGTTTTTTTTTGTTAAGAAAAAATATGGTTCTTTAAGACCTTGTCTGGATTTCAGGGAGCTGAACTGTATCACGGTTCGTGACCCATATCCGCTTCCTCTGATCCCGGACCTGTTTAACCAGATTGTTGGGGCTAAGGTTTTTTCTAAGTTGGATTTAAGAGGGGCATACAACCTAGTCAGGGTCAGGGAAGGGGACGAATGTGAACAGCATTTTTCATCATTTAATGGGGAAATTTGTACTGGTGTATCTGGATGACATTTTGATTTTTTCTCCTGATTTCAAGACTCATCGAGACCACCTACGTCAGGTCTTGCTGATTCTGCGGAATAATAAATTGTACGTTAAACTGGAAAAATGTGTGTTTGCGGCTCCGGAGATTCAATTTCTTGGTTTTCTTCTCTCCGCTTCTGGTTTTCGCATGGACCCTGAGAAGGTCCGCGCTGTGCTTGATTGGGAGCTTCCTGAGAATCAGAAGGCGCTGATGTGGTTTCTGGGTTTTGCCAATTATTACAGAAAGTTCATTTTGAATTATTCCTCTGTTGTTAAGCCACTCACTGATATGACTAAAAAGGGGCTAGATTTTTCTTCGTGGTCGGTAGATGCGCTCAAAGCCTTTTCTAGTATCAAAGAGAGTTTTGCTTCCACTCCCATTTTGGTACAACCTGATGTCTCTCTACCTTTTCTTGTTGAGGTGGACGCTTCTGAGGTGGGTGTGAGTGCGGTCTTATCTCAGGATCCCTCTCCTGCCAAATGGTGACCGTGTGCCTTTTTCTCAAGGAAACTCTCCTCTGCAGAGAGAAATTACGATGTGGGAGATAGGGAGTTGTTGGCCATCAAATTAGCTTTTGAGGAATGGCGCCATTGGTTAGAGGGAGCCAGACACCCTATTACCGTGTTTACAGACCATAAGAATCTGGCCTACTTGGAATCGGCCAAGCATCTGAACCCGAGACAGGCCAGATGGTCTTTGTTCGTTTCTAAGTTTGATTTTGTTGTTACGTTCCGCCCTGGGATTAAAAATGTGAAGGCAGATGCCCTGTCACGTTGTTTTCCGGGAGGGGGGAACTTTGAAGACCCGGGTCCCATTTTGGCTGAAGGGGTGGTCGTCTCTGCTCTTTATCCTGATTTGGAGGCAGAGGTTCAGGCAGCCCAGGCAGAGGCTCCTGATCTTTGTCCCCCTGGGAGGTTGTTTGTGCCTCTCGCTTTACGACACAAGGTTTTTAAGGAGCACCACGATACTGTCTTTGCTGGGCAACCGGGGAGCAGAGCCACAGTGGATCTCATTGCTCGGAGATTCTGGTGGCCAGCTCTTCGTAAGACGGTGGAGGGTTTTGTGGCAGCCTGCGAGACCTGTGCTCGTGCCAAGGTCCCTCATTCATGGCCATCGGGTTCTCTCCTCCCGTTACCCATTCCTTCCCGTCTTTGGACGCATCTGTCCATGGACTTCATTACGGACCTGCCTCGTTCCTCGGGGAAGACTGTGATTCTGGTGGTAGTGGACCGTTTTAGCAAAATGGCGCATTTCATTCCCTTTCCTGGGTTACCCAATGCTAAGACGCTGGCGCAAGCGTTTGTTGATCACATTGTTAAATTGCATGGCATTCCTTCAGACATCGTTTCTGATAGGGGCACGCAATTTGTTTCCAGATTCTGGAAGGCCTTCTGTTCTTGCTTGGGGGTTCGGTTGTCGTTCTTTTCTGCTTTTCACCCGCAGTCGAATGGTCAAACCGAACGCGTCAATCAGAATCTGGAGACATATCTGCGCTGTTTTGTGGCGGAGAATCAGGAGGATTGGTGTTCTTTTTTGTCCCTTGCTGAGTTTGCTTTAAATAACCGTCGCCAGGAGTCCTCTGATAAGTCACCATTTTTTGGTGCATGTTGGTTTCATCCGCAGTTTGGGACATTCTCTGGAGAGGGGTCTTCTGGTTTACCTGATGAGGAGAGATTTTCCTCGTCGTTGTCATTTATTTGGCAAAAGATTCAGGGTAATCTGAAGAGGATGAGTGAGAGATATAAGCGTGTGGCGGATAAGAGACGTGTGCCTGATCCGGACCTGAATGTAGGGGATCTGGTGTGGTTGTCTGCAAAGAATATCAAACTGAAGGTTCCCTCCTGGAAGTTGGGTCCTAAGTTTATTGGGCCTTACAAGATCTTGTCCGTCATCAATCCCGTTGCCTTCCGTCTTGATCTTCCTCAGACTTGGAAGATCCATAATGTTTTTCACAGGTCCCTATTAAAACCTTATGTCCAACCCACTGTACCCTCCTCTTTGCCTCCTCCTCCGATTGTTGTTGATGGTAATAGGGCTCACCCATATGCTCCTTAGTTTGGGATCAAGCCAGTCGGATGTTTATTTTATAAGTTCCAGCTTTCTGCAACTCCATCTGTGACAGACACGTCATACCCGGTCCACATTGCTGCTCGCCAAGTAATCACCAGCTTACCCAAACAGTCAAAGTTTCTTTGGAACCATAGCTGTGAGCACCTCTGAGCCGTTATACACAAGGAGCGGGAGGCAAGTAACTTGTCCACACAATCCGGTCCTCTGTGCTTGCCTTGGTGAGTTGGAGACAGGGCCGGCGCCACCCATAAGCAGAGTAGGCCAACGCATAGAGCGCACTCTGCCTGGGGGCACCAGCCTCCGCCCAGCCCCCTACTTGTCATCCATCTGACATGCCGGTCGGATGCGATGCAATGAGTGCAATCATGAGTTTGTTCACTTCAGGCAGAGAGCGCGGCATGCAACTGACACACAGCTACAAGACCCTGGTGTATTTATATCTCATTTAGGCTTTCTATCAGAAAAGTTTCTCCTGGGATTCGAACTCACAACCTTTCACATCAGAGGCAAGGCATTTACCCTCACAACTATGAAAGGCTACTTTCACACTTGCGTTCAGAGCGGATCCGTCTGCTGTCTGCACAGACGGATCCGCTCCTATAATGCAGACGTTTGGATCCGTTCAGAACGGATCCGTCTGCATTATAGTTTAGAAAAAATTCTAAGTGTGAAAGTTGTTCAGACGGATCCGTCCAGACTTTACATTGAAAGTCAATGGGGGACGGATCCGTTTGAAAATTGAGCCATATTGTGTCAACTTCAAACGGATCCGTCCCCATTGACTTACATTGTAAGTCTGGACGGATCCGTTTGCAAGCAGCGTTCGGGTGTCCGCCTGCTGAGCGGAGTGGAGGCTGAACGCTGCCAGACTGATGCATTCTGAGCGGATCCGCATCCACTCAGAATGCACTGGGGCTGGACGGATGCGTTCGGGGCCGCTTGTGAGAGCCTTCAAACGGAGCTCACAAGCAGAGCCCCGAACGCAAGTGTGAAAGTAGCCAAAGCTGTATTGCCAGTTGCTTAAAAAAAAAAAAAATATATAAGACTTCTACTGTAGGTAACTTTGATACCTAGTGTACATCCATACACATGTCAGCTGCCCCAACAAACCCAGCTCTGCTACATCCATACACAGTGTACTGGGGCAGCTGTCATGTGTATGGATGTACACTAAGTATCAAAGTTATCTACAGTAGAAGTCTTATATATATATATATATATATATTTTAAGTAACTGTCTATACAGCTCTCATAGCTGTGAGGGTAAATGCCTTGCCTCTGATGTGAAAGGGTGTGAGTTTGAACCCCAGGAGAAAATTTTCTGAAAGTGTTTTTTTTTTTTTTTTTAAATACCGGCATGTTACTCAACTTTTTTTTTTTTTAAGTAACTGGTTACACTGCTTTCATAGCTGTGTGGGTAAATGCCTTGCTTTTGATGTGAAAGGTTGTGAGTTCGAGTCCCAGGAGAAACTTTTCTGAAAGTGTTTTTTTTTTTTTTTTAAATACTGGACTGTGACTTTACTGCCACGGGGGAGGGGGGTCTATTGGCACCATGATACTGGCACATGGAGGGGGGAGGAGAGAGGCACTTGATACTGGCACATTAGGGGGCAGGGGGAGAGGATGGCACTATGATATTAGCACATGGGGGGGGGCAAGAAATGGACATGAATCATGAGGGGCAGAAATGTGAAATGATGGGGTGGGGGCAAGAAATGGACATGAATCATGAAGGGCAGAAATGTGAAATGATGGGGGGGGGGGGCAAAATGTAGATTTGCTTCTGTTGACAAAAATCCTTGCACCGGCCCTGACTTCGGGCGCGCAATACCGCGAGACCAGTGACCTCCAGAGGTGGGTCTTGCGGGATCACGCGCCAAAGACACATGATCTTGGCAAGAGCCAAGGCAATGTGGACCTGGAGCACAGCGAGGAGCAGAACCTGGTGAGCACCCCTGGCAACCGCACTCTGACAACCTGCACTAGGGTGTCATAGGCTGCAGGACAGTGACTGGCAGCAGGGTGGCACACACTTGTGTACAGGGGTCAGGGCACACCTGCTGCTTGACTAGGGGCCATAGATTCTGACTGGCACAGGGTGCCCAGCAGTGGCACATGGAGCCTAATAGGTGGCACAGACTGTCTAAAGGGCTATGAATGGTACACGGTGCAGGACAGTGCCAGACTGGCAGAGGGCACAAGGCAGCATACTGTTTTATGTTGCCCTGGTGGCACAGGATTTCAGACAGTGGCTGAATGGCGCCTGGCAGTGAATAGGTGGCACTGCTCGTGTTTGGTGTGCCAACCTGCTGAACAGCGCAGAGTGATTGGCATCACTGGGATGGTACTAGGTGGCAGACAATGGCTGGATATTATATATACATGACCATAGTCAGACTGGCACAGGGTACGTGACCATAGTCAGACTGGCACAGGGTACATGACCATAGACTGGCACAGGGTACATGACCATAGACTGGCACAGGGTACACGACCATAGTTAAATGTTGCATGCAATAGGTGGCTGAAAAAGGGGCGGGAAAAGGGGTGTGGTCAATGGGCGGAGTCAAGGGGGCGGCAAAATTAGCTTTTGCCTAGGGTGGCAAAAATCCTTGCACCAGCCCTGGTTGGAGACTTTGATGAAATCTGTATGAGCACAGCCAGTGAATCTCTGTCCTTTCCTTTGAGTCCAGGTAAACAGGAAAATTTGGCTTTTAGGTTCAGCTCTGAGCCCACTTCAATGGCAAGACCTTTCTGCTTCTCGGCAGCTATGTGGGCAGGCAGGTGCTTCGAATACTCTTTCAGTCTGGTGTATGAGAAATTATATATCGGTGTCACGCTGTACAGAGTCCATTGTTTTTGAAGGAGCAAAGCATCCTGTGTCGAATCCAGAGTTTCCTCCAAGGGGGTGCACTGCAGGATTTTTCTTTTAGACAAGCTTCGCAATGCAGACTGTCGACATGCAGAGGTCAAGCTTCCGGGAGGATACCTCGAGCTGTGAAAATGACTGCTCCTTCTCGCAGATGACCTACTTCTGGCAGTTAACACCCCATCTGTTGGTGTTTGCATAGACTGTTAGTGACACCAAACGCTAGCTAATAGGGCCACAAAAATCCTTTTAAGGACTGGTATAGGTGTGCTATGGATAGGTGTGACATACAGAGGGGTGTGATATACAGTACAGACCAAAAGTTTGGACACACCTTCTCATTCAAAGAGTTTTCTTTATTTTCATGACTATGAAGGCATCAAAACTATGAATTAACACATGTGGAATTATATACATAACAAACAAGTGTGAAACAACTGAAAATATGTCATATTCTAGGTTCTTCAAAGTAGCCACCTTTTGCTTTGATTACTGCTTTGCACACTCTTGGCATTCTCTTGATGAGCTTCAAGAGGTAGTCCCCTGAAATGGTCTTCCAACAGTCTTGAAGGAGTTCCCAGAGATGCTTAGCACTTGTTGGCCCTTTTGCCTTCACTCTGCGGTCCAGCTCACCCCAAACCATCTCGATTGGGTTCAGGTCCGGTGACTGTGGAGGCCAGGTCATCTGGCGCAGCACCCCATCACTCTCCTTCATGGTCAAATAGCCCTTACTTTCAAAGTTTTCCCAATTTTTCGGCTGACTGACTGACCTTCATTTCTTAAAGTAATGATGGCCACTCGTTTTTCTTTACTTAGCTGCTTTTTTCTTGCCATAATACCAATTCTAACAGTTTATTCAGTAGGACTATCAGCTGTGTATCCACCTGACTTCTCCTCAACGCAACTGATGGTCCCAACCCCATTTATAAGGCAAGAAATCCCACTTAGTAAACCTGACAGGGCACACCTGTGAAGTGAAAACCATTTCAGGGGACTACCTCTTGAAGCTCATCAAGAGAATGCCAAGAGTGTGCAAAGCAGTAATCAAAGCAAAAGGTGGCTACTTTGAAGAACCTAGAATATGACATATTTTCAGTTGTTTCACACTTGTTTGTTATGTATATAATTCCACATGTGTTAATTCATAGTTTTGATGCCTTCAGTGTGAATCTACAATTTTCCTAGTCATGAAAATAAAGAAAACTCCTTGAATGAGAAGGTGTGTCCAAACTTTTGGTCTGTACTGTACTTATAATATACTTTCTAACATAGAAAGTATATTATAGTGCATTTGTATTGTGCAGCAGTTGTGTGCGGTTCTCCTGCGATACTGCAGCTAGATAGAGGGACAAACGCTATTAAAATAACTAATTGCAACTGTGTGATATACCTGTTGCCAAAAAAAAAAAATGATTGAGGGGTGTGATATACCTATAATATACCTTCTAAATTATAGTGCATTTGTAATGTGCAGCAGTTGTGTACGGTTCTGCTGAGATACCGCAGCTAGATACAGGGACAAACACTACTGGAATAACTAATTGCAACTGGTGCTATATACCTGTTTGCCCCCCCCCCCCCCCCCTCAAAAAAAAATGATTGAGGGGTGTGATATACCTATAATATACCTTCTAACTTAGAAAGTATATTATAGTGCATTTGTATTGTGCAGCAGTTGTGTGCGGTTCTGCTGAGATACCGCATCTAGATAAAGGGACAAACGCTATTGGAAATAGTCATTATTGGGTTCTATATACCTGTTTCCACAAAATACTGTTAGAGCGGATTGATATACCAGCTTCCACAAAATATTGATTGAGGCCTGCGATATACCTACTTCCACAAATACTGCTCTTCTATAGGGACTTTGTCACAGGGTCATTTTGAAAATGACAGGCAGAGGAAGAGGCAGGCCATTCCGCAGGGGTGTTAGGGGTTGGACAGGTTCACCCGGTGTCACGAGGTAATATGGATAACAGGTACACCAGATAAACAGACAGCATAGGATAACAGTCTAGGCCTAGAAGCTAGTGAGGGAGAGATGGTCACTTCCTAGCAATCCCTGAGTCTCTCCCTGACTCCTGACAGTATGTGTAAGCCCTGATGGTGGACGAACACATACACACATACCTAGATCCTGCTAATACTGTAGCAAACCCTAGATTAGGGAACGGGGAATGAGACTGCCTGTACCTTCCACAGTGAACGGGCCAGCATCTCCCTGAGACCTAGACTGACACAAACAACACAGAGCAAAAGCGGAACTTAGCTTGGGAAGAGTGAGGAACAAGGGATCCACTAACAACCAGCAGGAACTCCAGAAGGAAATATCAACCGCATGGTGAGAAGTCAGAGGCAGCCTAAAAATAGAGCCTCTAACCAGCAAACTAGTCGAACCTGTGGAGAGGTGGGATTACCATCCACCAAGACAGTAGGAGGTGGCAAGGGAGATGGTTCAGCAGGTTCGACATAGTTTATCAACAACGACCTGTGGAACACATTATGGATCTTCCAAGTCTGAGGAAGTTTGAGACGAAATGCAACAGAATTAACAATGGCAGAGATTTTGTAAGGGCCAATAAATCTTGGGCCCAACTTCTGGGAGGGTACCTTCAACCTAATGATCTTAGTGGACAACCACACCAAATCACCCACACACAGGTCCGGACCAGACATACGTTTCTTGTCAGCCATATGTTTATATCTTTCACCCATTTTTTTTTCAAATTGGTTTGAATCTTCCGCCAAATAGATGACAAAGAGGAAGAGAATCTTTCTTCTTCAGGTATACCAGAGGACTCAGTCCCTGAAAAAGTACCAAACTGAGGGTGAAACCCATATGCACCAAAAAATGGTGACTTATCAGTGGACTCCTGTCTATGGTTATTAAAAGCAAACTCAGCCAAAGACAAAAATGAAGACCACTCCTCCTGATTCTCGGAGACAAAACACCTCAAATAAGTCTCCAAGTTCTGGTTAGTCTGGTTCTGGTTTGTCCATTCGACTGTGGATGGAAAGCTGAAAAGAAGGACAACTGAACTCCCAGACGAGAATAGAATGCCCTCCAGAACCTGGAAACAAATTGCGTTCCCCTATCCGACACCACATCAGAGGGAATGCCATGTAATTTCACAATGTTATCAATAAACACTTGTTTTGAGAGTTTTGGCATTAGGCAAAGCTGATAAAGGTATAAAATGCACCATGCTACTGAAACGATCCACCACCCCCAAAATTACCATCTTCCCAGAAGAACTAGGAAGATCAGTCATGAAGTCCATGGACAAATGCGTCTAAGGACGGGATGGGATGGACAAAGGAAGAAGAGATCCTGAAGGCTGAGTATGAGTCACCTTGGCACGTGCGCAGGTCTCACAAGCTGCCACATAGCCCTCCACACTTTTACGTAACCCTGGCCACCGGAATCTCAGGGAAATAAGATCCACTGTGGATCTACTCCCAGGGTGTCCTGCAAGGACAGTGTCATGATGTTCCTTGAACACTTTGCGCCAAATCCCAGAAGGAACAAATAACCTCCCTGGGGGACAGGAATCAGGTGCCTAACATTGAGCATCCGATACCTCAGCCTCAAGTTCAGGATACAGAGCTGACACCACCACCCCATCAGCCAAAATCCGAGAAGGATCCTCCGAATCCCCCCCCCCCCCCCCCCCCGGAAGCTACCCGACAAAGCATCCGCCTTGACGTTTTAGACCCTAGGGCGATAAGTGACAACAAAATTAAATCTGGTTAAAAACAATGACCATCTGGCCTGCCTTGGATTAAGTAACAGTAATGGGATGGATCGCTCCTTCCAACCAATGGCGCCACTCTTCAAAAGCCAATTTAATGGCCAGCAACTCTATATTACCAACGTCATAATTTCTTTCAGCAGTTTTTTTTTGAAAATAAAGCACGAGGGCGCCATTTTCCAGGAGAGGGACCCTGCGACAAAACTACTCCAACTCCCACTTCTGACGTGTCCACCTCCATAATGAAAGGTTGAGACACATCGGGTTGCACCAGAATGGGAGCCGCAGCGAAACACTTCTTTATAGTAGAAAAGGCATGCAATGCCTCATCAGACCAGACTGAGAAATCAACACCTTTCTTGGTCATATCGGTCAAAGGTTTAACAACAGTAGAATAATTCAGGATACATTTTCTGTAGTAATTGGTAAACCCCAAAAACCGCATAAGCTGACTGAGCATCACCTTTTAGCAGAGACATAATAATCACCACTCTTTGATTTTCGTTCCCCGAAGAGAATGGACGCAGACGAAAATACATTTTGCAAGATTCTCTGAACCAAACAAAATTATCACTCCCTCCAGAAAACCTATCTGGGAGGGCAACTTTAGGTTCAAGGCTAACCTGGTTCCCACTGACCGAACCAGACGCCAGAGAACTCTGAAACTGAGCAACAGATTCACGGAGGTCAGCTACCTCCAAAGATAATCCCTGCATGCGAACCACCAGTGCATTAATAGTATTCATATCTGCACACACCAAGGAAAATAATGACGGTGTTGGCGGTTGATAATGTCACGGGGTAATGTGGATAACAGGTACACCAGATAAACAGACAGCATAGGATAACAGTTTAGGCCTAGAAGCTAGTGAGGGAGAGATGGTTACCTCCTAGCAATCCCTGAGTCTCTCCCTGACTCCTGACAGTATGTGCAAGCCCTGATGGTGGACGAACACATACACACATACCTAGACCCTGCTAATACTGTAGAAAACCCTAGATTACGGAACAGGGAATGAGACTGCCGGTACCTTCCACAGCGAAGGGGCCAGCGTCTCCCTGAGACCTAGACTGGCACAAACAACACAGAGCAAAAGCGGAACTTAGTTTGGGAAGAGTGAGGAACAAGGGATCCACTAACAACCAGCAGGAACTCCAGAAGGAAATATCAACCACATGGTGAGAAGTCAGAGGCAGACTAAAATAGAGCCTCTAACCAGCAAACGAGCCGAACCTGTGGAGAGGTGGGATCCCGCCCACAACAACAAACTGAAAGGAAACACCTAGAAGCTGTCAGATAGACTCACATGCAGCAAGTCTATCTGATCTCCTCAGATCTCTCACAGGGTTGGCAGGGACACCAGTCCGGAGCCTAAGTAGGAAGTTGGAGAAGGTGCGTGCGATTACATCAAACGACGCACCAGAGTTGGTTGACTGGCTCACTCAACCTTCCGCTTCTGCACACTCCTCATCCTCTGTATCAGCATCCTTCTCACTCTCTGCTGTGTGCACCCCCAAAGACACCACCATCACCACCATAGCCCCTCCACTCGAGTCAGTGGAATTATTTTACCATCCATTCCCAGACCTTACAAATGCGCAGCCATTCTTGGCATCGGATGAGGAAGAGGAGGTAGCAACGGCCACTACCCAGCGGTCTGACAACAGTACCCAGATCAGCCCAAGTAGGGTGGTCCCCGCTGTTGCTGCCTACTCCGAGATCGCTAATGTCAGTGGTGGTGAAGGTGACGATGATGACGCGTCGATGGACGTCACGTGGGTGCTCACAAGAGAGGAAGAGGAGGGGAGATCAGAGGGAGAGACGGAGCAGCAGATAGGGAGGAGAAGGAGGAGAAGCAGGCAGAACTCGCAGTGCACAGGAGGCAAAAAGCAGACTGCAAATGTATCTGGAGCGAGCAATCCACCATGCACGGTCATATCTGGCGCTCCCAGGACGCCGGCACATGGCTACGCAGTGTGGGCTTTTTTTAACGTGTCAGCTGCTGACAATAGTGTTGCCATCTGCAGCCTGTGCTGTCAACGTATAAGTCGTGGTAAGCCCAACACTCACCTAGGGACGACCGTCTTAAGAAGGCACCTGGCCTCCCATCACCAAGCCCAGTGGGAGCAACACCGTCAGAACCTACAAAGCCACACTCCCGGTGCTCCACATCCTGCCTTTTCTCCTTCTCCCCTCTCCTCCCATTTGTCCTCCACTCCCCCTTTCACCGTGCTGTCGTCGCGTTCATCTGGCAAAAGACAGGCTTCCGTGGCCCAATGTTCGAACGTAAAAAGTTGATGACGCCGGATAACCCTCTTGCCCAAGGGCTGACTGCCGGCTTGTCGGAACTGCTAGCCCGCCAATTACTGCCATATAAACTGGTCGACTCAGAGGCCTTTAGAAAATTTGTGGCCATTGGCACACCATAATGGAAGGTCCCCGGAAGGAAATATTTCTCCCAGAAGGGAATCCCAGAGCCATCTTCAGCGGCAAGTGAATGTATCTCTGACACACAGTCTTGGTGCCAAGATACATATGACTACAGACACGTGGTCTAGCAAACACAAGCAGGGAAGGCACATAACTTTTACTGCCTTCTGACGACTGTCAAGCATGATACCCGTGGCACCCGTGTGGATTTGGTGTTACTGCCACAGATTGCATGCAGGCCTGCCTCTTCTTCTCCTCCTACTACTC
This sequence comes from Bufo bufo, assembly GCF_905171765.1. NCBI lineage: Eukaryota > Metazoa > Chordata > Amphibia > Anura > Bufonidae > Bufo > Bufo bufo. Next base: position 636,623,655 of record NC_053389.1, read on the forward strand.
CATCCTCCGTCTCCTCTTCGTCTGACTCCTCCTCTTCCACTGCTACCGCCTCTTCCGCTGCACCCCCCCCCCCAGCTCCCCAGAACCTATTTGACGTGCCAGGTGAGACACTGCCATGCTGTGCTGCGGCTGTTGTGCCTGCAAGCCAAGAGCCACACCGGTCCTGCACTCCTTTCAGCTCTGTGGTCACAGGCTGATCAGTGGCTAATAGATTAAAGGTGGTCAGTCAGGAGAGGACAGGAGTGTCTCCCTGAATACTGCTCAAAAAACGATATCAATAAACTAAACGGGGCAGTAACTACTAAAATATCACTTTTATTAAATAATAGGAGTAAAACGACGGCCCCTACAGACAAAACAACAAGTAAGACACGTACATACACGAACTGGTACAAAGAGACCAGTAAATACAAATATTGGTAAGGTGTTATAGGTGGGCTGGACCATGGATGGCAAGCCGGGCACGGCTATGTCAGAAGAAGTTAGCAAACCCTAGTGACTCCCTGCTTGGCCTGGTCCACCCTGTAACAAATATCCTCAGGACGGGGTCCAAAAAGCCCCGCAAGGGGTGGCCCAGACAGGAACTCTTAACCTAAATAGATGACCCTAGTGAGGCCCTCACACATCAGGAAGAAAAATCCGTCCAGAGGAGCAAAAAAACACACAAGTGTACCAAAATAAACGTAACCCCACCACAGAAATTATCCACAATGGGGGATAAAAGTGAGAGGAATACTCAAGTGTCCCGACGCGTTTCTTCACAAAGAGTATGCCCCAGGATTCATCAGGGGACACGGGGCAATACTACAGTCAGGTTACGGCTGAGTCTAGAAATCATATCAGAAACAAAGACTGAATAAGTAAAACAGCATATGCGTGCTTCCATACCATCAGCCCATATCGGGCCATGAAGGCAGGTTACTTACTTTTGTATGGCAGCGGTCAGGCGTATGGCTATAGTTCCACCAGCAGGCTGTGACCCAGGGTGGTGGTGTCCGCAGTGGTGGGGTGACCGGCAGCCATTGTGGCGATTAACGCCCCTTTTATAAGGCTGTGGGGCCCTGTGCGTTATCCAAACAAGCCCCCGGCGCCCCCGTATGACGTCGCAGCCAGTGCGCCCGTCATCCGGTCTTGTGGCCGGAAGTGACGCACTTGCGCATGCGCAGAGAGCTCTCCCTGCGTGTCACAGGCCCGAGGTGGAACGCACGGAGGCGCTTCCGCATCACGTGACCGCCGCAGACTGCCCGCATCACAGGCCATCATAGCATCGCGGGGGTCACGTGATCGGAGCGCGACAACAAGCAATTCCAGGTGAACTGATAGGAGCCGTGTCAGGCACCGTGCCCAGACGGGATAGTATCACCATGGAATATTTACAATAATATGCACGACCACTCCTCCGGTCTGCATGCAGTAGAAACTTGGTTACCCCCCTCATTAGGGATTACCGATAGGAGGGGCTTATGAACCCAAGCATTACAAAGCTGGGATTAAGAATCTAACATAGGAATAGGGGGGAGCGATGCATCGCTCTTTGGTCTGGTAGGACCTCAACCTCCCCATCCTTCATATCTGAGGGGGACATGGCAGTGTCTGGCCACAGTTCCCCTAATAAGACCAATGATACAGAGGTTATATGACCAGGATAAAATGATACCAGGAATATGACTAGGAAAAATTGGTATTTACAGAAAGCACGAGAAGTTTAATTGTTCATTAAGGCCCTGAGGGGTGACTGTGTTGAGGGTGAAGGTCCACCAGCACTCCCTCTGTAGAATACGCCTATTCCAGTCTCCCCCTCGTAAGGGTCTTGGCACCCGCTCAATGGCCATAAAGGTGATGGCCGTGGTGCGTCCGTCATGTGCCGTCTGTACGTGGCGTGCTACGGGGGTATCTTTGTTGTTACGGATGTCCCCGAGATGTTCCCCCATGCGTTTGCGTAACTCCCTAAACGTTTTTCCTATATAGCGGAGTCCGCAAACGCATGTGACCAGATAGATCACGCCCGCCGTACGACAATTCATAAAGTCCTTCACCTGATACACAGTATCATTAGGTTCCCCAGTGAAGGACTTACCCTGTGAGAGGCTGCCGCAGAAGCTGCAATGTCCACATCTGTGGCAGCCCGTCACGGGTGTGTTCAACCACGTCCGTGGTTTCGCCAAAGGGGCAAAGTGGCTGTGCACGAGTCTGTCCCGCAAATTGTTGCCTCTTCGGAAAGTTAGTGAGACACTAGGGCCCAACACATCCGAAAGATCCGGGTCCATGAGAAGTGTCTTCCAATGTCGTGACAAGATCCCCCTCACCTGAGAGGCCGCGGCATCAAATGTACCTATCACCCGGACAGTACCTTGAGATTCCTTCTCCCTGGTGGTAACAGGATGGAGAAGCTCTGTCCGAGTCCATGATTTGGTCTTCTCATACGCCAGTCTGAGGGTCCTGTCAGGATACCCCCTCTCCTGAAATCTCGCTCTTAGGTCCCTCGCCTGGCGCCTGAAATCACCGGACTCAGAGCAGTTACGTTTTAATCTCAGGTACTGTCCGGTCGGTATACCTCTCTTAAGGGGCACGGGGTGGCAACTATCCCATCTGAGAAGAGAGTTGGTGGAGATGGGCTTACGATAGATGGAGGTGCTGAGGCCGCCCCTCCCGTCCCTACAGATCACCACATCCAGGAAGGGGAGGCGGTCCTCCACAATCACCGAGGTAAACCTCAGGTTGAAGTTATTTGTATTCAACTCCGAGATGAACCTCTCAAAGTCGCTCTCTGGTCCGCTCCACAACACGAAAATATTGTCAATGTAGCGTGACCAGAGAGCGACCATATCGGCGAACCATGGTGACGGTTCAGCAAACACAACAGACTCCTCCCACCAGCCCAGGAGCAAATTGGCATACGATGGGGCACAAGAGCTACCCATCGCAGTGCCCCTGAGCTGGTGGTATATACGTCCATCAAACAGGAAGAAGTTGCTCACCAATATAAACCTCAAAAGTTCAAGAGTGAAGGTATTATGCTCCACATATTGTTGGCCCCTGGTCTTCAGGAAATGGCTGCTCGCTTCCAAACCTCTTTCGTGTGGAATGGAGGAGTACAACGCCTCCACATCCACAGAGGCCAGAAACCAGTGTGGCTCGATGCAGATGTCCTCCAGTTTTCCTAATAGATCCCCCGTGTCTCTGATATGAGACGGCAGAGATGACACAAAGGGGCGTAGCACCTTGTCCACGTAGATACCGCAGTTTTGGGACAGACTTCCCACCCCCGAGACAATAGGGCGTCCCCTGATTGGGGTGGTTTCCTTGTGTACCTTCGGCAGACAATAAAATGTAGCCGTGACCGGGTGGAGTGGATATAAAAACTCAAATTCCTCACCACTAATGAGGGAGGCTTTCTTTGCTCTATCCAGAATGTGTCTCAGAGTCCCCTGTAGACCGGTGGTAGGATTACTGGGAAGTCTTACTTGTTGTTTTGTCTGTAGGGGCCGTCGTTTTACTCCTATTATTTAATAAAAGTGATATTTTAGTAGTTACTGCCCCGTTTAGTTTATTGATCAGTGGCTAACCCCGCTCAATTTGACAGTCAGTAAAAGTGGTGTCCGACAACGGTGCCAATCTGCTGAGCGCGCTGAAACAGGGCAAAATGACACACGTGCCGTGCATGGCACACATCCTGAACTTAATCGTTCAGCGATTCGTTGCCAAATACCCCGGGGTCCAGGACGTCTTGCGGCAGGTCAGGAAAATCTCTGGCCATTTTAGAAGATCTTACACAGCCATGGCTCGCCTTGCTGACGTTCAGCGGCGACACCACTTGCCTGTCAGACTTCTGATTTGTGACTGCCCCATGCGCTGGAACTCCACCTTGTATATGCTTGATAGGCTGCTCCAGCAGAAACGTGCCGTTAACGGCTATCTGTAGAAACTCTGCGGCAGGACAGGGAGCCATCAGTGACATCGTACCCTACCCCTTCTTTCTAGAGCGTGCAATGCATCGGGTCATTGATCAAGCCATCAAGGAGCAGGAGGATGAGGAAGTCGCAATGCTGAATTAGTTCCCATGGAGAACTACTCCATCTGAGACAAGTCAGCAGGAGTCTGAAGAGGAGTCAGAGGAGGATGGTGCCTGGGGGGTGGAGGAGGAGTAGCAGGAAGAGCAGGCTTTAAACTTTTCTGAGATCCCTGTGCTGTCCGTGGCTGGGGGGAGGAGACCGAGGACGACATTCTCTGGGGCGATGAGCACGAACCAGGCCGCTCCACCGCTTCCAATTTAGTGCAAATGGGGGCTTTCATGCTCCAGTGTTTGAAGAGGGACCCCGTATAAAAAGCATAAAGGGCAAGGACCAGTACTGGGTGGCAACGTACTTAGACCCCCGGTACAAACACAAAATGGCGGACATGTTACCAGCGTCACAGAGGGCTGTCAGAATGCAGCATTTCCATGCCTTGCTTCGAGAGATGCTGCATTCTGCTGTTGCGGGTGCTGGCAGAGAAATTTCCACCCAGAGAGAAACAGTTGTAGGTACCAATCCTACAGCGCATGCAAGAAGAGGGCGGTTTGCAGATGTGTTGGTCACTTCGGATATGAGATCATTCTTGCAGGCAACCCATCGACAGCCGCCCTCCAGATCCAGCCTCAGGGAACGCCAAGACCGACAGGTGTCCGACTACATCGGGTTAACGGTCAATGTGGACGCTCTGAGAAGCGAGGAACCCCTTGACTACTGGGTGTGCAGGCTTGACCTTGAACTCGTGGCTTGTCCCTCGTCGAGTGACCTGTCCGAAAGGACGTTCAGTGCAGCAGGGGGATCGTGACTGATAAGCGCACTCGCCTAGCCCACTACAGTGTGGACTACCTCACTGTCAGGGATCAAACTGGGAGACTCCGGCATCCTAGGCTGTAGCCTTGCTCACTAGACCACTGGGCTTCCTGGACAGTTTCTGTTACTTTTTTGAACCACCTCCTTGACCTGAATGTTCCTGCTTTTGGTTTGACCAATCAGATCTGTGTACGCCCTATTTAAGGAAGACCATGTCACTTCCTCCCTTGCCGGATTATTAAGCTATCTCAGCCGTAGTCTTGCTTCAGCCTCTCAGTATTTGTCTGCTAACCTGCTCGTGTACCGAACTCTGCCTCCATCGACTACTCTCCTGCCTCATCCTGAATCCTTGTACCTGCCATCTCGTGTACAGAACTCTGCCTCCATTGACTACTCTCCAGCCTCATCCTGAATCCTTGTACCTGCCATCCCGTGTACCGACCCAGGACTGCCTGACTACTCTCTTGCCTTCCTTGTTCTTCGGCACTCATCTACCACGTGGACCTTATCGGGTCCATTGAGCCACCGCCATTACTGCATATCGGAATCATTCATCTATTCCGTTTCCGTGCTCCTCTGTTCCTGTGTCGCTGCCATTGGACTCCTTCCCCTCTTCGAGTAACCTCTACAAGCAATTGTGCAGGTAACCTTAACACTCACATTTCTAAAAATAATTGAGGCATGGATCTTGGAGGGTCAACACCTATCATGACCACGTTTAATTGAATTTTCTCATGCCAGCTCACACATATTCGCCACCACCCAGAACAAATAATGGTCCCTGTCTTATGTAAATACAGCGGCATAAAAGGCCTTTTCTGTCCGGTGAATGCCTAATGTTTGGGGCTACGGGGGAATTCAACACCTGTGACGACCACGTGTTATCGAATATCGAATTTCAACTATTATCATTTGGTTTTTTTTCAAGAGGGGAGATTTCATTAGCCATGTTTTTAATCCAATTTTATATTTTGTTCTTTTAAACATATGTATTTGACATGTATTTGCACTGGCCTGCAGTAAAATTGATATCCAATGGCCGTCTAATATACCTCCAGCCACATAATCACTTGTTCTTTTCTGTACGTTGAATGAATAATTTTTGTGGCCTGTACTCCACTGGGCTGAAGTAAAAAAGATATACAATGGCCGTCTAATTATACCTCCAGCCACATAATCACTTGATGTTTTCTGTCCGGTGAATGCATAATGTTTGGGGCCTGTACTCCACTGGCCTGCATTAAAATTGCTATCCAATGACCGTCTAATATACCTCCAGCCACATAATCACTTGATGTTTTCTGTCCGGTGAATTAATCATTTTTGGGGCCTTTAGTCCACTGGTCTGCAGTAAAATTGATATCCATTGACCGTCTAATATACCTCCAGCCACATAATCACTTGATCTTTTCTGTACGGTGAATGCATTATTTCTGGGGCCTGTAATCTAACTGGCCAACAGTAAAATTGTTATACGGTGACCACCTAATATACCTCCAGCCACATAATCACTTGATGTTTTCTGTCCTGTGAATGCCTAATGTTTGGGGCCTGTACTCCCGTGGTCTAAAATAAATAATTTTTTTACAGTTTCCCTTTAAGACGCATAAAAATGGCCCCTGATTAAAATACATATTTTTTGTGGGAATTTTAGCCATTGATCCCCCTCTGGTATGTCACTGTCCATGTTGTGGGACGATTTGTGCACTTCTAGTAAGTATTTGGTGGCTGCAAATATGACCTGAAGGTTTTTCAGGTTTGCCTGCCATTAAAGTGAATGGGGACCGCCGCGAACTTGTGGTTCACGAACACTTGATCGCGTTCACGAATCGTCCCGGCCGATGTTCGTCCATCACTATTCAGGAACCGCTTGACAACCAGATTGAACATGTGTGCCATGCAGGGCACATGGCACAGCCATCCTTGACGCAGCGCCGACACCATATTATTCCCGTTGTCGGTCACCATGGTTCAAATTTTGAGTTGTCGCGGAGAAAACCAGGATTCGATTTCTTGCTGAAGGACATGGAGCAGTTCCTCCCCTGAGTGACTCTGTTCGCCCAGGCAAACCAGGTGTCGAATAGCGTGAGAGTGATGAGAGGGGTTGCACATGGCTTGCATACACTACATGCCTCAAACATAATTTGTGTTGATCTCTACATGAAAATACAGAGCAGCGGAGTTTACTTTGAAATTTAAAATTTCAACACTGAGTAATTCAGCCCATACAGCAAAAGGAGGTGTACAGCCACCCATAAATTTTCCCAAAAAAAGCCCGTTTCACATAACACATTTCACCAGTACGGAATTTGGCCCATACCGCAAAAGGAGGTGTACAATCACCCATAAATTTTCAAAAAAAAAGCCAGTGTCACAAAGAATTTCACCACTAAGTACTTCAGTCCATTCTGCAAAAGGAGGTGTACATTCACCCATACATTTTCCAAAAAAGTCAGTGTCACATTGTGACGGACTGAACCGTCACTGGGGACTGCTGGAAAGGCCTGAGGGCTAGCCTCCTTCCTATGGACTATGGACCCAGAACTATGGAGACCCCCACCCATGGCTCATTATTCTACATAGGGAAAAATGGGTAGTTTCTGCCTGTGAGTGATTACGTTATCCCATTGTGTTGGTTAATTGTATCACAGGTGGGTGTTGTCTGCCTGTGAGTGATTACGTTATCCGATTGTGTTAATTAATTGTATCACATGTGTGTGTGTTTTCTGCCTGTAACTGCATGTGATTGGTTTATGTAAAAACTGTCTCGGTCCCCACAAGGTCCCCATGGGGAGTATCCCTTGCTGGAAGACCTGCATAATAGGCTGGCATGTAGCCTTATTAAAGTGTCCTGTTCTACCCGTCATGAAGCCTGGGCTCATGTTTGGGGGATTGGAGAACTACACTCTGGGGATTGCTATAATCATTATACTCTCCAGAGTATAATCCCTAGCTCTTGTAAGAGCTTGTTCCTGCATTGCTCTCTGAAAGAAGAGAGGGTCACCCACTGGAACCTGGAAACCTTGTCGTAGGTCCAGGGTAGGTAGAAGACGACGAGATCCCAACCAAGCTACGGCAGTTCGTGGGGTCGACAGTGCTTACAGTGTCGAGCGGAGTGCTTGGAGCCCTCAGGAAGCACTAGGAGCATCCATCAACGGAGGTACCCAGTCAGGGTGCTAGGAGATCCGTTGCACACATAAAGAATTTCACCACTAAGTACTTCAGTCCATACCGCAAAAATAGGTGTACATTCACACAAACATTTTCCTAAAAAGAGCCAGTGTCACATAAAGAATTTCACCACTAGGTACTTCAGTCCATACCACAAAAAGAGGGGTACATTCACTCATACATTTTCCGAAAAAAAGGCAGTGTCACATAAAAAAAATTCACTGTAAAAGGGTATTTACCACATATAACTGCACCGGTGAAGTGCAAGTAGGTCCTTAATTGAGAGAGGTCGCACATGGCTTGCATACACTACATGCCTCCAACATAATTCTTGGATCTCTACATGAAAATAATGTATTTGCTGTAAATCGCAAGAGGGACATTGCTGGAGACATTGACTTCACAAGAGATACAGAGCAGCGGAGTTCAGCCACCTCTATTTGCTTCCCGCTGTTTACTGCTCCTGAATTAAAATTGGGGCAACCAGCTTCAGCTTCCTCTAATGCGTATGCCTACAGAGTCCTTTTCTTATGGCTTTGCACAGGGAGCAAGATTGTTACGCACAATTCTGATGGAACTCCTGATCTTAAGAAACTGGACTTGGACTCCAAAGCAGAGGCTCTCCTGTCATGTCTTGTGTGCTGTGGATATCGAATGCAGACGAAGCAGATAAAAACCCATGAATGTTTTCAACTTAGTGAAGCTGCTTGATTTAATTGTGAATAGATGGTAAAGGCAAAGTCTGCTGGTGTGTTGTCATCAGCGTTTTCATTATGTTTACTGCAGGACCCACGACGACATAATTCGGTCCATACCGCAAAAGGAGGTGTAAAATCACCCATCAATTTTCCCGAAGAAAAATTTATTGAAATAGATTTTCACCAAAAAAAGGATAATGGAAATTGGTTCATACAGAAGAAAGTCTACTATCACCCATCAATTTTTCCAAAAAAGCCTTTTTCCCATAAAAAATTTCACCACAATGTAATTTGGTACATACCGCAAAAGGAGGTGTACAATCACCCATCAATTTTTCTGAAGACAAATTGGTTGAAATAAATAATTTCTCCAATGAAAGGATAATGGAATTCAGTTCATACAGAAGAAAGTCTACTATCACCCATCAATTTTCCCCAAAAAAGCCTGTTTTACCATTATATAATTCGGTCCATCCAGCGAAAAGCGCTTCACCACATATATCTGCACCGCTGAACGGCAATTATGCCCTAATTTTTTTCTATTTTTAGACAAAAGACTTTTCAACAGATGAACGGGAAAATATTTTATTTCGCCAGTAATACACGGCAAACTGGGCTGTAAAATATCTCACTGCACTGCAGAAGGGCAATTGTACCCTAATTTTTTTTCTGCTTTTACACAAAAGACTTTTCAACGGATAAGTGCAGCGATGAATGGCGAATATATTTTTATTTTGCCAATAATACACGCCAAACTGGGCTTTAGAATATATCACTGCACCGCTGAGCGGCAAAGATATTTTTCCTTTCTCCACTAATACACGCAAAAAAGAGCTTTAAAACAGATAACTGCACCGCTGAGCAGCAAATATATTTTTTCCTTTTTCCACTAATACACAGAAAAAGACATATATATTTTACTTTTGCCACTAAAACACAACAAAAAGGGCTGCAATTTTCGCACTTCACCACACAACAGCTAAAAAGCCCTTTTTTCCTACTAATACAACCAAAAAAATGCTTTCGAACATATAACTGCACTGCACTATGGCAAATAAAATGTAGAAATATTTCCTCGTCATAACCCCTGTTAATGCCTGTATCAAACAGCACTTGCACGCTAATAAGAACGGTTTGCTGGAATTACAGAGCTGTATAATGGCAATTTGGATCCCCAGTCAGTGCTGCAAGGTGTAATCGGATTGTTCCTATTACCCAGGCTGTCACCTCCCTGAATGAACCCTGTTCAACAGAAATACTGTGGATTAATTCCTCCCTATCCTTTCCCTACACCTTGAATAATAATCTTTTCCTGCACTTGTAAATCAGTATTTTTTTTTAGCACAATGACGGTTTTTCTATCACTGTCCCTAGCGCCTGCAGACATCTCTCCCTGCACTAAGTACACTGGTAAATGGCAGAATCTAAGATGGCTGCGCTATTTATAGGGCTGTGACATCACAGGGCTGGCTGGCTGCTGATTGGCTGCATGCATGGCATTATGGGTGATCCCGCATTCCCAGAGTTCCTTTCTCCATGTGTGACGGTCACGTACACTACACACAGGGGGGAGGATAGTGACCACTGCGCTCCACCCTCACCCCTGGCCCTGCCTACTTGCCTCGCAAGTCCTATTGACAGGGGACAACTGGACGGCAGTCCCTGACTTAGGATACGTGCTGGGAAGACAGACAAGACAAATAACGAAACGTGAACAGACCGGGTCAATACCTAGAGAGCTACGCAGTACCAAGGAATAAGCAGAGAATAGTCAGGAGAAGCCGAGGTCAAATACCAGGAGAGAAACGAAGTACAACAGGAGTCTGCAAAAAAATTGTCAGGTGGAAGCCGGGGTCAGAATACCAGGAGAGATGCGCAGTACAGGAGGAGCAGGCAGAGAATCGTCAGGGAACACAGGATCAGGTAAGTATGCAGGTAACCAAACAATCGCCAGATACCTAATTAACAGGCAACCTGTGGCCAGCAGGCTGCCTGTTAAATACTGGCAGGCTGAGGTCATGTGATGTGGCCAGCGCCACATGATCAGCACCAGGGAGAACAGCCGAGCACCGAGTGTCCAGCTCGGTGCTCAGACCTCCCCTGGTTACTGGGGGAACTGAGGACGCCGGCCGCGCGGAGGAGACGTGCGCGGCCGGTCTGTCCCGCCCCCTGTTAATTAGGAGACGAGGACGCTGTGCGCGTCCTCTCTCCTGCACAGCAAAGGGACGCCAACGGTACTGAGGAGAGCGAGCGCCTCGGCGTTCCGTGACACCATGCCCTCACACGTGCAGCAGCCATTTTAGGAAAAATTGCGATTCGTTACCATGAAGCACGAGGAAATTCGGTGTGAATTGAATTTTTCCTGAAATTCGGAACAAATTCCACTTCGTCAGCTTTGATTCGCTCATCTCTAATTATCATGCTGAGTCCCACCCCTAAGATTACAATGTTCCCTCCCATCACCAACAATGTTATGCTTATGCAGTGCTTCACTCCGACTTCCTCCTCCCTGGGAGGCATCTCAGTGACATCAGGGCAATAGTGGTGGATGCTGGGAACAGCATAGGGGAGGAGGAAGCTGGTGTGAACTATTGCATAAGCAATAATATACAACATTACAATCACATATATTGTGGTAGATATGATCAACACTATATTCATATGACTCAATAGTGTCGATAAATTCAATAATATATATCACACCAAGAAACTTCAAGTATATGCTGTTATTTGGGGAAGAGGGGGTATTATCTTCTAGCGCTCTATCCCAATTTGGGAAACTGAATGTCACTGAAAATGTTGTAGGTGTATTCCCTGGGAGCGCAACATGTTCATAAAGTGTCCACAGGAATCCTGATAATGTGAAAAGTCTCTTATAGCATATCCTTTTATGGTCGATATGAGCTTTGGATTGAAGAAAACTTTAAATCGATATTTGGCTTACCGTCTAGCGTCTGCTGTCTCCCTATTGCTTCAATGGAGCTTTAAATATTTGCCGGCTTATTCAGTCGCTCCATACAGCAAGCTGGTTTAAATTTCGCGGGAGTTCCAAAGATCGCGGGAGTTGCCACTCTGTTCCGCAATTTCCTTTGGTGCAGCTTTCGACGATAAGAATAGTTAATCCTTTACTGTAGAGATTTTCTTCTGTATGGCCATACAGTATTATCGGAGGCTTTTCAATGCAGGTACATCACTTGTTTCACCATACGCGTTACGGGTAGATTCACTCTCCCTTCCTCAGTGGTCCACTGAGGAAGGGAGAGTGAATCTACCCGTAACGCGTATGGTGAAACAAGTGATGTACCTGCATTGAAAAGCCTCCGATAATACTGTATGGCCATACAGAAGAAAATCTCTACAGTAAAGGATTAACTATTCTTATCGTCGAAAGCTGCACCAAAGGAAATTGCGGAACAGAGTGGCAACTCCCGCGATCTTTGGAACTCCCGCGAAATTTAAACCAGCTTGCTGTATGGAGCGACTGAATAAGCCGGCAAATATTTAAAGCTCCATTGAAGCAATAGGGAGACAGCAGACGCTAGACGGTAAGCCAAATATCGATTTAAAGTTTTCTTCAATCCAAAGCTCATATCGACCATAAAAGGATATGCTATAAGAGACTTTTCACATTATCAGGATTCCTGTGGACACTTTATGAACATGTTGCGCTCCCAGGGAATACACCTACAACATTTTCAGTGACATTCAGTTTCCCAAATTGGGATAGAGCGCTAGAAGATAATACCCCCTCTTTCCCAAATAACAGCATATACTTGAAGTTTCTTGGTGTGATATATATTATTGAATTTATCGACACTATTGAGTCATATGAATATAGTGTTGATCATATCTACCACAATATATGTGATTGTAATGTTGTATATTATTGCTACATTGATCTTATAAATTTTATTACTTGTATTTTATGGGGATATAATAAATATTTTCTGCACATGTCAATTTGGTTGCCAAGTGTATGAGTGCTCGCTCATTACTCTATTACTACATTTGCCTTTAAGAGAGGGTGGGGTGATTCCCTCTATATGAGCTTGCAGCACCACACCTTAACTACTTGCTAGTGAGCCACCACAACCTACCACTATTTATTGCATAAGCGTAATGTCGTTGTTGATGGAAGGGAACATTTTAATCTTAGCGGCGGAACTCAGCAGGGGAATGGGCGGCAGGTTTGTGTACTTTGAAAATCCAAACCCGCCCGCTAGGCACTTAGGAGCAGTTATCACGAAAAAAATATATACATTTTCCAGACAATCCAAACATTGTATAAAGAGTAAACGGTATGTCTAGAATGCATCTGCTCAACATCGTCAAGTCTGTCGGGAATTACATGAAGCAATAGAAGGATTTGAGTAAGGCTACATTCACAGAAGATCTGCCAAGTTCCTTCAAAAACCATGTGCAAGCGTACCTAGGAGAATTGATGCTCTTTTGAAGGGAAACGGTCGTCACATCAAATATTGATTAACTATTAACACTTCTATTTTCTAAAGCATTCAAGCATTCTTACTTTGCAGCATTTTTTCCAAATCTTCCTAAAACATTTGACAATACTATATATTTATATATGTATATATATATATATATATATACACTCACCTAAAGAATTATTAGGAACACCTGTTCTATTTCTCATTAATGCAATTATCTAGTCAACCAATCACATGGCAGTTGCTTCAATGCATTTAGGGGTGTGGTCCTGGTCAAGACAATCTCCTGAACTCCAAACTGAATGTCAGAATGGGAAAGAAAGGACGATTTAAGCAATTTTGAGCGTGGCAAGGTTGTTGGTGCCAGATGGGCCGGTCTGAGTATTTCACAATCTGCTCAGTTACTGGGATTTTCACGCACAACCATTTCTAGGGTTTACAAAGAATGGTGTGAAAAGGGAAAAACATCCAGTATGCGGCAGTCCTGTGGGCAAAAATGCCTTGTGGATGCTAGAGGTCAGAGGAGAATAGGCCGACTGATTAAAGCTGATAGAAGAGCAACGTTGACTGAAATAACCACTCATTACAACCGAGGTATGTAGCAAAGCATTTGTGAAGCCACAATACGCATAACCTTGAGGCGGATGGGCTACAACAGCAGAAGACCCCACCGGGTACCACTCATCTCCACTACAAATAGGAAAAAGAGGCTACAATTTGCACGAGCTCACCAAAATTGGACTGTTGAAGACTGGAAAAATGTTGCCTGGTCTGATGAGTCTTGATTTCTGTTGAGACATTCAAATAGTAGAGTCCGAATTTGGCGTAAACAGAATGAGAACATGTATCCATCCTCTGATGGCTACTTCCAGCAGGATAATACCCCATGTCACAAAGCTTGAATCATTTCAAATTGGTTTCTTGAACATGACAATGAGTTCACTGTACTAAAATGGCCCTCACAGTCACCAGATCTCAACCCAATAGAGCATCTTTGGGATGTGGTGGAACGGGAGCTTCGTGCCCTGGATGTGCATCCCTCAAATCTCCATCAACTGCAAGATACTATCCTATCAATATGGGCCAACATTTCTAAAGAATGCTATCAGCACCTTGTTGAATCAAAGCCACGTAGAATTAAGGCAGTTCTGAAGGCAAAAGGGGGTCCAACAGCGTATTAGTTTGGTGTTCCTAATAATTCTTTAGGTGAGTGTATATATACAGTTGCAAGAAAAAGTATGTGAACACTTTGGAATTATATGGATTTCTGCACAAATTGGTCATAAAATGTGATCTGATCTTCATCTAAGTCACAACAATAGACAATCACAGTCTGCTTAAACTAATAACACACAAAGAATTAAATCTTACCATGTTTTTATTGAACAAACCATGTAAATATTCACAGTGCAGGTGGAAAAAGTATGTGAACCCCTAGACTAATGACATCTCCAAGAGCTAATTGGAGTGAGGTGTCAGCCAACTGGAGTCCAATCAATGAGATGAGATTGGAGGTGTTGGTTACAGCTGTCCTGCCCTATAAAAAACACACACCAGTTCTGGGTTAGCTTTTCACAAGAAGCATTGCCTGATGTGAATGATGCCTCGCACAAAAGAGCTCTCAGAAGACCTACGATTAAGAATTGTTGACTTGCATAAAGCTGGAAAGGGTTATAAAAGAATCTCCAAAAGCCTTGCTGTTCATCAGTCCACGGTAAGATAAATTGTCTATAAATGGAGAAAGTTCAGCACTGCTGCTACTCTCCCTAGGAGTGGCCGTCCTGTAAAGATGACTGCAAGAGCACAGCGCAGACTGCTCAATGAGGTGAAGAAGAATCCTATAGTGTCAGCTAAAGACTTACAAAAGTCTCTGGCATATGCTAACATCCCTGTTAGCGAATCTACGATACGTAAAACACTAAACAAGAATGGATATTATGGGAGGATACCACAGAGGAAGCTACTGCTGTCCAAAAAAACATTGCAGCACGTTTACAGTTTGCACAAGAGCACCTGGATGTTCCACAGCAGTACTGGCAAAATATTCTGTGGACAGACAAAACCAAAGTTGAGTTTGGAAGAAACACACAACACTATGTGTGGAGAAAAGGAGGCACAGCACACCAACATCAAAACCTCATCCCAACTGTGAAGTATGGTGGTGGGGGCATCATGGTTTGGGGCTGCTTTGCTGCGTCAGGGCCTGGACAATTGCTATCATCAAAGGAAAAATGAATTCCCAAGTTTATCAAGACATTTTGCAGGAGAACTTAAGGCCATCTGTCCACCAGCGGAAGCTCAACAGAAGATGGGTGTTGCAACAGGACAACGACCCAAAGCATAGAAGTAAATCAACAACAGAATAGCTTAAACAGAAGAAAATATGCCTTCTGGAGTGGCCCAGTCAGAGTCCTGACCTCAACCCGATTGAGATGCAGTGGCATGACCTCAAGAAAGCGATTCACACCAGACATCCAAGAATATTGCTGAACTGAAACAGTTCTGTAAAGAGGAATGGTAAAGAATTACTCCTGACCGTTGTGCACGTCTGATCTGCAACTACAGGAAACGTTTGGTTGAAGTTATTGCTGCCAAAGGAGGTTCAACCAGTTATTAAATCCAAGGGTTCACATACTTTTTCCACCTGCACTGTGAATGTTTACATGGTGTGTTCAATAAAAACATAGTAACATTTAATTTTTTGTGTGTTATTAGTTTAAGCAGACTGTGATTGTCTATTGTTGTGACTTAGATGAAGATCAGATCACATTTTATGACCAATTTGTGCAGAAATCCATATAATTCCAAAGGGTTCACATACTTTTTCTTGCAACTGTATATATATATATATATATATATATATACAGTACAGACCAAAAGTTTGGACACACCTTCTCATTCAAAGAGTTTTCTTTATTTTCATGACTATGAAGGCATCAAAACTATGAATTAACACATGTGGAATTATATACATAACAAACAAGTGTAAAACAACTGAAAATATGTCATATTCTAGGTTCTTCAAAGTAGCCACCTTTTGCTTTGATTACTGCTTTGCACACTCTTGGCATTCTCTTGATGAGCTTCAAGAGGTAGTCACCTGAAATGGTCTTCCAACAGTCTTGAAGGAGTTCCCAGAGATGCTTAGCACTTGTTGGCCCTTTTGCCTTCACTCTGCGGTCCAGCTCACCCCAAACCATCTCGATTGGGTTCAGGTCCGGTGACTGTGGAGGCCAGGTCATCTGGCGCAGCACCCCATCACTCTCCTTCATGGTCAAATAGCCCTTACTTTCAAAGTTTTCCCAATTTTTCGGCTGACTGACTGACCTTCATTTCTTAAAGTAATGATGGCCACTCGTTTTTCTTTACTTAGCTGCTTTTTTCTTGCCATAATACAAATTCTAACAGTCTATTCAGTAGGACTATCAGCTGTGTATCCACCTGACTTCTCCTCAACGCAACTGATGGTCCCAACCCCATTTATAAGGCAAGAAATCCCACTTATTAAACCTGACAGGGCACACCTGTGAAGTGAAAACCATTTCAGGGGAATACCTCTTCAAGCTCATCAAGAAAATGCCAATAGTGTGCAAAGCAGTAATCAAAGCAAAAGGTAGCTACTTTGAAGAACCTAGAATATGACATATTTTCAGTTGTTTCACACTTGTTTGTTATGTATATTATTCCACATGTGCTAATTCATAGTTTTGATGCCTTCAGTGTGAATCTACAATTTTCATAGTCATGAAAATAAAGAAAACTCTTTGAATGAGAAGGTGTGTCCAAACTTTTGGTCTGTACTGTATATATACATATATATATATATACTGTATATTGTAAGGGATCGCTCTCAGGGGGTCTCAATCACAGATTTCTCGCAGATAACCGGATTGAAGTCCAAATGATGCTTTATTTTCTAGCACTTTAGCACAATACAGCAACCAAAATATCTCCTGCCCGTCTAGGTACTACCTAATACATAATTCATTCCCTGACTCACCTCTAAAGAACACAGTTCACACACGTGGTCAGATGCGGCTTTCTCAGCCCAAACAGTCCAGCAGCCTCCAGGCTGTGACTACAACATCAGTACCTTTGGGGGATTGTGGCCCAGAAGTCCACCTGACTCTGGCCGTGCGATCCTCTCTGCAAGCGTCGCTAGGTCCTCCAAACTCAGGCTTCCTCAGCCTTTCTCTCTCACTCTCAGGCCTCCTCAGCCTTTCCTTCCCCTTGACTAACACACAGAGGGTTGGTTTTATGCCTCCTTTATTGGAGCAAGCCTCACCTGCGATCACGTCGGGTGAAAGGGAATACCTGTGCCGGAAGGGTGTGTACTGGCAGATCTCACTACCAAACCTATCCGCCAATCCAAGTAAAATCCAGCCCAGAAGAAAATGTATACAAAACTGTCTCAACAAACTATACTTTTGCTGAGACCACTGCAGCTTTACAGATTTTAGTTATCTCACCAAGCTGAGGTATCTGGGTGGGATACACACGCCTTCCCGCACTGTCCACATTATCACTATATATATTTTGTTTTTGTTGCAAAGATGGACATACCCTTTAGGAATTAATTTTGCATTCACTTTAACCAGCCACCATTCAATATGCTCAAGTTTTCATATATTTTTCATATATGCAGTATAGAGGCAAAGACATGTTTGTAACTCAAAAACTGCAGTGTTTATTCACGCTTGTTGCTGGTTCAGAGTATGACAGTCCATTTTCAGTATTGGTGTTAGTTCACACCCAAAACAGTTCATACAGAAAAACATTCACCTTTGATCCTGGGTGTTTAATCAACACCCGGCTGAATGATCAGCCTTAGAAAATCCACCTGCAGGCTTTAGGCGGCCTGCTCACCCGACCTACTGTCTTCAGCTTTCAGCCCACACACAGGTCGTAGATCTCAGCAGAGTTTTACACAGCTCCAGTGTCAGAGGAGTAATCCACGCACCTGACACTGCTGGCTGTTTTTTTTTAGTCCTGTCAAAATCCGGCTTGGACCGCAGGGAGTAGTCACCAACCCAGCACTTTGACTGCTCCCAGTAAAGATCAGCTATTTACAGCCATACTAGAGAGCAAGGTGTCACACAGCAACTGCTGCTGACACATGGAAGCTGGCTCTTACTCACCGAGGCCAGGAACCTTGGTGACACATACCTATCATTAATGATGATTCCTTGTACCTTCTTACATACCTCCCCCCTTTGTTCAATCCTGAGGGGGTGAACACACGCCAGACGGTGCACTCGGGACAGGGCATCCGCGTTACCCTGAAAGCGGCCTTCCCTGTGTTCTACGGAGAACTTAAAGTTCTGTAAGGACAGGAACCACCTGGTGACTCAGGCATTTCTCTCTTTGGCCTGGCTCATCCACTTGAGAGGGGAGTGGTCAGTCACCAGGCAGAACTTTTTCCCCAACTAATTGTAGCGCAGAGATTCGAGTACCCACTTGATAGCCAGGCACTCTCTCTCCACTATACTGTACCTGGTTTTGGCTGAGGTAAGCTTGCGGCTTAGGAAGACAATGGGATGCTCCTCCCCGTTAACTTCCTGAGACAGTACAGCACCGAGGCCTACTTCGGAGGCGTCCATCTGTACTTTGAATTCCTGCTTGAAGTCAGGCATCACCAAAACCAGGGACCCATACAGGGCTGACTTCAAAGCGGAGAACGCCTCTTCCGCCGATCATCCCAGCGAACCATCATCGACCTGCATCCCTTCAAGAGCCCTGTCAATGGCGCGGCCACTGTAGCAAAGTGGGGAACAAACCTTTACTTGCCTAGTGGTGACAGGTCGGGGCGGGCCAATTCTGAATCGCCTATATTTTGTTCACTTAAGGTTTGATAACTCTGTGCCCAATGACATACCCCAGGTACTTAGTCTCCTCTAACCCTATCGCGCATTTTTTGGGGTTAGCGGTTAGCCCAGCCTTCCTAAGGGAGTCCACTACAGCCTGTACTTTGGGTAGGTGACTTTCCCAGTCAGTACTGTAAATGACGATGTAGTCCAGGTACGCCGAAGCGTACCGATGATGTGGACGAAGTACAATATCCATTAGCCTTTGAAAGGTGGCGGGGGCGCCATGCAAACCAAAGGGTAACACCTTGTACTGATATAGCTCCTCCGGTGTGATGAAGGCAGTTTTCTCTTTACCAGCCTCTGTTAAGGGCACCGGCTAATACCCTTTTGTGAGGTCCAAAACGGAAAAATATCTGGCTTGTCCTAACCTTTCAATTAGCTCATCGACTCCGGGCATGGGGTAATGCATCGAACTTAGAAATCTCGCTCAATTTTCTAAAGTCGTTACAAAACCATAACGTTCCATCCGGTTTGGGTATCAATACTGTAGGCCTGGCCCACTCACTTTTAGACACCTCTATGCAGGGGCGGTCTGGGCCGGGGGGCAGGGAGGCAATTTCCCCCCAGGCTGCCCTAAATAAACGGCCGCTGGGACGCCCGTCTTAGAAAATATTATTTTTTATTTTTTTTAATTCTTCAGGGCCGCACCGCCGATCACCACAGGCGGCGCGGCCCTGGATGTCATTGCGGCCGTGCTGTGTGCCGTGGGGCAGGGGAGGGAGAGGCGTGTCCCTCCCCTGTTCTTCTGATAGGCCGCAGGCACTAAGGCCTGCAGCCTATCAGAGGCCGGCTCAGGCAGCGCGATGAGGTCATTATCATCGCGACGCCTGAGCCCGGCAGCACATAGCAGGGACACAGGCCAGAAGAGGCTTGCATCGCTGCTGATGGAGGTAAGTATTAGTGGGTTTTTTTTCTTCTTCTTTGCGGGGGGCTGGCACTATGGGGGGGGGTGGATCTGGCACTATGGGGGGATCTGGCACTATGGGGGGGGGATCTGGCACTGTGGGGGGATTTGGCACTATGGGGGGGGATCTGGCACTTTGGGGGAGCTAGCACTATGGGGGGGCACTATAGGGGGAGCTGGCACTATAGGGGGGCTGGAACTATGGGGGAGCTGGAACTATGGGGGAGCTGGCACTATGGGGGGCTGGCACTATGGGGGGCTGGCACTATAGGGGGAGCTGGCACTATGGGGGGGCTGACACTATGGGGGGGCTGACACTATGGGGGGGCTGGCACTATAAGGGGGCTGGCACTATGGGGGGGCTGGCACTATGGGGGGCTTGCACTATAGGGGGAGCTGGCACTATAGGGGGAGCTGGCACTATAGGGGGGGCTGGCACTATGGGGGGGCTGGCACTATGGGGGAGCTGGCACTATAAGGGGGCTGGCACTATGGGGGAACTGACACTATAAGGGGGATGGCACTATAAGGGGGATGGCACTATGGGGGGGCTGGCACTATGGGGGGAGCTGGCACTATGGGGGGGAGCTGGCACTATGAGGGGAGCTGGCACTATTGGAGGAGCTGGCACTATGGGGGCATTTCTTGCTGGCACTTTATGGGGGGGGCACCATGGGGGAGAGGAGCACTATGGGGGTATCTGGGGGCTCTAAAGGGGCTTTTCTTTTTATTATTGGCACATTCTGGGGGGCACTATACGGGAGAGCAGCACTATGGGGCATCTGGTGTTACTATAGGGGCATTATTTGGGGGCACTATGGGGAAGTGGGGGCTCTAAAGGGGCCTTTTGTATTGGAACATTATGGGGGGCACTATGGCATTTGGTAGCACTAAGGGGGCATTTTTTACTGGCACATTATGGCAGGCACTATAGGGGAGAGCGGCACTATGGGGCATTATTTGGGGGTACTATGGGGGAGTGGAGCACTATTGGGGCATATGGTGGCACTAAGAAGGGGATTTTTTTTTACTGGCACATTGTGGGGGAGAGGAGCACTATAGGGGCATCTGCTGGGGGTACTAAGGGGCATTTTTTTTACTGGCATATTATGGGGGACACTATGGGGAAGGGGGAGAGGAGCAGTATGAGTGCATTTACTGGGGCACTATATAGGGGTATTTTATACTGGCATACATTATGGGGACATTAGCTCAACTGCGGGCACTAAGCGGGGGTATTTCATGTACTGTCATATTATAGGGAGAATTATTACTACTAGGGGGTATTATGGGAAGCTTAACTACTACTGGGGGGCTATGAGGAACATGATTACTAGGGCACTATAGGGGCATTATTACTACTAAGTGTGCCCTGGCAGAGAATTATTTCTATTGGTGGGATTTTGGGGGGCACTGTTACTTTGGGGGCACCCTGGCATAGTATCAGCTTAGAACAATTATTTTTGGGGGACATTATCTTTATACTATTAGTGTCTGAGCGCAGTTATTTTTTAGAGCACTGTGTGCCAATAATTGTTTAAGAGGGCACTATCTGTGTGGTAGTAGTATTCCCAGGGGTACTGTTTCTGCAGTATAGTATTGGAGGCACTATCTGTGTGGTAGTAGTATTTCCAGGGGGACTGTTTCTGAAGTATAGTATTGGCGGTGGCAGGAAACTAATGTCTGTTTCTCAATCTCTGCAGAGACGGGAGATGGCAGAAAAATCATCATGGCGGTCTGGTCTGAATGGAGAAGATGAGGAAAGAGAACGTCTACATCAAAGGTGACATCACTGGATGTAAGAGGTATGTGGTGCTATGTAGGAGAGGAGATGCTCCGTCTCCTCCCCCTGCCATTTGCAGAAGGAGGATTCAGAGCTGGGTGAGGATGACGAAAGGGGGCAGCAGGCCACGGGCGGGTGGCAGATGGTGGGGGGGAACCACAAGCCTTGAGCAGGATCAGGGGAGGGAGGAGAGCGGAGGAGCTTCCTGGCTGTAGCTTGTTATATAAGCAGGCAGTGCAGCTAGGACAGGCCTCCCCTCTCCGTATGATGTGTAGACAGGCCTCAACTATAGAATGTCAGCTGTACAGTGTGTGTTGGGAGTGGCCTATTAAATGTAGGAGGGGCTTTTAATAATGGGCGGGGCTAAAATGGGCCACTTGACTGGATTTGCCCCCCAAGACTAAGGCTGCCAGCCCTCCCCTGCCTCTATGACATCTAGTTGCAGCATTAGTTGCACTTCCTCTGAGGTGGCTTGTCGCCGAGCCTCAGGTACCTGGTATGGTTTTAACCGAACTTTGGCCTGAGGCTCAGTGACAATGTCATGTCGAATTGTGGAAGTGCATCCAGGGAGGTCTAAGAACACATCCGTCTTTTGGCTAATAAACTCCCTGGCCTCCTGAGCCTGTTTAGAGGAGAGGCTGTCAGCAATTCTTACTGGGGCAGCCGCTTCAATTGCTTCAGACAGAGGGGCCGAAACAGCTTCCCCTAGAAAACCTGGCCGCAGGCTTTCTTCAGTACAGGTCTTTCCACAGTTTGAGTAAATTCACATGGTACACCTGTTCCGGATTTCGCCTCCTGGCTGGTGTACCTTGTAGTTTACTGTGGCGAAACCAACCTCGCCACTGGGTTTTGGAGAGGCCTGTTTACCAGTCTCTTGCCTCAGGATTATGGCCCATACTAACTTTAAAGGAGAAGACAGACACAGCTTAAATCTGTCTTTGGAATGCTATTTTGTTATGTGAGGGTACCCAGATAGCTAATTTTATTGTATTTGTGTAGTCTGAGTGCCATTCACCTAATAATATGCACTCAGACTTGAGCTATCTGGGGCTATGTTAAATGTCTGTGTTTGCTGTGGGGGTGTGACATTGGGTGTTTGGGTGGTGATTTCTCTCCTGTTGTCTCCACATGTGTATTGGTGATTTCCCTTTGTCCTGAGAGATAATTGAATTGCTCCTCGGGTGTCTCCAGGGCAGAGAGGAGGAAACCATGATGCATTGTGGGGATGTGTTGTGTCTGTGTATCCTGAGTGCTACGTATCTGTCCTGTGTCACAGTCTTCCTTCTGGTCCCCTAGGGGTGTGTCCACCAGATGGGGACCTGCATAAATACGGGCGGGTAGCCCTCAATAAAGTGTTCCTGTTTTATACCTTCATGAAGTCTTGACTCATGTTTGGGGGATGGAATAACTACACTCTTGGGGATTGCTATATCACAATACTCCCCTGAGTATAAGCTCTTGTAAGAGCTTGCTCCTGGTTCCTGTCTCTGGATTTAGGAGAGGTTCACCCACTGGAGCCTAGAGCTTTGTCGTAGGTCCAGGGTGGGTAGGAGACGGCGAGACCTCCACCAAGCTTCGGCGGTTCGTGGGGTCTGCAGTGCTGACGGTGTCAAGTGGAGTGCTTGGAGTCCTCTGGAAGCACTAGGAGCACTATCGACGGAGGTACCCGGTCGGGGTGCTAGGCGTTCCGTTACATTTACCTCTCCAATTTTCTCAAGTACCTCCTATGGCCCTCTGCCACCTGGCCAGGAACTTACTGTCCACGGTCAGCACCAGAACCAAAACCTGATCACCTGGGTTAAAGATCCGGACCCGAGCATGCTGATTATAGATCCGACACTGGGCTCGCTGAGCGGCCTCCATATGCTCCCTGACAAGAGGCAAAATGGTCTCTATCCACTTTTGCATCTTGGTAACGTACTCCAGGACACTTTTATGTGGAGGGGGTTGCTTTTCCCACGCCCCTTTGACTACGTCCAACAATGTGCGTTTTGCCCCTATATCAATGCGCTGTTAGTCCATTAAGAGACTGCACACTTTTTCTGTATTCACCCATTTAGGTATTGTCCCCTGATGAACCCTCTGTTGCATTAAGAGGGGGAAGCGCATTGGGACCTGTGAAATTGGGATACTTCTTGTTATAGGGTCTTTTCAAGGACAGTTCAGTCCTAGGTACGCGGACAGAGTACACCTACCATTAAGGTGTATCTCTGGGCTGAGCAGCTGTGGAGAGAAAGTTTAGGGATAGTTATTCCCTGTATCCCAGTTTCTCAGCCTTTTACCGCCCTTAGTTTACCCTTGATAGCTTTCTACACACAATTAGTATGCTTTATCCAAGTTGTAATTTTATTTTATTGTGATTATAAATAAAAGTTAAGTTTTAGGTCCTTGCCCTCAGTGATACACTGCAAATATGTCTGCCATATAGCAATTCGAAGGGTGAGAACCCAGTAGAGGCCTGGTGCACCTCTCGCACAGCGAACATGAGATAGGGCAGAAGAAGGTCCTAGTCCTTCCCATCTTTAGACACCACCCTTTTTAACATGGTTTTTATTGTTTGGTTAAAACTCTCAACGAGACCGTCCGTTTGCGGATGGTACATGGACGTCCGTAACTGTTTGATATGCAGCAACTTACAGAGTTCCCTCATGACCTTGGACATAAAAAGGGTCCCCTGGTCAGTCAGAACCTCTTTAGGTAGCCCCACTCGGGAGAACATTTCCATTAGCTCCTTAGCTATAAGTTTAGCTGATGTATGTCGCGGCGGCACCGCCTCCGGGTACTGCCACCGCCTCCGGGTACTGAGTGGCATAGTCTAGGACGACCAAGATGTGTTGGTGTCCTCTAGCGGATTCCGGTACTGGGCCTATGAGTTCCATAGCGATTCACTCAAACGGTACCTCGATGATCGGGAGAGTTACCAAGGGACTGTGAAAAAGGTGCTGGGGGCTAGTTGGCTGGCAGGTCGGGCAAGACTTACAGAATTTGTCCACCTCTCTAAACACACTGGGCCAGTAAAACTGTTGTAATATCCGGTCCTGTGCTTTCTGCATTCCCAGATGACCCCCGAGAACATGCTGGTGGGCTAACTCTAACAGGAGTTTGGGATAAGCCTGGGGCACCGCCAACTGTTCAATGGGTTCACCCCGCAGCTGGTTTACCCGATACAACATATCCTGATGAACCACAAAATGGGGAAACATCAACTCTGCCCCAGCTTGTTGTGGTTCACCATCTACTATTAATACATTTTCCCAGGCTCGGGACAGGCTTGGGTCCCGTGTTGTGCAGTACCAAAATTATCCCCAGAGACATTGAGATGTGCCAGCTCAGGCCCCGGCAGCAAGTCCTCCACGTCTCCCACCATTACACTCAGTGGGGTTGTCTCCCCCTCTTCCACCGAATTGGCGGTCACCCCTACAGCTGGCCCTTCGGCCTCGGGTTCCCAGGGTTCTGGCCTACCCCCGGAGCAAGGCCACTATGCTGGGGTTACCCCTGTCTCACGGGTATCAGTCACTCTCGAGGCAGGCCACAGTGTCGGGAAGCCTGGGAAGTCTCTCCCTATTATAAGTTCATAGTGTAAGTTTGTGGCAACTGCCACTTCGTGAGTCCATCTGCCGGCCCCCATGGTTAGAGACACCAGGGCAGTGGGATAGTCTTTTAAGTCCCCATAAATGCACATGACCCGACTTTCCAGCCAGTATACTCAGTGTACCGAACCAGCGAAGCCCTTACTAGGGACACCAGGCTCCCTGAGTCCAGCAGGGCCTCCGCTGGAGTGTGTCCCACTTCCAACTGGCACAAGTGGTTCAGAGATTTTTGGGGTACCCACTGCACACAGCTTCCTGGCATATAACGACTGACGGTAGCCATAGTTCGTGTCCATGGGCTCCACCTTATGTGGACAGTCAGCTCGTACATGGCCAGGCTCCCAACACCACCAGCAGACTATCGGAGCCGGGTCCATGAGGGGTACATCCCGGGCCGGTTTGGTTGGCACAAGTCCCCAGGTCTGGGGTGGAGATTTATGGGGTTTGACTGCTCCCCTCCCGAAAGAACACCCCTTAAGATTCTTAGTAGCCTCGTAGCACTCCACCAGGTCCACCATCTCCAGGGCATTGCCAGGAGACACCTGGCCGATCCAGTCCTGGAGAGGGGGTGGCAGAGCCCTCTAGAACATATCAGCCAATAGTCTATCCAGCATAGCCGGGGGACTCAGCACATCAGGCTGTAGCCACTTTTGCAAGAGGTGGAGTAAGTCATAATATTGGGGTCTCGTGGGCTCAGTCGGCTTAAACCCCCAATGATATATATGCTGGGCCCGGGCCAACACATTCACCCCCAGTCTGGCAAAAATCTCAGCCTTTACTTTTTGGTAGTCAGCCACTTGATCGTCCGGCAAGTCGAAATACACCTGCTGGGAATCGGAGGCCAGGAACGGAGCGACGACCTCGGCCCACTGGTCTCGGGGTAGCTTCTCCCTTGTGGCCACTTTCTCGTACATCGGCAGGTAGGTTTCGATGTCGTCTGTGGGTGTCATCTTAGGAATCGCTGCACGTTCTGCCTTCTGAGCATCGTGGACGCTCGGGGTTGTTCCTGCGGTCTGCAAAGCCATCACATGTAGTAGTAGCAACTGGTTGGTCTCTTGCTGCTGCTTGTTAGCCTCGCGTTGGTGCAGGTTTGTCTCCAGCTGCTGCAGATTAGCCTCCATGAGGGCCTTCACAACAGCCTCCATGTTGTCCTGGGGCACGGGTTGTAATACAGCTGGTTTAATGAACGACATACAACTGTGCCTGAAAAAATGCAGAAAGAGCAAGGTGTCACACAGCAACTGCTGCTGACACATGAAAACTGGCTCTTATTCCACCGAGGCCAGGAACCTTGGTGACACATACCTATCATCCAAGATGATTCCTTGTAACTTCTTACAATATATATATAATTAGTGAACAGATACCATACAGTTTGAATACATCTTGCTTTCCAATCATATGTATCTTGTAATTTAAAGGACTATCCCTTGATTAATGTAATAATGAAAATGAGATATCATAAAGTACAAGCTAGAACAAGCCCTGGACCTTACAGAGATCCCTTTGTTCCTTGCTCTAATTGCTCTGCTAGATTTATTTCAAGATTGACGCACGGGGTCTGTCCTTTCTCAGGGCGTATCTTTTTTGGCTACAGCTCTGTCCCAATGACAGCTTGGGGATGTGTTCTTTCTCGGGGAGTGTGTCCTTTCTACTGCTGTAACTTTTGCAGCTTCTAACAGAAGATAAGGGTGGTGGCAGTTGAAAGATGGAGCTGAGCATGTGCGTCCACCTCAGTGAGAAGGACAGGGAAATTACAAAAAAAAAAATAAGAAACAACAGGTGGCGTTATACAGATTTTATTGAATAACTTTTTAGTTAGATGCAATTACAAAACTATATAGATCCAGGTGATTGTTTCAAAAATGTAGAAGATTTTTTGTGTAATAATATTTTGAGTAGCATACAGCCAGACAAACAGAGCAATAAAATTCCTCTGAGATCTGACTATACTATTTCGCCAGAACATATGCAGTCTGAGTCAGCAGTCTGATGATTCAACAGTTACAGTGGAAAACCAACAACTGTTTATTTCTCTCGGTATAATTTTGGAGATGGATGTCCAGAAGGGATTTTCTGTCCTAGATCTATCAGAAAACATATTTATGTTAGATTCCTGTTTTAAGTTAAACATAAAAGAAAACCTATTACCTGACCCCTGTTTCTTAACCTAACTTTGCCATTATTACCCAAGTCTTACAGTATATAAGAAATTAAATGTAAGGATTATCACTGATATCCTGGAATTGGTGCTTTGCCGAGATTCTGACTTCATTCAGTGAACTGTAATCATCAGCAGCTTGGGGAGAATGTCTGTTACATGTCTCTCCTCAAGTCAGAAAATGGTAAAGATTAATTTACGCTAGTGGCTTGTGCATACATTATGTGTTCCTTGGAATGCCCGCAGCATATGTGAGGTTATCTCTGGATACAGTGAGGTTATTTATTATGACTGCTCAGACCCATGCCTGCTTATTTATAGCAGAGCAAATTGTAAAGCTGAGCTTTTCTGTCATATAACAGCAATTTCCATAGATACAGTTTCTAAATATGCAGAGGAAATCCCAATACAAATATGGGGAAATAAATCAGAGTGCATTTCTCTTTCTGCCAAACCCTTTTTCATTGCCCTTTAAAAGGGTTTTCCGAGACTTTAATACTGATGCACTACCCTCAGTATCTGATCTGTGGGGGTCCGACACCCGGGACCCCCGCCGATCAGCTGCTTGAGAAGGGAGCGCCGCTGCCTTCTACCTGCTCACCAAGCACAGTGCTGTACATTGCATAGCGGCTGAACTTGCTATCGCACTCAGCCTCATTCACTTCTATGGGGAAAATCTGCACCTAGGCCCCAAGACCGATGAACGTGTCATCACTTGGCCTAGGAAAAGCTGGAGAAGGCTGCAGAGCTACTGTGAGCGCTGCTGCCTTCTCAAACAGCTAATCAGCAGGGGTCCCAGGTGTCGGACCCCCACTGATCAGATACCGATGACCTATGCAGAGGAAAGTCATAGAAAACCTCTTTAAGTATGATCGAATATAAAAAGAGGGGGTAGCATCCCTGTTTTACCCAATACTACGAACAGGCGGACTGGGAACTTAAAGCGGCCCTGGAAAAAAACTTAAAGTGGACCCATGTTGTAAGGAGGTCTAAATTGACAGAAGGAGTGGCAACATAAATAGCTAGGAGCAGCAATACCATAGCACAAAATACTGTCCCAGCGGAACCATATACCATAAAGCAACCCAATATACTATACCAAATATAATATACCAAAAGCGGCCCCTTTGTGGTGGTCATCAATAGATGCCATTTTCTGTCCTCCTCCAGTTTTCTCTGATTAAGATATGGAGTAGGGGGCTTAGGAGGTGAGGTACGGGCCACAGAAGTTGAATTCAGGATGGCATGTGCAGTCGCTGGCTGGGTACATGAGTACCTGATTCTCACAGCGTTAATTACCACTGACATCTCATTATGTATCCGGCTAGCGGCTGAAAGAAGGGCTTGGACAGCCCCCATGGCATCGGCCCACCGGGAAATTTCCCTTTAAGGTCTATGGCCAATCTGCCCCTGGCTACGAATCTGTGCAATTCTCAGCACAGAAGAACTGCAGGGTCACCCACTGTAAATGTAGTGTCCCACTAGGTAAATGTGGGCACTACACAAGGGTCAATTGGGTCACATTGTTCTCCACCTCCTGTGGAACATGGTCATTGTATTTTATATTGCATTTTAATGTATATTGTCATGTTATTTATGTTATCTCCTGTGTACCAGGCCTGTAGGGGTGTAGTTCCTCCTCCTAGACAGTAGAGGGAGCTAGGGAACCCCCTAGTATAAATAGCCAGACCAGAGAGAGCAGTCAGTCAGTAGTTGTGTATTTCAGAAGTCAAGTGTGCACCCTAGCCAGAGGGTAGCTGGGAGCCAGCTTCTGATATGCAGCTAGACAGCCCAGGCTTCTAGCTTGCCACCAGGAGAAGAAGTTACCTCCTGAGAAACCTGAAGTTCCTATAAAAGAGGACAGTGCAGAGCCAAGGTGATTCCAGCCAAACAGAGAGCTGAAGGGCAGAAGGATCTATTTAAAGCAAGGAGACATATACCTGAGGAAGTTTCCCTAACCAAGGATAAAGCCAGCAATAGGGCATATGGTCCTTGGGATAAAGACAGACAGGATTCTGAGGAAAAGTGCAGCCTGATCTGTAAGTGTTTAACCCTCTGAGTATCTTGCAAAAACATTGTGCCTGCCAATTGACGTAAAGCCTGCATGTTGCTACCTCATACTTATAGAACTGTAACCAAAGACTGTAAATAGTTAACTGTTCAGTAAAAGGAAGTTTTGGTTCACTGCAACTTGTGTTCCTCAATTATTCCTGCAATAAATCGGTGTGCCACCGTTACCGGCACTGGCGTCACAAACTTAAAGGGATCTTGCCACCGGCACATTAAACCTGCAACACCCAGGGCACCTCACCTACCACCTGGCCTGGTCCCTATACACAGAGAGTGCCCCAGAGGATTCATGTGCCAGCCTCTCCATCACTGCTGTACGCCTGCCCATGGTCTTCTATAAACTGTGAGTACCAAGAGCAACCCTCGTTCTGCCTATTAACCGTGACCTGCCACTCACTCACCCTGCAGGGCTGCGTACTGCATAAACAATTATTGCCATGGATGTAACCTGGAGGTATTGGTATAAAGATTGTGGCTCCACCATAAAATTCTATAAGAGGTTTTACTGAGATCAGGTTATTGCAATGTGAGTTCAGACAACTTATTTTATGCGACTCCTGAAGGATATGAGAGGAGAGAAACTGAGGTCTGTGATATATAGGTTTATATGGAGTGTTCACAGCTACCTGTCACTACCAGAGCTTTGGGACGTTCTCACAGCTCTGTTTCTCCACCCCTGTGATGATGTCACTACTAGAGCTGGGAGGAGTTCTCACTGCTCTGTTTACTTTTGGTTTCCTTCCTCCCAGCTGTTCCTCATGCGTTTGATTTCCCTCTCTTTATATCACCCCTCCTCCTATTGTAGGGCGTGGATTATAGTTCTCATTTCAGTTGTAGCTCTTGCTTTAGTATCTTCACTTGTAGCTATCAGTTCACTGGACCTGTGTTCTGCTGCAGCAAGCACTCCGGATATTGCCAGCTGTCCTTGGATCCGTCTTCTCTGCGGCTGCAACACCTTCAGCTAAATGTACAGACATTGTTGTGTACCTGATTATTTTCTGACTGGATCTGACGTGGCCACGGTTCCCTCCATATACTGAGTAGGGCACCGGTGGCCGTGCCCCTTCCACTATTGTAGGGGTTACAGTGGTCATCAGTCTTAGGCACGTGGGCATGCCTCGTTCCGCCATTTGGATCCGGGCATGTGCTTTAGCAGAATAGGGAGAGCTTTGAGGGTCTGACAGGGGTCACCATTTATCCTCCCTAGTTTGGGTCCGGTCAGTAGCTCTTTTACTGTGTATACTATTGTTGCTCACATACAGCCGTGACATTATAATCCACCAAAACCGTCCTTTTTTGACATGGATCCGCTTTCCGGCCTGGTTGACCGCATGCAGGGTCTTTCTTTGGAAGTAGCGGATCTCCGTCAATCTATGACTCAGCTTCAAGCATTGGGCTCTGCTCCGGCTCATGGAGTCTGTTGCGAGCCAAAGGTCTCACTTCCGGAAACGTTCTCCGGGGGCAGTGAGAATTTTGTTCGCTTCAGAGAGGCATGCAAACTCCATTTTTGCTTGTGTCCCCACTCCTCTGGTAAGGAGGAGCAGAGGGTGAGGATTGTCATCTCCCTGCTCAGGGGTAATGCTCAGACTTGGGCTTTTTCGCTGCCATCAGGGGATCCCTCCCTTCGATCCGTGGAAAGATTTTTTGTGGCCCTGGGGCAGATTTATGATGACCCGGATCGTGTTGCTCTGGCCGAATCTAACTTACGTGTTTTATGCCAGAACAAACTGTCTGCGGAGCTTTATTGTTCTGAATTTCGGAGATGGGCAGCTGATTCGGGTTGGAATGATGCTGCACTCCGGAGTCAGTTCTGTCATGGTCTCTCAGAGAGATTGAAAGATGCGTTTGCTTTCCATGAGAGACCAACGTCCTTAGAGTCTGCCATGTCATTGGCGGTACGCCTTGACAGGCGTCTAAGACAGGGGTCTCCAAACCCCGGCCCGCGGGCCACATCCGGCCCGATTGTGCATTCGATCCGGCCCGCCCGCAGCTGGCAGGTTGCAGGAACCAAATCCGCACAACCGCCCAGGGGCGTAACGATCGCGGTCGCAGAGGATGCGACCGCGACCGGGCCCGGCGGTGGGGGGGGCCCGCAGCTCCGTCGCCCCATCGCAAGTAATTTTAACATTTTTATGTAAATGGCTGGTCGCTTGGGCCCCCGGCCTCTGTGAGTAGTTGCGCCGCCCCACCAACCCCAGCCCTGCCTCCATCCATTCGGGCTCCGCCTCCACCCATTCAGGCCTGGTGGCGCTGTGATATCGCGCCAGCCAGGTCTCGCGGGATCACACAACGCACGCTGGAAGACAGGATTGTGGGCTGCAAGCAAGAGCAAGAAGGCGGGAGCGGAGCAGTCTGACGAGGTAAGTATTTTTTTTTTAAATGTGCACACCACCACTGCCTGGCTATAACTCACAGGGGGGCACCTGGCATGGAACTAAATGTCAGGCAAGAAATCCTCCACAGGGGACCAATGGGGAACAAAAATATATTTCAATAAGAAAAAAAGGCAAAAAAAATGGAAAAAAAATTAAACAGATAACAGAGGGGGCAAAAATGCAATATATACACACAGGGGATAAATGATTATGGAATATATACAGAGGGGGCAAAATGGATATATACAGGGCCCCTCTATTTATATCCATTTTGCCCCCTCTGTATATATTCCATTTTCCCCTCTTTATCGATATTCCACTTTCCCCACCTGTGGAGCAAAATTGTATATATCTTATTTTGCCCCCTCTCACATTGTATATATTCTGAGTGAGAGGGGGCAAAATAAAAATATATTCTGAGTGAGAGGGGGCAAAATAAAATGTATTGTGAGTGAGAGGGGGCAAAATAAAATGTATTGTGAGTGAGAGGGGGCAAAATAAAATGTATTCTGAGTGAGAGGGGGCAAAATAAAATGTATTCTGAGTGAGAGGGGGCAAAATAAAATGTATTCTGAGTTTGCTGACATTGCTGTTCTGATGGGGACATTGCTGTGCTGATGGGGACACCGCTGATGGGGACATTGCTGTGCTGATGGGGACACCGCTGATGGGGACATTGCTGTGCTGATGGGGACAACGCTGATAGGGACACGGGTGTCCCCATCAATGGTGTCCCCATCAGTGGTGTCCCCATCAGCACAGCAATGTCCCCAACAGCAGCGTCCCCATCAGTGGTGTCCCCATCAGCACAGCAATGTCCCCAACAGCAGCGTCCCCATCAGTGGGTGTCCCCATGATGGGAATATTGTTTTTCTGATGGGAATATTGTTTTTTTGATGGGAATATTTTTTTTTTTATGGTAATATATTGCTTTTCTGATGGGGACATTGCTGTTCTGATTTGGCCATTGCTGTTCTGATGGGGACACCGCTGATAGGGACACGGGTGTCCCCATCAATGGTGTCCCCATCAGCCACGTCCCCAACAGCAGTGTCCCCATCAGTGGTGGCCCCTATCAGCTGCTAATGGGGACTCCGCTGATGGGGACATTGCTGTTCTGATGGGGACATCGTTGATGGGGACATTGCTGTGCTTAAGGGTGACACGGCTGATGGGGACATTGCTGTGCTGATGCTGACATTGCTGTGCTGATGCTGACATTGCTGTGCTGATGGGGACATTGCTGTGCTGATGGGGACATTGTTGTGCTGATGCTGACATTGCTGTGCTGATGCTGACATTGCTGTGCTGATGCTGACATTGCTGTGCTGATGGGGACATTGCTGTGCTGATGGGGACATTGCTGTGCTGATGGGGACATTGCTGTGCTGATGGGGACATTGCTGTGCTGATGGGGACATTGCTGTGCTGATGGGGACATTGCTGTGCTGATGGGGACATTTTTGTGCTGATGGGGACACCGCTGATAGGGACACGGGTGTCTTTGCGTTGTTTTGCTAAAGTTTTTTCTCTTTTGTTCTCAGTCATATCATGCTGATTACAAAAACGATCCATGTAAAATATATACATTTAATTTAATACATAACTGATTTTTTTTTCCGGCCCCCGAATACTTGTAAAATCTTCAATGTGGCCCTCCTGTTGAAAAGTTTGGAGACCCCTGGTCTAAGAGAAAGAAACGAGACCTCTCTGTCCAGCCATTGTCAGTCTAGGGGCAGTGGTGCATACTCATTCAGTGTGCAGGGGCCTCATCCTGTCTCGCTCCCCTCTAAAGGAGGAGCCCATGCAGCTAGGTCGACTTGCCCCTGATAAAAGAGGATTTAGTCCTCAGAGTATGGTGTGTTTTTGTTGTGGGGGCATAGGTCATTTGGCAAATGTTTGTCCCTCTAGGAGATTCTTGAACTGTACTAAGAGCGGTAATAGGAGAAAAACCTCAAAAGGTAAATCATCAAATTCTGCTTCATCTGCTACTTTGGGCAAAGTTGATGTAGGAATTGATGCTTTTCCTCTGACCTGCAGTTCCCGTTTTCTCCTGTCTGCCAGGGTGGCGCTAGAGAGCAAAGTCATTTCCTGTGAGATTTTTGTCGATAGTGGAGCGGCCGTCAATCTTATTGACACTCAATTTGTAGCCATGCATGGTTTTCAGGTTTGCACATTAGAAAAGGATATACCTGTTTTTGCTATTGACTCTGCTCCACTCTCACAGAGATCTCTGAAGGGCATTGTTCACAATATCCGGCTAGCTGTAGGTGACACTCATGTGGAGGATATATCTTGTTTTGTCCTTAACGGATTGCCTTCTCCTCTAGTTTTGGGGTTACCCTGGCTCACTAGACATAACCCCACTATTGATTGGCAAGGAAGGCAAATAAATGAGTGGAGTGACTTTTGTAGAGAGAATTGTCTCACAGCGACTTTTGCAGAGGTGTCTACTAAAACTGTGCCATCATTTCTCTCTGATTTCTCGGACGTGTTTTCCGAGAGCGGTGTTCAGGAGCTACCTCCTCACCGGGAGTTTGACTGTCCCATTAACCTCATTCCCGGCGCCAAGCTGCCAAAAGCACGCCTCTACAATCTCTCACAACCGGAAAGAATCGCAATGCGAACTTATATCTCCGAGAGTCTCGAGAAGGGGCATATTCGTCCCTCAAAGTCACCTGTGGCCGCGGGTTTTTTTTTTGTTAAGAAAAAAGATGGCTCTCTGAGACCTTGCCTAGATTTTAGAGAGCTGAACCGTATCACGATTCGCGATCCCTATCCCCTTCCTCTGATCCCGGACCTCTTCAACCAAATTGTTGGGGCCAAGGTGTTTTCCAAATTGGATTTGAGAGGCACGTACAACCTGGTCAGGGTCAGAGAGGGGGATGAATGGAAAACGGCCTTTAATACCCCTAACGGGCATTTCGAGAATCTCGTTATGCCTTTCGGCCTGATGAATGCTCCGGCCGTCTTTCAGCATTTTGTTAATAGTATTTTCTACCATTTAATGGGGAAATTTGTATTGGTGTATCTTGATGATATTTTGATTTTTTCCCCTGATGTTCAGACCCATCAGGATCATCTTTTTCAGGTTCTGCAGATTCTGCGGGAAAATAAATTGTACGCCAAGCTGGAGAAATGTCTTTTTATGGTATCGGAGATTCAATTTCTGGGTTTTCTCCTCTCTGCTTTTGGTTTTCGCATGGATCCGGAGAAGGTCCGTGCTGTACTTGAGTGGGAGCTTCCTGAGAATCAGAAGGCATTGATGCGCTTTCTGGGTTTTGCGAACTATTACAGAAAGTTCATTTTGAATTATTCCTCTGTTGTCAAACCCCTTACTGACATGACAAAAAAGGGGGCGGATTTTTCCTCTTGGTCGGAGGAGGCGCTTGCAGCCTTTTCTAAGATTAAAGAGAGTTTTGCGTCTGCTCCCGTCTTGGTGCATCCCGATGTTTCCTTACCTTTTATTGTTGAGGTGGATGCTTCCGAGGTGGGTGTGGGTGCGGTTTTGTCCCAGGGCCCTTCTCCTGCCAAATGGCGACCCTGTGCCTTTTTCTCTAAAAAACTCTCCCGGCAGAGAGAAACTATGATGTGGGAGATAGGGAGTTGTTGGCCATCGAGTTGGCTTTCGAGGAATGGCGCCATTGGTTGGAGGGGGCCAGGCACCCTATCACCGTTTTTATCGACCATAAGAATCTGGCATACTTGGAGTCGGCCAGGCGTATGAATCCGAGACAGGCCAGATGGTCTCTGTTCTTCTCCAGATTTAATTTTGTTGTTACATTCCGACCTGGGATAAAAAATGTGAAGGCTGATGCTCTCTCTCGCTGTTTTCCGGGAGGAGGAAACTCTGAGGACCCGGGTCCCATTTTGGCGGAGGGGGTAGTTGTTTCTGCTCTATATTCCGATTTGGAGGCCGAGGTCCAGGCTGCCCACACTGAGGCACCTGCCCGTTGTCCTTCTGGGAAGTTGTTCGTGCCTCCTGAGCTACGTCACAAACTCTTTAAGGAGCATCATGATACGGTTCTTGCTGGTCACCCCGGGAGTAGAGCCACGGTAGATCTCATTGCTCAGAGATTTTGGTGGCTGGCTCTTCGTAAGTCGGTGGAGGGTTTTGTGGCTGCTTGTGAGACGTGCGCTCGCGCTAAGGTCCCTCGTTCACGGCCTTCAGGTTCCCTTCTCCCGTTACCCATACCTTCCCGTCCTTGGACACACCTGTCCATGGACTTTATCACGGATCTTCCTCGTTCCTCGGGGAAGTCGGTGATCCTGGTGGTCGTGGACCGTTTTAGCAAGATGGCTCATTTCGTACCTTTCCCTGGTTTACCCAATGCTAAAACGTTGGTGCAAGCTTTTGTCGACCATATTGTTAAATTGCACGGCATTCCCTCTGATATTGTTTCCGATAGAGGCACGCAGTTTGTGTCCAGGTTCTGGAAGGCTTTCTGTTCTCGCCTGGGGGTTCGGCTGTCCTTCTCTTCTGCTTTTCACCCGCAGTCAGACTGAGCGCCTCAATCAGAATCTGGAGACATATTTGCGCTGTTTTGTGGCAGAGAACCAGGAGGATTGGTGTTCATTTCTCCCTCTTGCTGAGTTTCCTCTGAAC
This sequence comes from Bufo bufo, assembly GCF_905171765.1. Lineage (NCBI taxonomy): Eukaryota > Metazoa > Chordata > Amphibia > Anura > Bufonidae > Bufo > Bufo bufo. Next base: position 636,660,148 of record NC_053389.1, read on the forward strand.
AACCGTCGTCAGGAATCTTCTGATAAGTCACCATTCTTTGGTGCATATGGGTTCCATCCGCAGTTTGGGACATTCTCGGGAGGGGCTCTTTCTGGTTTACCTGAGGAGGAGAGATTTTCCTCGTCTTTGTCTACCATTTGGCAAAAGATTCAGAGTAATCTTAAAAAGATGAGTGAGAGGTATAGGCGTGTGGCTGATAAGAGACGTGTGCCTGGTCCGGACCTGAATGTGGGTGATCTGGTGTGGTTGTCTACAAGAAATATTAAACTGAAGGTTCCCTCCTGGAAATTGGGTCCCAAGTTTATTGGGCCTTATAAAATCTTGTCAGTCATCAATCCTGTTGCCTTCCGTCTTGATCTTCCACGGGTTTGGAAGATACATAATGTATTTCACAGATCTCTCTTAAAACCATATGTCCAGCCCACGGTACCCTCCTCTTTGCCTCCTCCTCCGATTTTGGTTGATGGCAATCTGGAGTTTGAGGTTTCCAGAATTGTGGACTCTCGCATTGTCCGCGGTTCTCTTCAGTACCTCGTTCATTGGAAGGGTTATGGTCCTGAGGAGAGGATGTGGGTTCCGGTGTCGGACATTAAAGCCACTCGCCTCATCAGGGCATTTCATAGGGCTCATCCTGAGAAGGTGGGTCCTGGGTGTCCGGAGTCCACCCGTAGAGGGGGGGGTACTGTCACTACCAGAGCTTTGGGACGTTCTCACAGCTCTGTTTCTCCACCCCTGTGATGATGTCACTACTAGAGCTGGGAGGAGTTCTCACTGCTCTGTTTACTTTTGGTTTCCTTCCTCCCAGCTGTTCCTCATGCGTTTGATTTCCCTCTCTTTATATCACCCCTCCTCCTATTGTAGGGCGTGGATTATAGTTCTCATTTCAGTTGTAGCTCTTGCTTTAGTATCTTCACTTGTAGCTATCAGTTCACTGGACCTGTGTTCTGCTGCAGCAAGCACTCCGGATATTGCCAGCTGTCCTTGGATCCGTCTTCTCTGTGGCTGCAACACCTTCAGCTAAGTGTACAGACATTGTTGTGTACCTGATTATTTTCTGACTGGATCTGAGGTGGCCACGGTTCCCTCCATATACTGAGTAGGGCACCGGTGGCCGTGCCCCTTCCACTATTGTAGGGGTTACAGTGGTCATCAGTCTTAGGCACGTGGGCATGCCTCGTTCCGCCATTTGGATCCGGGCATGTGCTTTAGCAGAATAGGGAGAGCTTTGAGGGTCTGACAGGGGTCACCCTTTATCCTCCCTAGTTTGGGTCCGGTCAGTAGCTCTTTTACTGTGTATACTATTGTTGCTCACATACAGCCGTGACACTACCCTTCCCCGATGACCAGGTTACCCTGTTGGCAGGGCGGAGGAAATGGGAAAAAAATATAAAAGGAAAAACTCTCTCTGGCATAGATTTTGACCCACTCCTGGATGTGGCTTACAAATACTGATGCAAAACACTGACCAAATACTGGTCATGTGTAATTCGGTAAGTTCAGACAGAGGCTTTTGCCCTAGAATTTGTAATGGATTCTGCACCAAAAACTGTGGGGCTGCCACGTGATAACCGCCTCCCATGTGAATGGACCAGAACTGATGGAAATAACTGAAAAAAAGACTGAAGTGAGAACTTGACCTTAGTGTTACACTCTAATGTGTGAGGGAAACCACACAGCGAACATAGGAGGGAAAGGGGAAAGGAAATAAGGCTTGAAAACTAGGAAAGGAAGATGGACACCTCCTATTGAAAACCCTAACCAAAGCCCTGACTGACTACCAATGTGAACAGAGCCCCAAGGTAGGTGAGTTCATACACAGGAATACGTAAAGTCCTATCTAACCCTAAAGGACCCTGGTACTAATGACAGGAATGAGACAACCTGTTCCTCCAAAAGTAAGGATGAACGAGAGTCTCCCTAAGGCCTAATACAAAGAAATGCAACACACAGAAAAGTCAAAATAAAATACAAAAGGGAAAGGTAACACTTAACTTCCATGAAGCTATGGCAGCACCAGGAACTCAGCCGAGATCCAAACACCAGCTATCCACAGGTCCAACTGAAGCAATAAACTGCACAGCATTCTGGGAGAAACAACTATAAATAGGGAAAGTTAAAATAGCAACACCTGGAAGTTAAGGGTCTGGCCAGTACCAGAAACAACACAAGGTAAACATGTCAAATTAAATCATGTGTTGCCAGTCTCAAAGATCTCCTGCCACTCACTGTCGCTGGGACTATGACTCGGTAGCAACCAATCAGATTCCAACCTTAAATTTTTAGAGCTCCTTTGGAAAATGAAAGGTGAAATCTGATTGGTTGTTATGGGCAACTAAACCAGTTCTACTTTACACCAGTTTTGATAAATCTACCCAGATGTACAGTACAGACCAAAAGTTTGGACACACCTTCTCATTCAAAGAGTTTTCTTTATTTTCATGACTATGAAAATTGTAGATTCACACTGAAGGCATCAAAACTATGAATTAACACATGTGGAATTATATACATAACAAACAAGTGTGAAACAACTGAAAATATGTCATATTCTAGGTTCTTCAAAGTAGCCACCTTTTGCTTTGATTACTGCTTTGCACACTCTTGGCATTCTCTTGATGAGCTTCAAGAGGTAGTCCCCTGAAATGGTTTTCACTTCACAGGTGTGCCCTGTCAGGTTTAATAAGTGGGATTTCTTGCCTTATAAATGGGGTTGGGACCATCAGTTGCGTTGAGAAGAAGTCAGGTGGATACACAGCTGATAGTCCTACTGAATAGACTGTTAGAATTTGTATTATGGCAAGAAAAAAGCAGCTAAGTAAAGAAAAACGAGTGGCCATCATTACTTCAAGAAATGAAGGTCAGTCAGTCAGCCGAAAAATTGGGAAAACTTTGAAAGTAAGGGCTATTTGACCATGAAGGAGAGTGATGGGGTGCTGCGCCAGATGACCTGGCCTCCACAGTCACCGGACCTGAACCCAATCGAGATGGTTTGGGGTGAGCTGGACCGCAGAGTGAAGGCAAAAGGGCCAACAAGTGCTAAGCATCTCTGGGAACTCCTTCAAGACTGTTGGAAGACCATTTCAGGGGACTACCTCTTGAAGCTCATCAAGAGAATGCCAAGAGTGTGCAAAGCAGTAATCAAAGCAAAAGGTGGCTACTTTGAAGAACCTAGAATATGACATATTTTCAGTTGTTTCACACTTGTTTGTTATGTATATAATTCCACATGTGTTAATTCATAGTTTTGATGCCTTCATAGTCATGAAAATACAGAAAACTCTTTGAATGAGAAGGTGTGTCCAAACTTTTGGTCTGTACTGTATATAGATGTTTAACAAATTTGCTATAGACTTTAACATCATGCCTTTTATTTCTTATGGTGCAATTAAGCCCTTAAGGACCCAGGATGAGAATGCTCGTCCTAAATGGTCAGTAGTTTGTGCCCCAGGATGAGCATTCTTGTCCTGTAGTACTCCCCCCCCCCCCCCCATGTGCGGTGCCGTGATCAGCAGCAGGAATCCGGCTGTTACTGACAGCCGAATCCCTGCTGCCTCCACCAGCATCGGTGATAACGCTGATGCCGGTGGATTAACCCCTCATATGCTGCAGTCAGTGCTGACCACGGCATATGGGAGGTTTGCGCTCCCTCTCCTCATCCATCGGGTCCCCGCACTGCTGTGGTGGGGACCCGATGGTTGCCATGGCAGCCCCAAGCCATTCAAAGTCCTTGCGGCCCGGCATGTACGGAGGCCTATGAGTGGGACAAAAATAAAAAATAATAAAAGTGAAAAAAAGTGTTTTTAACAATAATAAAAAATGCAAGTTTCAATAAAAAAAGGCCCTTTCCCATAAAAAGAGGCATATAAAATAGAAAAAAATAGAAAAAAAAATAAAAAACAGACATATTTGGTATCACCGCGTGGGTAACAACCTGCTCTATATAAATAACACATGATTTGCCCTGTCTGGTGAACACCGTAAAAAAATAAAAAAATAAAAACTGTGCTAAAAAAAGCCATTTTTTGTCACCTTTCATCACAAAAAGTGTAATACCAAGTGATCAAAAATCCATATGTACCTAAAAATAATACCAATCAAACTGTCATCTAATCCCACAAAAAAATGAGATCCCAAAAATATTTTCAAAAATGGCTTTCAGAAAATAAGGACACTAAAACATCATTTTTGTGTTTCAAAAATGCTTTTATTGTTTAAAACAAAAATATATTTTAAAAAACAGACATATTAGGTATCTCTGTGTCTTTAACAACCTTCTCTATAAAAGCATCACATGAGCTAACCCGTCTGGTGAACACCCTAAAAAAATAAAGTAAAAACCGTGCCAAAAAATAAATTTTTTGTCACCTTACATCACAAAAAGTGTAATACTAAATGATCAAAAAGTAGTATGTATCCCAAAATAGTACCAATCAAACTGTCATCTCACCCCGCAAAAAATTAGATCCTACCTAAGGCAATCGCCTAAAAAATATATGACTTTCAGAAAATGGAGACATAAAAACATGATTTTTTTTTTCAAAAATGCTTTTATTGTGTAAAACCAAAATAAATATAAAAAAATACACAAATTAGGTATCGCTGCATCCATAAAAACCTGCTCTATAAAAATATCACATGTACTCCAAAATAGTACCAATCAAACTGTCACCTCATGCTGCAAAAACTGCACCCCATATAAGATAATAGCCCTAAAAATAAAAATAATATGGCTTTCAGAAAAAGGAGACACAAAAACATTATTTATTTCTAAAATGCTTTATTATGTAAAACTGAAACAAAAGAAAAATACAAGTAGACATATTTGGTATTGTTGTGTCCATAACAACCTGCTCTATAAAAATAGCACATGATCTAACCTGTCAGGTGAACACAGTAAAAAATAAAAATAAAAAATAAAACTGCCAGAACAGCCTTTTTCTGGTTACCTTGCCTCACAAAAAGTTTAATATAGAGCAATCAAAAGTAATATATACCACAAAATAATACCAATAAAAGTGTCACCTTATCCTATAATTTCCAAAATGGGGTCACTTTTTTTGTTTCTACTCTAGGGGTGCATCAGGGGGTCTTTAAATGTCATATTGCAACTTAAAATTATCCCAGTAAAATCCCCCCTCCAAAATCCATATGGCGCTCCTGCGCCCTGTCGTATGCCTGTACAGCAGTTTATGACCACATGTGGGGTATTTCTGTAAACTGCAGAATTGGGGTACTAAATATTGAGTTTTATTTGGCTGTTACCCCTTGATGTGTTACAGGAAAAAATGAATTAAAATGGAAAATCTGCCAAGAAAGTGAAATTTTAAAATGTCATCTCCTTTTTCCTTTAATTTTTGTGGAACACCTAAAGGGTTAACAAAGTTTGTAAAATCAGTTTTGAATACCTTGAGGGGTTTAGTTTCTACAATGGGGTCATTTATGGGTCGTTTCCATTATTTAAGCCCCACAAAGTGACTTTAGAATTGAAGTGGTCCTTAAAAAAGTGGGTTTCGGAAATTTTCTTAAAAATTAAAAAATTGGCTTCTAAAATTCTAAGCCATATTAGATCCTAAAAAAAAAAAATTACATTTACAAAATGATGCAAACATGAAAGTGCACATATGGGAAATGTAAAGTAATAACTCTTTTATGATGCATCACTATCTGCCTTAGGCTATATGCACACGACCGTTGTGTGTTTTGCGGTCCGCAAATTGTGGAAAGCCATTAATATAACTGCCTATTCTTGTCTGCAAAACGGACAAGAATAAAACAGGTTATATATTCTTTTGGTGGACCACGGAACAGAGCAACGGATGCGGACAGCACACGGAGTGCTGTCCGCATCTTTTGCAGCCCCATTGAAGTGAATGGGTCCGCATCCGAGCCGCAGTTTTTGGCCCTGTGTATGTAGCCTTAAAAGCAGATAAATAAAAATTTGGAAAATTGGTAATTTTTCTAAATTTTCGGTAAATTTGGGATTTTTTTTATAAATAAAGGTGAATTATATCGACAAATTTTTTTCACTATCATGAAGTACAATGTGTCATGAGAAACCAATCTCAAAATGGCTTGGATAAGTAAAAGCGTTCTGAAGTTATTACCACATAAAGTGACACATGTCAAGTTTCCAAAAAACGGCCTGGTCCTTAAGGTGAAAAATAGCAAGGTCCTTAAGGGGTTATAGCTGTGCTGTGATTGGTTGCTACGGGCGACAAAGACTTTTCTTTTTAGACAGTTTTCATAAATGTGCTCCACAGTGTCAATGGCATTTTGGTTCTGTTTGTGGCATTTGAGGAATTTTGCTTGGCGTTCGTCTTCTAGGCTTCGATAAACACCAGAAGAAAATATAGGTTTAACAAAATAAAAAGGCTTGTACAAAAAAGATATAAAAAAAATGCTTCACATTTATGTTTTTTTTTTTTATTATTATTTTTTAAATACAAGTGTTACAAGTGTTTAAAGGACGCTAAAAAGTGTGTGTGAAGGATGCCCAAACGCCATGGAGAGCAGGTGTCTTTTAGAATTCACTGGGGATTGTTTTCCTAATAAAAGTGGTTTTGCAGGATCAATAAAAATCCATATTGATTCCTACTCGTTTACTAATGAGGGAAAGGAGATCACTAGAGACCATGACTTCTCCAGGGGGATAATTCTGTAAATCAAATCCCTACATTCCGGCTTCCTGGACCCCTTTGATTGTGACATAGGGGAAGATGGATAGTGGGGTTTTCTGCAGTCACTGAATACTGGTTAATGTCAGTGGATATAGGCTTTAAAAACAAACAAACCAGCACCTCCATAGTATGTAAATTTGAGAACGCAGCTGCATGCTACCTTGGCTGAAACACAATGTGATTAGTAGAACTACAAGTAACAGCACAATGCTAGTCAATTGCACAAAGATATAAGCAAATACTGAATTAAAAATAAGCTGCTTGGTGGCCATACTTACTGCAAGAGCAGTTGGAAGCTCTTTGCACATTGTGAGACAGTGACAGGTCTCACGCAGGGTAGAGGCAAGGAAGGGGTGGATAGTTCGGTCCACATCCCTATTCCACCACAGGCGAGACCAGCTGGAAGTAATCAGGCTGGCACAAAGCACCTCCCAGGGTGTCAGCAAGGGGGGAGTGTGTTACCTGTGGACAGAGGCCTGGAGGCTCTGTCTGTGTGGTCTCAGCTGGGCAAGGCTGAGGGACCACAAGGCTGGGAAATAGCCTGGAGTTGTGTGATGAAGCGACGCCTGGGAGGGTCGCAGGGCTATAGTCAGGCAGACTACTGAGCCCCAATCCCCCACAAGAAATACTGAACTGGAGACAGTGGGCGTACTGTGCTCTGTACAGCCAGGAGGCCGAGGGACATTGGCTGACAAAGCCGCATGAGTTCACAGGGTGTGAACTGTGACTTAGGTGAGTCAGGAACTTCATGTTTAGTTAGAGCCCAGCCGGGCAGGTGTTTATTTTGTATTATTTATGTTTGGTTTGCTGAGGCACAATAAATGCACTGTTTGGACCTGAAACCTGGTTTCCTGAATGACTCCCCAAGTACAGCGATCCCTTACAACATATAATTGATCAAAAATATGTCGGGCCCATCTACCGAACGACAAGGTGGCTTCCAGCAGACGGGGCCTACTCCAACACATGCCTCTCCTGGGCTTACAGCCTTGTTTTTCTTTCCTATTGATATTACCACTGGGCGGTGGCACCCCCAGTTGGTAATTTTGAACCGTGCACCACCGCCCATTTACCATGTGCTTTTAATTAGAAAGATTATATAGCTGTATTCTACTTTGCTCATATTACAGGCTAATAGCCTAGAAGAGGCATGTATATTATATAGCTGGGTCCTACTTTGCCCAGATTGTAAGCTGTAAGCCCACGAGAGGCATGTGTTAGAGTAGGCCCCGTCTGATGGAAGCCACTTTGTCGTTCGGTAGATGGACCCGACATATTTTTGATCAATTATGTGCGCAAAGAGCTTCCAACTTCTCTTGCTGTAAGTATAGCCACCAAGGAGCTTATTTTTCATTCAGTATTTGCTTATATCTTTGTGCAATTGACTAGCAGTGTGCTGTTACTTGTAGTTCTGCTAATCACATGGAGATAGGCTTTGTCAGATATTGAAATATAAAGGGTATATGGTGGCTCATCTGTTGTGGCAAATGGTACTGGTGCTCTGTTAGAGGGTTTCCCTGAGAATCCAAAGGGACAAAAGTAAATGGTAGTGAATAACAGGCAACTCAACCATCCAGAACTGCACCGATAGGAGATATGGTAGAAACAGTGGGCCAGATTTATCATTAGCTCAAGTCAGAATAATGGAGTGAAAAAGTCGCAGATTTTTGCGCAATCGCTTAAACTGCGCAAAAATTTGCGACTTTTATTGGCTCTGCACTATGCTCGCCAGTTTTCTGAAAGTGGGCGTGTTTTCTTATGTAAATTAATCTCTAGACAGATTTACTATTGCGACAATTTAAAAAGTCGCAAAAAAATGCACAAAATCCATCCAGTGTGCACCATGCTTATCTTATGTGACTTTTTAAAAGAACATGCGACTTTTTTGTAAAGAAGTGCGACTTTTTTAAGCCGCTTATTGACGGATAAACTGCTACCGTCAAACCACATTTATCACAGTCTTAAAGGGCCGATCATAAATCTGACTTAGCTAAAACTGACTTTAGCCATATGTGAAAGTGAAGTGAGCTGTCAGAGTAGTGATAAATCTGGCCCAGTATGATAGATACAATCGACAAGGTGTGGTAGAGGTATGTATATGTGTGGTCAAGTATAACAATCACTTCTTGATTATATACGTATATGTAGAATAAGATATAGAACCGTATATAATTAAAATTTGTAGGTTTTTGTTTAAAGTATTGTATATATAAAATATAAAAATATAAAAAAAGGGAAAAATGAATATGAAATACTGTAAGTCAATGGATAGTCCCCTAGTAATTATGATAGTTCATTGTGTCCATATAGAAAATAGATATATCCAAATTGCGTTAATCCAAATAGGAGATAAGTTCATGTGGTTAGGGAAGAAAAGGAAAAAAGAAAAAAGAAAAATTGAAAAAATGAAAAATTAAAATAAGAATAAAAATTTATAAATAAAGATGTAAAGGAAAGAAAAAATTAAAAATTATATATATATATATATATATATATATATACACTGCTCAAAAAAATAAAGGGAACACAAAAATAACACATCCTAGATCTGAATTAATTAAATATTCTTCTGAAATACTTTGTTCTTTACATAGTTGAATGTGCTGACAACAAAATCACACAAAAATTAAAAAATGGAAATCAAATTTTTCAACCCATGGAGGTCTGGATTTGGAGTCACACTCAAAATTAAAGTGGAAAAACACACTACAGGCTGATCCAACTTTGATGTAATGTCCTTAAAACAAGTCAAAATGAGGCTCAGTAGTGTGTGTGGCCTCCACGTGCCTGTATGACCTCCCTACAACGCCTGTGCATGCTCCTGATGAGGTGGCGGACGGTCTCCTGAGGGATCTCCTCCCAGACCTGGACTAAAGCATCTGCCAACTCCTGGACAATCTGTGGTGCAACGTGACATTGGTGGATAGAGCGAGACATGATGTCCCAGATGTGCTCAATTGGATTCAGGTCTGGGGAACGGGCGGGCCAGTCCATAGCATCAATGCCTTTGTCTTGCAGGAACTGCTGACACACTCCATCCACATGAGGTCTAGCATTGTCTTGCATTAGGAGGAACCCAGGGCCAACCGCACCAGCATATGGTCTCACAAGGGGTCTGAGGATCTCATCTCGGTACCTAATGGCAGTCAGGCTAACTCTGGCGAGCACATGGAGGGCTGTGCAGCCCTCCAAAGAAATGCCACCCCGCACCATTACTGACCCAATGCCAAACCGGTCATGCTGGAGGATGTTGCAGGCAGCAGAACGTTCTCCACGGCGTCTCAAGACTCTGTCATGTCTGTCACATGTGCTCAGTGTGAACCTGCTTTCATCTGTGAAGAGCACAGGGCGCCAGTGGTGAATTTGCCAATCTTGGTTCTCTGGCAAATGCCAAACGTCCTGCACGGTGTTTGGCTGTAAGCACAACCCCCACCTGTGAACGTCGGGCCCTCATATCACCCTCATGGAGTCTGTTTCTGACCGTTTGAGCAGACACATACACATTTGTGGCCTGCTGGAGGTCATTTTGCAGGGCTCTGGCAGTGCTCCTCCTGTTCCTCCTTGCACAAAGGCGGAGGTAGCGGTCCTGCTGCTGGGTTGTTGCCCTCCTACGGCCTCCTCCACGTCTCCTGATGTACTGGCCTGTCTCCTGGTAGCGCCTCCATGCTCTGGACACTACGCTGACAGACACAACAAACCTTCTTGCCACAGCTCGCATTGATGTGCCATCCTGGATAAGCTGCACTACCTGAGCCACTTGTGTGGGTTGTAGACTCCGTCTCATGCTACCACTAGAGTGAAAGCACCGCCAGCATTCAAAAATGACCGAAACATCAGCCAGGAAGCATAGGAACTGAGAAGTGGTCTGTGGTTACCAACTGCAGAACCACTCCTTTATTGGGGGTGTCTTGCTAATTGCCTATAATTTCCACCTGTTGTCTATCCCATTTGCACAACAGCATGTGAAATTGATTGTCACTCAGTGTTGCTTCCTAAGTGGACAGTTTGATTTCACAGAAGTGTGATTGACTTGGAGTTACATTGTGTTGTTTAAGTGTTCCCTTTATTTTTTTGAGCAGTGTATATATATATATATATATATATATATATATATATGTGTATTCCAGTGATTGTGAAACAATAAAAATAGAGGAGTAAAAAAATAGGAGCTTAGGATGATATTTATTCAGTCTTAGTAGTTATGGTGAGGGTAGTGAAAATGATAGTAGTGATGTTAATTGATTGATATATTCCTTTACATTCGAGTATTTTATCCAATGTATTAGTATCATATATGGCAAGTAATTAAATAATGAAATACTTATGTTGGCTACAGAGTAGCTAGTTTACCGTACTGCCCGATATATGGTGGGTTTCCTCTTGTTATAACTTCGCTGCGGCGTGTAGACGATGGTTTAGCTGAAGTTGGCGTCCCACGTGTTGGCTCACTCTTTGATCCCGGATTGCAGGCTGTGTTAATTGCCGAATGCTTGGTATCGGGGGTTGTAGGAATCTCACCTGCCGTGAGGATTGTAGGAATCTCACCTCATTCGGATCCAAGCTGAGCTGTATATTACAGTCAGCGATGTTGTTTAGCTGTATAACGATTCGATATGTTGTAATCTGGTGGTACGGTATATGGGAAGCTTCCTATCTTACTGCATTCATGTGATGTCACTGGCACTAATGGACATGCTTTAGCGCTGCCTTAGTCTGTAAAATGGCTAGGGCAGCGCTAAAGCCACCCATCAGTGCCGGTCTGTGTTGGGCCCATGTTCATATATGCCTGCATTATTGAGAAAAAAAAGAATATTTGAATATATGCAAATGATCCTCTAGGAGCAACGAGGGCATTACCATTACACCTAGAGGCCTAGGGAGCCTAGGGTGCATTTTACCATCAGCTGGCCTATGGCAGCATCAAATCTAAATATGGACCTGGCTCCACAGCAGTAGCAGGATGTAGTGTCACACATCACACTGCTGGTCTGTGTAGGATGAGGAGTGGTGCGGCTGGGGATCTGCTGTGCTCCTCCTCCTACACAGATCAGCAGACCAATGTGTGACACTTCATCCTGCTACTGCTGTGGAGTGCCAGCGGCTGAACTGTGATCATGAGAAACTAGGTGAGTATATTTTTTTAACTTCCTGTGAAGGGGGCACATATCTGACCATTACTACTGTGAGAGGGCACAAATCTGGACATAACTACTATGTACTGGCACAAATGGGGAATAATTACTATGTGGGGGCATTAAGGGTACTGGGTGTCTATAGGTATTATAACTGCACTACCAAAATAGATACCGCAACCATCAATTGAATACACATTAAAGTGCTAAACTAGCCCCTCGCAATACATATAAATAGACAACCTACATAGAAAATGCCAGACCGCTGGTACTGAATTATGTCCTTTATTACAAAATCACATTATACAACATACATGATTAAAAAAGTCAGTGCAGGAGATAAAAGCAACATCACTGGAGGAGACATACAATGAACGGAGTCCCTATCCTAAGAAAAATGTACAAAAAACATGATAGGATAGGGACTCCGTTCATTGTATGTCTCCTCCAGTGATGTTGCTTTTATCTCCTGCACTGACTTTTTTAATCATGTATGTTGTATAATGTGATTTTGTAATAAAGGACATAATTCAGTACCAGCGGTCTGGCATTTTCTATGTAGGTTGTCTAGGTATTATAACTGTATGGCTGCCTGCGTTCCGCTATATTCGGTCCGGACCGAAAAAGTTTAATACAGCTGTTCTCTTCATTCATTTTTTAAAACTATGCTGGCAAGGATCAAGTTTTAAGCACTACGGGGGAGATACGAATCTTCCAGGACCTACGAATAGGACCTTTGAAAGCATCACCTGACTCGGAGGCGGTCACGTAACCATACCAGCTGACCAAGTCACCTGACACCAGTACGGCAGCGCAATACGGCGTCCCCGCCACATGGAAACATCGTTCGAGCCGGTGTTCAAGTGAACACGTGAGTGTGATGGAGGCTTTTATGCCCCATTAGAGAACAGACACCACAGACTTTAATACCAGCACAGTGGTAAGAGCCTCAGTTAGGCATTCATTTACCACATACATACAACAATAAGGCTGATTGTGGACGCAGTATACAGCTACTTATATTAAGTGATACAGTCAAGTCCATAAATATTGGGACATCGACACAATTCTAACATTTTTGGCTCTATACACCACCACAATGGATTTGAAATGAAACGAACTATATGTGCTTTAACTGCAGATGTTCAGCTTTAATTTGAGGGTATTTACATCCAAATCAGGTTAACGGTGTAGGAATTACAACAGTTTGCATATGTGCCTCCCACTTGTTAAGGGACCAAAAGTAATGGGACAATTGGCTTCTCAGCTGTTCCATGGCCAGGTGTGTGTTATTCCCTCATTATCCCAATTACAATGAGCAGATAAAAGGTCCAGAGTTCATTTCAAGTGTGCTATTTGCATTTGGAATCTGTTGCTGTCAACTCTCAAGATGAGATCCAAAGAGCTGTCACTATCAGTGAAGCAAGCCATCATTAGGCTGAAAAAACAAAACAAACCCATCAGAGAGATAGCAAAAACATTAGGCGTGGCCAAAACAACTGTTTGGAACATTCTTAAAAAGAAGGTACGCAGCGGTGAGCTCAGCAACACCTAAAAGACCCAGAAGACCACGGAAAACAACTGTGGTGAATGACCGAAGAATTCTTTCCCTGGTGAAGAAAACACCCTTCACAACAGTTGGCCATATCAAGAACACTCTCCAGGAGGTAGGTGTATGTGTGTCAAAGTCAACAATCAAGAGAAGACTTCACCAGAGTGAATACAGAGGGTTCACCACAAGATGTAAACCATTGGTGAGCCTCAAAAACAGGAAGTCCAGATTAGAGTTTGCCAAACGACATCTAAAAAAGCCTTCACAGTTCTGGAACAACATCCTAAGGACAGATGAGACCAAGATCAACTTGTACCTGAGTGATGGGAAGAGAAGAGTATGGAGCAGGAAAGGAACTGCTCATGATCCTAAGCATACCACCCTTATCAGTGAAGCATGGTGGTGGTAGTGTCATGGCGTCGGCATGTATGGCTGCCAATGGAACTGGTTCTCTTGAATCGTCTCTTGATGATGTGACTGCTGACAAAAGCAGCAGGATGAATTCTTGAAGTGTTTCGGGCAATATTATCTGCTCATATTCAGCTGAATGCTTTAGAACTCATTGTACGGCGCTTCACAGTGCAGATGGACAATGACCCAAAACATACTGCAAAAGCAACCAAAGAGTTTTTTAAGGGAAAGAAGTGGAATGTTATGCAATGGCCAAGTCAATCACCTGACCTGAATCCGATTGAGCATGCATTTTACTTGCTGAAGACAAAACTGAAGGGAAAATGCCCCAAGAACAAGCAAGAACTGAAGACAGTTGCAGTAGAGGCCTGGCAGAGCATCACCAGGGATGAAACCCAGCATCTGGTGATGTCTATGTGTTAAAGACTTCAGGCTGTAATTGACTGCAAAGGATTTGCAATCAAGTATTAAAAAGTGAAAGTTTGATTTATGATTATTATTCTGTCCCATTACTTTTGGTCCCTTAACAAGTGGGAGGCACATATGCAAACTGTTGTAATTCCTACACTGTTCACCAGATTTGGATGCAAATACCCTCAAATTAAAGTTGGCAGTTAAAGCACATCTTGTTTGTTTCATTTCAAATCCATTGTGGTGGTGTATAGAGCCAAAAATGTTAGAATTGCGTCGATGTCTTAATATTTATGGACCTGGCTGTATATTGAATCCTCTATTGCATCAAAAGAGGCATAGATGCCCGTGATGAGAACATAGTCCTACCACTTTACAAATCACTAGTCAGACCACACATGGAGTACTGTGTACAGTTGTGGGCTCCTGTGAACAAGGCAGACATAGCAGAGCTGGAGAGGGTCAAGAGGAGGGCAACTAAAGTAATAACTGGAATGGGGCAACTACAGTACCCTGAAAGATTATCAAAATTAGGGTTATTCACTTTAGAAAAAAGACAACTGAGGGGAGATCTAATTAATATGTATACATATATCAGGGGTCAGTACAGAGATCTCTCCCATCATCTATTTATCCCCAGGACTGTGACTGTGACGAGGGGACATCCTCTGCGTCTGGAGGAAAGAAGGTTTCTACACAAACATAGAAGAGGATTCTTTACAGTAAGAGCAGTGAGACTATGGAACTCTCTGCCTGAGGAGGTAGTGATGGTGAGTACAATAAAGGAATTCAAGAGGGGCCTGGATGTATTTCTGGAGTGTAATAATATTACAGGCTATAGCTACTAGAGAGGGGTTGTTGATCCAGGGAGTTATTCTGATTGCCTGATTGGAGTCGGGAAGGAATTTTTTATTCCCCTAAAGTGGGGAAAATTGGCTTCAACTTGCAGGATAACAGGCCGAACTGGATGGACAAATGTCTTTTTTCGGCCTTATGTGCTATGTTACTATGTTATATATACACTAATGTTGAGTCTGGACTTTCTTGCCTCCTAATATTATCCTCCCTTTGGAGGCACCAGCTAAAGGGAAGTGGAGTATCCTTTTGTGACACAACGTTTGTGGGATATTGCCTAATTTGCACATTATCTGTGCAGTATCAGTGGATTACATATCTGCGGGACATTGTTCTATCTGGACGTGGGTATTGTGGGACATTGTCTCTTCCATCATAGATCGTCCTAGGAAATATGGATTTTGAGAGTCTCATTTGCATTATGTCTCCCACCAATTAGGTGCATCACCCAAGTTCTTTCCTAACCATAATTTTTTTCCTACCAGCAGTTTATTCTCCCTGCCCTTTTGGCTAATCTATTCTGATTATTTTAATGTGTATTTTATTGTGTATTATTATGTACTTTTAGTGCGCTTTTATTTTGATTTGATACTATTGTGCCTTTTTATAGATCGATTCTGTACTAATAAATAGTGTCCTGATCCAATACCAGATACGAAAGGTGGTGTTCCTGCCCATGTATATATTTCAAATAATTTAAAAGCACACAGCTGTGAAAATGAAAAATTACTGCCAGACCCCAATATTTCACTTTCACAAGGGATAACAGGAGAAAATGCACCCCAGTATGTGTTATCCATTTTCTCCCCATTTTGGAAACACCCTATATATGCTTGTAGCCTGCTGTATGGGCGACGGGGTGGGGGGGGGGGGGCAGGGATAGGGATGGATTATGGATCTGAAACTGCTGAAGATGAGGGGGAAAAATCTGATGTTCTTCTGTTCTTCTTTGGAGTGGAGAACCACTGATTTGCACCACAGGTCTAACTCTATCCACTGGAGGGTCTAGTCATTTACCTCCGATAACACACACCATCATTATGGCAGCAAAAAAGTGTATATTAGCGAATTGGCTACTCCCACAGCCCCCAAACATTGATCAAGTATTGTTGTCTATAAAAAAAAGTTTTATGGTTGGAACAAATAATAACCACAAAAGTTTTAAAAAATGGATCTCGTGGAAGTGGAAATAAGAGGGAACTTTTGTTTGACCCCTTTAATTAAGGGCACAAACAAAAGAAAGATAGCTCCTAGGGAAATATTAAGGCAGCAGACTTGAAGGTATAATGTGTTTCATTTTATTTAAGTTGTGTTGTTTCATGTAAAGCTAGAATGCTAAATTAAAACAATTAAAGATATGTCATTTCTTATTGGTTGTAATAAACCTGTAAAATCAAATAAAGTATTTCTGAAAAAAATAAATAAAAAGATGGCTGCCTGCCGTGTAGAGCCACCATCCTGTCCCGGTCACCGCACAATCCAGGCACGGTGACTGGAGTTTGCCATGAGGTACTGTACTAGTACATCAAAGGTCGTCAAGTCACTTGCAGTCATGACTTACTAGTATGTCAACAGTCATTAAGGGGTTAAACTGTCAGTATTTTGGAAGGATGATATAATGGTGACGTGTTTGGTAAATTGGCAAAAACTTTCAGGCATTTGAGAACTTTTTAAAGGCACTGATTAGTGCTGCAGTTTGACTGTTCTAGATTAAGTGGTACCCAAGTCTCTCAATTTAAAGCTTGTTTTCGCAGTCTGTGGCGGACACAGGTGAAATTCGGAGATAAGATTTTGACAGGCGCTTAGAACTAGGTCTTATTTCATTTAGTGCGTTGCCTCTTGGGGAGCTTCCTGCTAAACCTCGGTCTCAGGCTAGGCAGACGTCTTGTTAATTCTTACGTGAGCAAAGCTTCCTGAGACACAGCATGCCGTCCTCGTCGAGATACCAAGGATGAAAAACAATCACATTGGTTTCATCCTAAGGCTGTTTTTATTGGGAGCAAAACAATTATTTCCTTCGATTATGCACAATAAACCAAATAAATGTCAGGAGCAAACACTGCACTTTTCCTGTCTGTGGCATACATTAGGTGGAATTTGCTTATTCCGAAATTATTAGCGGGGAGCCTATGTTTTAATTATGTAGTTTATAATTATAAAACGGAGTTATGTGAGTATGAGTTCTGTAAACTGTTCTAAAAGAATGTGGAATATAATTAATAGACATATACCAGATAATTAATACAAGCTATAATAAAGGCATTCTGCGCACTGCAGGCATTGACAACTTGCACACACTGCAGAATTATAATTAAAATGCTATAGATATAAAACAAATGCAGAACAAGTCCAATCCTTGGTTCCACTACATAATGTCTCTCTCCAAATGAATGGTCAACATCTATAATATTGATCTGATGCTTAAGTCTATCTCCTGGTTCTCCAGCTTCAGTGACTATGGAAATGACTGTAGTTAAATATATTTCTTCTGTGGTGGATAACTTTCAGATCAGAAAAGCTACCATTGAAGAGGATTATGAATGTCCAGTATATTACACAGGGGGGGTTCAGTGAAGACAGATGCTGGTACTACCTAGCTCTTAGAAGGTACTAGCTCTTCTTGTGGAGATTCAGTTGTTGTAGGGAGTCTTACAGTCAATACTAATAGGCAAATTAGCTTTCCTCCAGAAGAAGTAAAATGTTCTTGTGAGTGCCCCCTACAGGTAGCTACCCTGTAAATCAATATATGACCTTTTAAACAGTGCTGTCTATAAATGGGTGTCTAGTTTAATTTGGCGTCCCTAATGATGAGCTGTTTGTGGCAGCTGCCAATGCAGGAAACTATACAGTGGACGGATCTGGAAGCAGAAGGCTTTCCAGAATGGGGGCTGAACTGCAGTACCCTGGCGCGGCCACTACACAGCGGTTGGAGCCTTCTGCTTCCAGCTCTGTCCACTGGATAGTTTCTGCCGCTGGTGGCTGCCTGAAACAGCTGAACATTGGGGGTGACAGGTCTTAGACCCCCACTGATCTGATACTGAGGATTGGTCATCAGTATCTAAATCCCCAAAAAACGCTTTACAATAGTGTTATTCTAATAATATTAATAGTGGGTCATTTGCATACTAGTGACATTTTCTGATGCTGCATAGATATTTACAGTAATAATATGAACCTACCATGAGAGAATGATCATCGGCAGATCTAATCAGAAGCAGTGATGGTATGTATGCTGCTCGTATTGATCAGCGACCATGCAGCAATATGGCAACTGCTGCTCAGCAAGCCAATTACCCCCGCACATCATCTCCTTCAATTATAGTATTTACCGTTAGGATGTTGACATTGGAAATAGCATTACTAGACTGTAAAGAGGATTAAACCTGGATTTATATACACAGAACAGTAAATGAAAGCACAGGCCTAGCTGACGAAGGGTTTTCACACAGACTTTCAGAGCTGTACATAGTCGGTTTCATTGACTGTGTGATTAACTAGAAATGACTGGAGATACATGATTACTTTATGTGCAGTGTCAGACTGAGGTGCCTAGGGACCACCAGTAATATTTATTTTGGGGGCCCACAATATGGATACATTCAAATATTACCTGCTCACACAGCAGCAAGATGCTACCAGATGACTGAATATGGGGGTCCCTGCAGCAATTTTGAGAAGGTAGGTCCGGGGGAGAAGAGGACACTGGCAGCTTTCCTCTATTACCTAGAAGTCATCTCAGCTCTGATCGTGTCTATAGTAATAAACTGGGAAGTTTCTTTAATATCAAGTTTTGTACATGAACATAGGCTGGTTGAGGTGCTGTATATTGACTATATCAGGGATGGCCAACCTGCGGCTCTCCAGCTGTTGCAAAACTACAACTCCCAGCATGCTCAGTCTGCCTACAGCTCTCAGTCCACAGCAGGGCAGGGTGGGAGTTGTAGTTTTACAACAGCTGGAGAGCCGCAGGTTGGCCGGCCCTGGAATATATGTATGTAGTGCAGGAAGTCTACTGTGTTATGTGTCACTTGTGCAGGGGGTGGGAGACTAGGGGCCCACCTTGCTCAGGGGCCCACCTAGGGATTCACCTGTACCACCGTGGGCAAGTCCGAGCCTGTTTATGTGTACAGACTGATATTGCACGCTATCCATGGTGAACATGCAACTAACATCTAAATACAGTACTGAAAAATGTAGCGGCCCTAGAACGGGAAATTTTATAAGTTCACAAAAAAAAAGTCAGACATTTGACTGGATTATCATGTGCTGGGTAGATATACTGTATTTTTCAGGTGAACAAGCATACGGTTTCTATGTTTCTGTCCATTTTAAAGGGAAACTGTCACCATGAAAATGCAGTATAAGCTATAGGCACCATCTGATTCTCATTTAAATTCCTGTTGATTTTAGAGTTTAAAGTCTAGGAGTCGGTCCTATCAGTAATTGACAGCCCTCCCTCTATGACTATGTATACAGAGATAGCTGTCAGTCACTGATAGGACCGTCTACCTGACTTCAGAGCCCAGAATGAGCAGGAATATAAATGAATGAAATACAAGTTTTACTGAATCTTTTTCCCTAAAACTGTATATCAATCTGCTCAGCTCCTCCTGCTCTATAAAGTGCTGCCTTAAGCTCAGACACCATGTTCAGTGTGACAGGTTCAATTTAATCTGGGAATAAGTAGTTTTTACCCTATGCTGGCAGCCTGCCTCACATGCTCTGCTGCATCCAATGACTGGCTTCAGCGATGTCATGTCCACAAGCCAGTCATTGGCTATTGGCCATGGAGCATGTGATTGTGGCCATGCTGTGTCGGAAGAAAACAAGTCAGGAACAGACCAAAGCCATTGTGGAGAATCAGAGCCACGGTTAGCAGGTAAGTATGAATCTTTCGCTTACTGAGGCAGAGTATGGGTATTAGGTAAAAACAACTTATTCCCGTTGATGGGAAATGTAAATGTGTAAACGCGCCAAGCAAACGCATTATTAATGTGACATTCAAAATCATTAGTCGTCTTGTGAAAACAGTGATCTGCTGCTACAAAACAATGATTTTCTATGGGGAAAAATGATCACAGTAGCAATTGCTCATCCCCATAGAGAGGGGATGATTGCAGAATGTAAATGTGGCTCTTACCTCCCATGACAAGCAGGCAATTATCAGGAATGAACAGTTTGTTCCTGATAATTGCCTGGTCAGTTGTCCTATGTGTGACTATTAGTACTTTGAGTACATACTAGTGTGTAAATGCAGTCCATTGTAGTCATTGGTCTGGTACCACCAATACACATAAAAGTATAAGTAAACTATATACAAGTGAGGAACAGAAGTGATTGAACACCCTGCGATTCTCCCACTTAGAAATCATGGAGGGGTCTGAAATTCACATTGTAGGTGCATTCCCACTCTGAGAGACAGAATAAAAATAAAAAAATCAGGAAATCACATTGTATGATTTTGAAAGAATTTATTTGTCTTGCACTGCTGAACATAAGTATTTGAACACCTAAGAAACAGCAAGAATTCTGGCTCTCAAAGACCTGTTACTGTGCCTTTAAAAAGTCCACCTCTACTCCACTCATTAATCTAACTTAGTAGCACCTGTCCGAGTTCTTTAAAGATCGCTGTCCACCCCACAATCAGTCAGACGCCAACTACTACCATGGGCAAGACCGAAGAGCTGTCAAAGGACACCAGAGACAAAATTGTGGACCTCCACAAGGCTACAAAGGGCTACGGGGCAATTGCCAAGCAGCTTGGTGAAAATAGATCAACTGTTGGAGCAATTGTTAGAAAATGGAAGAGGCTAAAGACGACTGTCAGTCTCCCTCGGACTGGGGCTCCATGCAAGATCTCACCTCGTGGGGTATCACTGATGATAAGAAAGGTGAGGAATCAGCCCAGAACTACAAGGGAGGAGCTGGTCAATGACATGAAGAGAGCTGGGACCACAGTTTCAAAGGTCACTGTCGGTAGAACACTACGCTGTCATGGTTTCAAACCATGCATTGCACGGAAGGTTCCCCTGCTCAAGTCATCACATGTCCAGGCCCGTCTGAAGTTTGCCAATGACCATCTGGATGATCCAGAGAAGGCATGGGAGAAAGTCATGTGGTCAGATAAGACCAAAGTAGAACTTTTTGGTCTAAACTTCACTCGTCGTGTTTGGAGGAAAAAGAAGGATGAGTTGCATCCCAAGAACACCATCCCTACTGTGAAGCATGGGGGTGGTAACATCCTGCTTTGCGGGTGCTTTTCTGCGAAGGGGACAGGACGACTGTACTGTATTAAGGAAAGGATGAAAGAGGCCATTTATTGTGAGATTTTGAGGAACAACCTCCTTTCCTCAGTCAGAGCATTGAAGATGGGTCGTGGGCGTGGCTGGGTCTTCCAACATGACAACGACCCGAAGCTCACAGCCAGGATAACGAAGGAGTGGCTCCGTAAGAAGCATATCAAGGTTCTGGAGTGGCCTAGCCAGTCTCCAGACCTAAATCCAATAGGACATCTTTGGAGGGAGCTGAAACTCTGTGTTGCTCAGAGACAGCCCCGAAACCTGACAGATCTAGAGGAGATCTGTGTGGAGGAGTGGGCCAAAATCCCCGTTGCAGTGTGTGCAAACCTGGTCAAGAACTACAGGAAACGTTTGACCTGTAATTGCAAACAAAGGCATCTGTACCAAATATTTACACTGATTTTCTCAGGTGTTCAAATACTTATGTTCAGCAGTGCAAGAGAAATACATTCTTTAAAAATCATACAATGTGATTTCCAGATTTATTTATTTTTTATTCTGTCTCTCAGAGTGGGAATGCACCTACAATGTGAATTTCAGACCCCTCCATGATTTCTAAGTGGGAGAACTTGCAAAATTGCAGGGTGTTCAAATACTTTTGTTCCTCACTGTATTAATTTAACTATTATGATGTTCCAGAGCAAATCACTGTCTTTACATGTCCTGGTAAGTTAACCTGCCCCACAAAAAGCCACAAATACAATGCAAATGAAGCAATACTATGACAGAGCCATGTTGAAGACTTCCGTAAGTTATTTTTCTATAATTCATATAATAAAATCAAATAAAGGGAAATATAGAAAAACCCTTAAAACTGGTAAAAGCAAATAGGTAATGCAAATATTGTAGCACTTCAATATTGTGGCACTTCAATTGTACTTTACCATAAAGTTTCACTGTTTGTAGGCAGCACACCCCTGTTTACACAGGGCAATATGCAGCTGACAAATGAGGATTTGTGGTGGCGCATGAAATATGATCTCCTGACAAACCAGTGCTTGCACGTTTGTCAGATATTCAGCTGCACATTTACACAGGTCAATTATCAGGAACAAGCTTTCATAGGAGCATTCATTCCAAATAATTAGTCGATCCTCAGCCAGTGTAAAAAGGAGTTTCGTCAGATATTTCTGCAGTAAGCCGGATTGGAATATGCACTCTGACGCCAATAATATGCAATGGCTGGGTCAGGTGTAAGTGATAGTTAATAGTTTTGTTTGTGACGCCAATTGCAGCGTGTGCAGGGTACTAACACAGGGCCCTTTAAGATGTTGTAACTCATGTACCAGGTTAGGAATGCCAGAGTGGTGTAATGTCTCTGTGTGGTAATGGCAATGGTGTCAACGGTGTCTCCTACCTGGGTACGGCTGGACTCCTGGATCCTGGCTCACTTGCAATAAAATGAGTGTTGTGCTAGTAGGAGTAATTGAGGAATTTGCATCAGTAATTGAGATCCAGACTTTGAGCAAAGTTCAAACTCGTCTTTACTGGTTGCAGCTTTAATCCATGCGAGATACAGCAATAGTCTTGGGTCCCAGCAGGTATTGGCAATGTGTGGCAGGAATCTATCTTCTGCTCTATCATGTGCCTGGAGCTTTTGCAGGATAAGTCGTCTGCTTGTGGCTCTGTAATGTGGCAGGAATTTATATCTTCTGCGCTTACTATCTTCTGCTATCTTGACGACTGACTAGCTGAGGAGGAATTTGGCTTCTCCTGGTCTCTGGACGGTACTCACAGTTGGCTTCACAGGGTATGCTTCTTCCTGGAATACTGGAGGTGGCTGCTTGCTTCTACCAGCTGAGGCTGCAGGGCTCAGGCTGGGAATGATGATCTTTTGTCTCAGCCGAGACAAGATCCTGGCTTTGGATCCCTAAATCTGGGAGCTCCTTCACGCACAGCCTTCCCCTAGCTGGGGTGGCTGGCACACATTAACACTAACTTCCTTCCCCACCCATGAGGCAGGATATGGGCGAGCCCTCTCTGCTCAAAGAGGGGGGAGCTAAACTGGAATAAACTATTCCAGTCTAGAAACACTAAACTGTCCCTAAGTCCCTGCTAAACACATTGCTGCCACCTGCTGGTGAACATGGAAATTACAGCAAAATACATGTGCAAGGCTTAGAATGCACAATTGTGAGGAAATTACATGAAATTACACAAGATGACAATGTCAAGGCCCTTAACAGATTGTAGCGGGGTAAAAGAGTTTTGTAACATAACTCTGGGATGTAATATTTCCCCTTACTTTGAGTTAAGCCGCCCTCGGCTTATGCTTAGGAGGGAGAAGAACCAGCTGTGGGGTACCCAAATAAGTACAAAGTGCTGCAAGAATTACACATAATGACATACAAAGACAAAACATGTAACGGCTATCCCAAGGTTCCTGCCCGCATGAGTAGGGTGTCCTATTTAACAGTTTCCCTCTCTCGGTATAACCAGTGAACCAAGTACTGCACTAAGCAAACATTACTGACTGACTTTGTAGTGTTCTGAGCCCTTTAAACACCAAAGAAAGCATGGGGGTGTCTTTACTCTGTAATCCCACCATTATGTAATGGAATGCCCGCAAATGAAAGGGTGGCTTTATCCTGTATTCCCTTCCCTGCACCAAAGTCTGGAAAATATGGCTCGATCACTATGGTGACTATGGGTAGCTAAATGGTGTCTCTAAGGTTTGAGGAACCATACCTTAGGTAAAGGGTCAGAAGGGGAGGAATTTAGCATCTCCATGCACTTCTGGCAATGTCACAGGAGGAGGGTAGTATAATCCCATGGAACTTCTGGAAGTAACACCTCAGGATGGGAGCAATCCTGAACATATAACAAGCGGGAAGGAGGGGTCTATGACTTCTAACCATTCCCGAAGCAGCGGGGTTACCCGTGTAGTTACTAGACCTGCCAGGACTTACTACTTGGTCCTACCCTGGGTACCTAGGTGTCACGGATGTAGTAGGGGAGAACACCAAAAGACAACAATACGGAAGGGAAAAGACACTAGGCCTCACCGCTAGGGAAGGAAAAGGGTCACCACCTATGAAACCCTTCTCCTGGCCCTAACTCCTATCCGTATGGGCACCTCTCGATGGTAGAGATGCCCATACATAGGAACCTAGAAAACCCTGGTGGCCCTCAGATGCCATAGACTTAATGACAGAGCAGAGACAACCCGCTCCTTCCCTGGTGAAGGAACCAGCATCTCATTGAGGCCTAGTAAACAACAGAGGGGGAGGAATACAAAACACAACAAGCGGAACACTTAACTTCTAAGGATGATGGATGATCAGGACTTCAACTAGAACCACACTCCAGCTCTTCCAACACCAAATGAAGCTATCCAGAGCAAGGAGTGATGGGTGAAGTCAAACTAAATAGGGGGAGGTAAAGGTCACATGATCCACACCTGAACAGGAGGTGTGGACATACAAGCAACACACAGACAAAGTGAAACCAAAAGATGCTGTCAGATCACTAATGAGCAGATAATCTTTCAGACCTTCTCAAACCTGTCACCGGTGTGACACTAGGATACATAACTCCAGATGTAGGCCATTTGTATTAAGCGTCCGTATAAAGGCAGTCCGTATAAAGAGGTGAGCAAATAAGAGCTGTAAAATAAGGCATACTGAGTAAGTTGCTACATTTTTGGTTAAGTGCAATGTTAAGTGCCATTGTCACAAATAGTGCAGGAAGCTCACATTGCGGCACCTAAAAGAGAATACACACAATGGGCATGTTATACTTGAACGTTACATAACATGTAAACTGGTAATTAGTGCAATAATATCACAGTGGAAATCACAAAGAGCTCAGGTATACGTTTCAGTCTTTTCTTTGGGTGCAAGCGTTTTACATTGCAGTAAAGATTTTTTTTTTAGAAAGTAGTGCAATTTTTATTAGTGCAATCATACACTCAAATAACACTTGAGTTCATTTGATTTAAGTACTTGACTGTGGAATCCTCTGGAAACAGGGCAAAAGTCAATTGTAATCCAATGGAACAATAAAGTTCATTGTAATCCACACAAGGTAGTGGGTGATTTGCACAACGGGTAGTTTTCCTCACAGGAAAGTCTGGAAATCTTCCTCCTGGATCCCATGTTTGAGGAGGCAAAAGTTCTTCTTTAAATTGGGTGCTCTCTGCAGCTGTAATTCCTGCAGAAGCTTCATCTGCCATCTCCTGGTAGCGTTCTGTGGCAGAACTTGGAATTTCAGGATCACCTTTCTCTGGAGAATCCTCTGTAAGACTTGGCTTTTTCCTGGTAGGTGACAGGTTCTCCGGACAACAATAAAGGATAGACCCTTGGTCTTTCATAGCAAGAAGCTCTGGATTCTGTGGTGGTTCCGGAGTGCATGGAGCTGTATCGGTGGATTCTTCCTTATCCTCACACACATCAGGGCAGTGCTCCTGTTTGATGGGTTCAGGCTGTACAGTAGCAGTAGTAGTAGTAGGCCCAGAGATTTCTGTAGTGGCCGTGATAGTACTCACAGACTGGCACTTTTCTGGCTCTGCTATTGCAGTAGTCAGGGGCAACAGTGGTAAAATCAGCCTGGCAGATGGCCTGCTGCTGCCTACCGGAGGGACTGGGAGCCTCCTTCGCTGTTGTTGCAGCGGTTGAAAGTCTCTAGTGGCAATGACAATGGCCACAGGGCAGTCCTTCTGTGACTCCATTATGGCAGTAGTTAGAGGCATGATGTAGGTGGCTGCAGCTGCTGTAATGGAGCTCCTCTGACCTCTTGTGGCAATTCCTGGTACTGCCTTGGTAGTGAGGCTGGTTATCTCCAGCGGGACCTCCGGGTGAAGGTGGCTTGGCCTAGAGCTTTCTCTTCTGGTCAGCGAAGTGGGAGTTCTGGCCGCCTCCGCCGCACCAGTAGGTGTCCTTAGCGGAGCAGGCCTAGGCCTGTTAAAGGTATTGGGACCCACAGGGAGTGGTGCAGGGACAGCTACGGACCGTGCCTGGGCCCCAGGGAGCGCGTCTGCTCCTACCTGATGTCGCGGCCAGGCGGCCGGTTTCGGTGCCTCCTGGTGATCATCGTGGGGTCCAGGTGCCGTCTGCGGTGCAGGCTGGTCCAAGGCCTGGGCAACTGTGTCAGCAGCGTCTTCCGCGGGAGCAGGCTTAGCATCAGCGGCCATCTTGGGGAATGTCTGCTCAGCCGTTGTGGAGGGATCCGGACTGTAGACGCAACGTCCTCTTCTCTGGTGGCGGCATGCGCTGGCTCTGGGGACACTCCGAACGTGCAGGGGCCAGCTCTCTTTGCAAGCTGAGAGACCCGGGTCTCAGGTACGGTGGTCTCATAGACAAGCTCTCCCTGGATCGCCATCTGGTCCGATTTTGGTGAAGGGAGCGCCATCTTCCTTGGCTCCTCTGTCGGGGTGCATTCAGGAAGTGAGGGTGGAGCCCAGAGGGAGGAGACTTCACTCCCTTGGCTCACAATGCAAAGTTCTTGGTGGGCAGGCTTTAGATTTCCCACTTCTAGGGGGCGTATTCGGCATCTTCGCGCTCTTGAGAGGGAGTTCCTGAGTTTTCCTGTTTCTGGGCATGAAGAAGCAGCGCCATTTTGCGAATATGTCGAATTAACCCTTTGAGTGCTGGAGCTCACGTTTTAGCGCTTTCTGGCACAGCAATAAAGCAATAAAGTCAATTTTCAGGGTTTTGGCACAATCCCCAGATTTTGCAGTACTGTGGAACATGCAATTTGATCCGGTTCGGCACACAATTGGATCCGGTTCTGTTGGCACACAGCTCGTTCCTGTTCGTGATGCCAAAATATGCAGTAAGCCGAATTGGAATATGCACTCTGACGCCAATAATATGCAATGGCTGGGTCAGGTGTAAGTGATAGTTAATAGTTTTGTTCGTGACGCCAATTGCAGCGTGCGCCGGATACTACCACAGAGCCATTTAAGGTGTAACTCACGTACCAGGTTAGGAATGCCAGAGTGGTGTAATGTCTCTGTGTCGTAATGGCAATGGTGTCAACGGTGTCTCTTACCTGGGTACGGCTGGACTCCTGGATCCTGGCTCACTTGCATTAAAATGAGTGTTCTGCTAGTAGGAGTAATTGAGGAATTTGCAGCCGTAATTGAGATCCAGACTTTGAGCAAAGTTCAAACTCGTCTTTACTGGTTGCAGCTTTAATCCATGTGAGATACAGCAATAGTCTTGGGTCCCAGCAGGTATTGGCAATGTGTGGCAGGAATCTATCTTCTGCTCTATCATGTGCCTGGAGCTTTTGCAGTCGTCTGCTTGTGGCTCTGTAATGTGGCAGAAATTTATATCTTCTGCGCTTACTATCTTCTGCTATCTTGAGGACTGACTAGCTGAGGAGGAATTTGGCTTCTCCTGGTCTCTGGACGGTACTCACAGTTGGCTTCACAGGGTATGCTTCTTCCTGGAATACTGGAGGTGGCTGCTTCCTTCTACCAGCTGAGGCTGCAGGGCTCAGGCTGGGAATGATGATCTTTTGTCTCAGCCGAGACAAGATCCTGGCTTTGGATTCCTAAATCTGGGAGCTCCTACACGCACAGCCTTCCCCTAGCTGGGGTTGCTGGCACACACTAACACTAACTTCCTTCCCCACCCATGAGGCAGGATATGGGCGAGCCCTCTCTGCTCAAAGAGGGGGGGAGCTAAACTGGAATAAACTATTCCAGTCTAGAAACACTAAACTGTCTCTAAGTCCCTGCTAAACACATTGCTGCCACCTGCTGGTGAACATGGAAATTACAGCAATATACATGTACAAGGCTTAGAATGCACAATTGTGAGGAAATTACAGGAAATTACACAAGATGACAATGTCAAGGCCCTTAACAGATTGTAGCGGGGTAAAAGAGTTTCGTAACATAACTCTGGGATGTTACATTTCCAAGGATTGATCCTCTGCCTCATGCACACTATTGTAATTTCGGTCCGCATTGTGATGTGATCATTCCTGGATACCAAGGGGCCCCATTGTGAAATGTGCATTGTTCTGTCTATGCACATTTTCATAGGGGCTGCCATAATGATTTTGCAGAGGCTGCTACTGTGATTTGTACTTGGACAGACCTGTGAGTTTATTGAATTAGCACTGTGGTGCATGGGTTAGATTACAAAAGCGGAAGCTAGCAAGGAGTGCTGGGCTGGATCATGTATTCAGAAACCTGGACCAGAACCAGGGCGGGTTTGCCCTAGAGAAGTGTAATACCAGCACAGTGCATAGATCATACAGAGAGGTTCATTCTCCATCTCCTGGGCCCAAAAATTCATAGAACAGATGATATTCCATGGAACAGTGGCTGGCGCAAACTCTGATGTGAGCCTGTAACACTGAAGCCAAGAAGCAACAAACAGAAATGGATGGCCATACTAGCTCTCCCTTTGAAGTGACAAGGTAAGAGGAGGGGGTGCACTCGCCAAGTCTGGAGGGCCATACCATTAGAAACGGGTGAGATAGCTTGTCTGTTCTGCGTTTGCCGAATTACATTGCAGCAGTATTCCAATCAACACAAAAGTGCCTTTTTGAACTACGCCTCTCCAGCTATGGACACACACACAAAGGCGCCCTCACCTGCTGATGTGCACACCTGTGCACATGGCCAACAAATGAAGCTGTCACGGCTGCCGCCAGAGAGATAGGCAGCCCGGGCCTTTTGTGATGTCATTGTTCCTCGATGCTGAGGGGTCCTATTGTGACACGTGTAGTTTGTAGTGTTCTATCTATTCACATTTTCATGAGGGATGCTATAATGATTTTCTAGAGGCTGCCACTTTGATTTGCATGTGGACAGTCCGGTCAAAGCAAATAATTTTAGAATTGTGGTGAATGGGTTGGATTGCAACAGTGGAAGCAAGCCAGCAAGGTGGAAACCCAGTCTATGTGCATGAGTGCTTGAAGCTGCAATGGAGGCTTTTGGAAATCTAAGCCATGTAGGGCGGGTACAGCAGTCCTAGGGAAGTGCAGTACTAGCACAGCACGTGCATACCTGCCACCTTTTGAAAAGCTCGGGGGACAAAATCAGCAACATGGCTAATTTTTTTCCACTAAGCCATAAATGTAACTCCGTCCCATGCCCACCTATACACACCCAATCCCGCCCAGTCCCCTTTGTACCACGACACAGTAGTTATACCCACTTAGTGCCCCCACAAAGTAGGTATACCTTAGTCACCCCACACAGTAAAAATGCCCTGTTAGTGCCCCCACAGTTATGCCGGCATAGTGTTTCACACAGTAGAATGCTCATATAGAGCTCCCTTCTAATAATGTTACCTCCTTTGTGCCCCCTCACAATAGTGCTGTCCCGCTTATAGTAGTGTTGCCCCCTTAGTGCCTCCTCAAAATAGTTAAGCCCCTGTAGTTCTAATAAAATAAAAAGTAATACCTAAAACCATTCCCCTGATGAATGAAGCACATCATCCCCTGGCTCTCCCCTACTCAGATCAGGAGACACAATAGGATGCAGATTTCGTTGAAATTGGGACATGCCTTAGTCCTTCCAGGACAAAATCTGGGGCTGTCCTGCCAAATCTGGGATGGTTGGGAGGCATGCGCATGAATTGAACAAACAGGATTGATCTCCCTGGTCCAAGAATTTATAGAATATATAACATCCCACGGAATGGGGAGCATCACAGACACTAAACTTATGTGAACCTGCAACACACAGGAGGGGGAGGGGAAGTCCTAAATCACTTGTATTGTACAGTATGCACTAAGACCATGGAATAAATGGACATAAAGCCACATTATAAAGGCATTATGGCTCAATGTCTATTCAGTCTTTACTGCATTTCATCATTATCTGATGTCATTTGATTGTCAGTTTTAAGACTACACATGAAACTATACTGCTATTCTATTGTAACTGCTCTGTAACCCAGAGTGTTGAGCGCTGGTCTAATATATGTTTACCATTCCACATTTTATCAGTATGTGCTGTGCATCCTGTGACCTGCCCTCATTAACAGACTTGGTGGAAAGCCTGCAACTATCATTTCAGAAGGTTATGAAGTTTTATGCAAACACTGCCATCTTGTGGTAAAAACAGATACAAGCGCTCATAGGTTTACTAACAAACAGTTAAGAGGAAGACCACCCAAAGTTGCATTGAATAGTGGTCTTTCAGGGGGGCAGTCTTATTATGGATGCATTCACGTGACCGTATATATTTTATGGTGACTAAAATGCAGATCTGCAATAAATATAGATGATGTCCGTGTGACGCCAGTGTTGCATCCGTTTTTTTGCAGACCCATTGTAACAATGCCTATCTTTTTGGGAGGCTGCGGGACAGACATACAGATGTGCACTGCACATGGTGTGCTGTACGCATTTTTTGCAGCCCGATTGAAATGAATGTGTCCGCATCCGCTAAGCAAAAAAATGCGCAACGGATGTGGAGCAAAAATACGGTCGTGTGAATGTGGCCTAAAGAAAATGACCAGCATGTATAATATATGGTAGAACTGAAAATCTGTCACAGAAAATCTAATCTGGATAAAGATGGGGGGGGGGGTCTTCTCAAAGAGGTGGAGAGGTTTTACCATATATTATTTTAGCGACTGTAGGTAGGGACAGACAGGGACAGTGAGCCCTAGGGCTAGAACCAAGCCCACTTTCCTTTCCTACTTGCAGTACAGGCCTAGACAGTCCCTACGCTATTTAAGTGCAGAGACGGACAAACAACAAAGACAGACAAACACAATACCAGAGTTGTATGTAAATTATATGCCAATAAAAATTGCCAGACCGCATGAAATATAAATACAATTTATTGACACAATTTATAAATAATAATTCATACGTGAAACCAAGTGCAGGAAAAGGCGACATCCACATCAAGAGACACAACTGGTGACTCAATCCCATTATACATAATATTAAAGTGCAAATGCATAAAAGTATCTCATACATACAATGAACAGAGTCTATTTACCCATTATGTGTCTCATCTGGGATGGCGCCAGCCCCGACGCGCGTTTCGGTGGACCTTCATCTGGGGACACTTTGTTTCATGTATGAATTGTTATTTATAAATTGTGTCAATAAATTAACATAGTAACATAGTATATAAGGCCGAAAAAATACATTTGTCCATCCAGTTCAGCCTGTTATCCTGCAAGTTGATCCAGAGGAAGGCAAAAAAAAAACCTGTGAGGTAGAAGCCAATTTTCCCCACTTCAGGGGAATAAAAAATTCCTTCCCGACTCCAATCAGGCAATCAGAATAACTCCCTGGATCAACGACCCCTCTCTAGTACTCTCCTGGGACCTCCAACGCGTGACAATAATATTAGGGGGCAAGAAAGTCCAGACACAACATTAGTGAATATATAACATAGTAACATAGTACATAAGGCCGAAAAAAAGACATTTGTCCATCCAGTTCGGCCTGTCATCCTGCAAGTTGATCCAGAGGAAGGCAAAAAAAAAAAACTGTGAGGTAGAAGCCGATTTTCCCCACTTTAGGGGAATAAAAAATTCCTTCCCGACTCCAATCAGGCAATCAGAATAACTCCCTGGATCAACAACCCCTCTCTAGTAGCTATAGCCTGTAATATTATTACACTCCAGAAATACGTCCAGGCCCCTCTTGAATTCCTTTATTGTACTCACCATCACCACCTTCTCAGGCAGAGAGTTCCATAGTCTCACTGCTCTTACCATAAAGAATCCTTTTCTATGTTTGTGTACAAACCTTCTTTCCTCCAGACGCAGAGGATGTCCCCTCGTCAGTCCTGGGGATAAATAGATGATGGGAGAGATCTCTGTACTGACCCCTGATATATTTATACATATTAATTAGATCTCCCATCAGTCGGCTTTTTTCTAAAGTGAATAACCCTAATTTTGATAATCTTTCAGGGTACTGTAGTTGCCCCAATCCAGTTATTACTTTATTTGCCCTGCTCTGGACCCTCTCCAGCTCTGCTATGTCTGCCTTGTTCACAGGAGCCCAGAACTGTACACAGTACTCCATGTGTGGTCTGACTAGCGATTTGTAAAGTTGTAGGACTATGTTCTTATCACGGGCATCTATGCCCCTTTTGATGCAACCCATTATCTTATTGGCCTTGGCAGCAGCTGCCTGACACTGTTTTTTGCAGCTTAGTTTGCTGTTTATTACAATTCCTAGATCCTTTTCCATGTCAGTATTACCGAGTGTTTTACCATTTAGTATGTACGGGTGACTTGCATTATTCCTTCCCATGTGCATAACTTTACATTTGTCAGTGTTAAACCTCATCTGCCACTTATCTGCCCAAGCCTCCAGTCTATCCAGATCCCTCTGTAGTAGTATACTGTCCTAGTGACCCCCCTAATTGTATTTATATTTCATGCCGTCTGGTCATTTTTATTGGCATATAGTTACACACTTTTTTGCCATAGGCATGAGTGGGTTGTGTTATGCATGGTATTGATGTGTATGGATAGTTGTTTTATCCATTCATATTTTTTGACGATTTATGGCTTACAGTATTTTGGTTGTATGTAAATTGGTCAGAACCAGAAAAGCTATGCAGTACCAAACCAGAGACAGAGGAGTGTTCAGAAGACAAGCCGAGATCAGAACCAGACCGACAACGCAGTACCAAATGAGAGACAGAGAGTGGTCAGAAGCCAAGCCAGGGTCAGAGGAACTAGCAATCCAATAGGCAAAGGAACCAGGAACACAACTAGTCCAAAAACTATCACTGGCACTGGTATATGGGCAGGAAGGGGTTTAAATCCCTGGATCAGCACTTGATAGGAGCTCCATTAGTCAGAAACAGGAATAGAGCAGCTGAGCAATGAATCCACTGCCATTCTCCTTCAGCACATGCCCACTGCAGGGGGAAACAGAGCATTGCATGCTGTTACTAAGGATGCTGTCACATCCCCCGGAGGCGTGGCTCATCAGCGCGTCTCTCCCAGCGTGGCCGTGCCGAGGCTGAGGTTCTTACCGCTGGAGCTCGGACAAGTGAGTTTATAACAATTATGTATCTTATTAACACAACAGGGTGCATAGATGTATACCTGTGTGATGTATAACTTTGCAAATTAGAGTAGATTTGACAAATGTACAGAAATGTTGCAAACACAGTGGACCTGTACATAATACAGACAGTATAAGAAGTAAGATGATGGTGGTGCTTAGTGAATGTTCTGGAGGCAGGTACCAAAAATAAAAAAGAAGCAGAAAAACAAATAACGGATCAGCGGATGATAGATTTGAACTATTGGCAACTTATTTGCCTACATTTCTCAATGTAATTCCATCTTTTTGCATGTCAGTTTCTAACAACGGTGTGGAAAGTAGTCTGGCTTACAGCTTGGCCATGATGTAGACAGATTATGAAATGTAACTTTTTAAAATCTTTACTCCACAGAGACACTGACAAAAAAAAGTGTTGTCATTTTAGCCAGTGTAAATTAATTAGCTAATTAGTTAACGGGGTTGTCCAAGTTATTTTTATTGACGGCCTATCCTCAGCATTGAGCAGGTGTAAGTACACCTAAGGCTACTTTCACACTAGCGTTCGGAGCAGGTCCGTCTGATGTTTCATCAGACGGATCCGCTCCTATAATGCAGACGTTTGCATCCGTTCAGAACGGATCCGTCTGCATTATAACTTAGAAAAATTGATAAGTGTGAAAGTAGCCTGAACGGATCCGTCCAGACTTTACATTGAAAGTCAATGGGGGACGGATCCGTTTGATGATTGAGCCATATAGTGTCATCTTCAAGTGGATCCGTCCCCATTGACTTCCATTATAAGTCTGGACGGATCCGCTCGCCTCCGCACGGCCAGGCGGACACCCAAACGCTGCAAGCAGCGTTCAGGTGTCCGCTCACTGAGCGGAGCGGAGGCTGAGCGCTGGCAGGCGGATGCATTCTCAGTGGATCCGCCTCCACTGAGAATGCATTAGGGCCGGACGGCTGCGTTCAGGGCCGCTCGTGAGCCCCTTCAAACGGAGCTCACGAGCGGACACCTGAACGCAGGTGTGAAAGTAGCCTAAGCCGTCCCATTCATTTTAATGGGATGGCTCATTCCTATACACTACCTATAACGTCAGAGATGACTCTGTTTCATAGAAAACACATTCATACATTTATGCCAACATACTGTATGTCTGGATAGTTGCCGCAGTTAATAGATATCAGATGATGCCAGTTTTAGTACATGGGGGCCATTGTGTTTGCAAAGTTAGGCTTAAAGGGTTTTTCTGGCTATAATGGTTTTTATTTTTAGCAAGTACCTTTTACATGCCCTGTGAAACAGAAGATTCTTACTAACCTGCTCCTCGCTGTCTCCTTCCTCTCTTTCCCTCACTTTTTACATCCAATGACTGGCTTCAGTGCTGATTTTCTGCTGGTGGCCACATCATCGCTGTGACCATGCCCATGCATCACTGGAAGAAAGCATTGTGGGGCCTGGAGGCAGTGAGGAGGACTACAGCGGCGTGGAGCAGGTAAGTATAAATCTTCTGTTTCAGAGGGCAGGCTGTGGGCATTTGCTAAAATAAAAATCTTAATTACCAGAAAACTCTTTAAAGTGACATATAAATATGTAACCTGCACTGTGTTGTACAGGGCAACGTTTCCAGGACATCTCTATAAATGCAATTATAAGTTAATAAGCAATAAACACGATGATAAGGATATACCTTTTTATAGCACAGTTGTTACAACCTTTTATGTTATAAAGACCACTTTTTCATATTGTACCACTTGAGAGAAAGACAAAACCTAACCTAACTTTACTACAAGGACATCACACTTTGAGATGAAACCAATCCTACAAACAGGTGAGAAGGAGTAATGTGGCTGTAATGCTATAGCTACTAGCTACACTATGTGTACCAAGTGGATGTATCTGCAGGTCACCTGGAAGAGTAATTCTCTGATGGCATGTTACTTTCCTTGGCCAGTGAACCCCTTTTGCTCAGCTCACAGCATATCAGACAGTCACAATGCAAAATTACTGGGGCACAAATGGCATGTCCCATATTTATGAAAGAATTCACCAGGTTTAAAATGTTGGCACCCAAGTAATTGCAGATTACCATTATTATTATTTTTTGTAATTATGGCTTACACCAAGTTGATAAAATTTAACCCAAAATGCGTGTATTATTTTTACGAATCAAAAACATACTAGATGTGCATTGTGTTTGTCCTGACCTCTATGGATTTCATATAAAGGCATTACACATTTTTACTTGAGTATCCTATTGTTACCCTGCGAGTATGGACCCACTGTGTCACTTGAACAGATTTGGCTTAGGGCTTCTCCTAAGGAGCATTATCAAAGTGGCCCCCTGGTTTTCACCCTTAAATCCCTATACAGGGATCTGGACTTCACTGCAGGGGAACCACCAGGCTGCTCTCTCCTGGTGTAGTATCTGTTCAAGAGTCTCCTGACCCATGGGAGTCAAAAGAAACTGGTGCAGAGAAAATAATTATCAGGCAAAACTGTATTGAGGGACAGGCCGAGGTGAGGGCAGGCAGAATACAAGTAATCCAGTAAATGACCCGAGGGCAGGGTGGGCAACACAGGGTCAGCATGGAGATCAGGCAAGGGTCAGAACACGCAGTGAAGGGTCAAATCCAGGAAACAATCAAACAAACCTATAATAGCAAACCTTTGTGGGACACTAGCAGACAAGAACCTATTTCTCAGGCACCTTCCCACAGGGGAAGGTGCAAGTTGGCCATCCATTGGCTGGTGAAGATTAGGATGTCTGCTGGCCATTTAAGAGCCAAGGGGAGCATATGCGTGCCCTACAGGCAGAGAGAGAGGCTGTGCCAACAAGCAGGCTGCAGCCTACATAGAGGGACAGACTTACAGTATCCCAGTGGCTGGAGAGGATAGTGGTAGATGGGTCTGTGCTGCCAGGACTGAGAGCTCTGGAGAGGGTGAGCAGAGCAGCGGTGGCCCACAGTACTATTTAGCTCCATATGACTTTGTATTACAACATACAAATCTCTACAGAAGTAAAACTTTGAAATAGTTGAAGAATATACAGAGAATGTTAAAGCTTTGCTCCTGTGAGGACCATCCATCTACTCACGGATGACAGCGGACTATCACACCAGTCTTATAGCAACTTCTTCGTTATTATGGTGATTATGGAGACTGTTGCTCACAATTCCTATCAATCTAGATGTACTGTAAGATTTTCTGATCAATTTAAAGGCTGGAGACAAGATTTGGTTCAGTCATATTTCTTCTTTAGCAGTCATAATTTAGCTTCCCTGACAGAACCTGAAGGAAAATCTGGACATATTACTTGACTACTATAATCGTCAGACACTTTCTATTTCTGTGAGGTGTTTAGATTTCATCATGTGTATCAGTATACTGTTAAGAATGTATTCCTGCCACTCGCAGATGAAACTTCAGAATTTCTAAGAATATTTTATTGGTATTAATTATTTTATATCAAAGTTCAAGCAATTTATCATACTGCTAACCCCAAGCATCACAAAATGATGATTGTTAAAGGCAAAATATTACAGGGACGGATCCATTTTCCTATTAGACAAAATGGCAGAAATTATGCTGTTTGGCCAGTGATTACAGTGGTCTCAAAATGATGAAATGCATGAAGGAAGTGGTCCTGTGCTCAGCCCACCCCTTTTATCAGTAATTCATAGACTAAGGTGTATCTGCCAGCTATCAATCACTGTACAGAGCAGAAAATTCAGGCGACCACTTTAAAGGAGAAGCAAAGCTCCGTACATTAGCCCTGATTTATAATGCCTTTGCTCCAGAATTCTGGCTTTAAAAAGTGGCAAAATGGGGGTTTTGCAAGTTTTTAGGCCCACTTGCTCAAAAGTTTTGCGACTTTCTTCATTTTTAAACCACTTACTCCAGTTTTGAAATTTGGGTGGGAAAGTGGGCATGATTAGCTATGTTAATGAGTTTGACTCCAGATTTAGCATTGAGAATTTTTTTACAAAGTAAAAAAAGGTTAAAAAAAAAGTCGCAATCTCACACTAAAATCATCTTACTGTGCAAATAAAGGAGATGACACCAAAGAGTTAACTGAAAAATTAAGAGGGTTGTCCAGGTTGACATGTTCCCAAGTGCTGGTGGACTCACAGAGCCAGAACCAAGCGGTGGGAAACAGGCAAGTATGCTTACACCCATAGGTCCGGTGGGATGGGGGTGATATTTTAAAAACATGTCAGTGTAGGATAACGTCTTTAAAATAATTTTCCGGTTACTAAAATAAATAAATAACACCAGCATTTAACCTTACTGCATTCTATCAATCAGATGATGAAGTTCTGAGTGCATTTTGACTCCTCCAGCGTAATTGCAATCTGCGACCCACACCCTGTGTTTACAACCCAGTTCATGGGGAGTGTCCCTCCCAGCTGGAACATCACAGATCCAAGCAGGGCCTGGCAGCCTCATTAGTATTCACTTCAGTATATGCTAATGAAGCTGTGTTGGATGTGGGTTGTGGGAAGGGGCCTCTTTCAGCACATATAGTTTTTGTAAAAAAAAAATTAAAAATTATCAGGATTTTAACCCAAGATCATCTGTATAGCAGGCAGAAGAGTTACCAATACACTAGAAGTTAGATTTGTTGCAAGGGGTGAAATTTCTGTGCTTATATTTGATAACAATAAATAGTATATTACTGAATAAAAGGGGGGGGGGTATTGCCAATCACCATAAATAATGAGTTCACTATATTGTACAGCTTATTATGATTAGATGCATACCAAATACTGTTTTGTGATATTTATAAGTATGTTTCAAAAAATGTTTTTCCTTGTTATTTTTATTAACAATAACTTTGCAGAAAATTGTAACTTTTACTATAAAAGAAAAAAGCTGGAATGTAAAAGATCTCACTAAGATTTTCTGCCATATCTTTTACAAGTCTCAGTGAGGTTTGAACCTCAGCTTCAAAGATAGGGTTTTTTAATGCCTTATAGTATTACTGTTTTGTTTTTAAAATTGTACTTGTTGCATCAGTCATAAGATAGTGATGTTCATGTGCACATTACAGAATATGAACATATTTTTATGGTGATTGGTAAACAGCATAAATAAAAAATGGGCAGGGGAGCACATGTTTTGCCTCTATAAAGCCCTGAAATTCCTGATGGCGGCCCTGGATCCAAGCCTG
The DNA here is from genome assembly GCF_905171765.1 of Bufo bufo. Lineage (NCBI taxonomy): Eukaryota > Metazoa > Chordata > Amphibia > Anura > Bufonidae > Bufo > Bufo bufo. The sequence continues at coordinate 636,698,599 of NC_053389.1, forward strand.
CTTGAAGCCCTGATGGAGAATCCCCACCCTAAGACACAGCATAATTGCTGACATCACATCTGCAGGGAAGGGTTCAGGAGAATGAGCAGAACATCGCCTTAAGAGGCAAGGCCATTGATGATGTTGTGTCTACAGGGCAGAGCCTTTCAAGTCTTGCCACATTGCAGATGTAGACGTGATGTCATTGGCATAGGGAACCGACAAGAAAATGTCATGTGACCACGATGACGTGCAGGAAAACGGGGAATTACAGGTAAATCATCACTATTAGTAAATTACATTGTGTATTTTCCTGTCAATTGATGCTGAAAGTTGCAAAACTGGAATACCCCATTAACACAAAAAAGAAAGAAGTGCACACTTCAAAAAACCTTTAGTAACTCAGTATAGTCTTTTTTGTTTTTAAGGGATTTATAAAGTACCTTGAAGACTTGTGGTGTGCTGAACAGGTGATATCATTTATTGGACACAACAGAGGACTTCTATGAGCTCCATTTTACAAGCAGCTTTTCAGACTTCAAATAGATTGGTTTCTGTGAATTCCCACTATACAAGACTAAAAATTTATGAGAACGTCCAACCTTTCATATCTTTGCTCGTGTACTTCTTGCAGGTCTCTAATGCAATTTGTTGATATTCTGTTCTTCAAAAAGCAAATGTGTTTCCAGGGACAGAAACTGTGATTTCTTGACAAGCCTCTTACACTAAGAACATTAACTTGTTCAGTGCTTGAAGAAATGCTCAAAGTCTTGTTCAAACGTTCAGTAGTAATGGACTAAAAACATAATTTTTTTTGTTGTCATAACAGGCTCTGTCGTTAACATCCCAGCTCTGTAAGCATTCTTGTTGACTATGTGGAAAGGTATTTAACCCCTTCAACCCCGGGCCTGTTTTCACCTTCCTGCCCAGGCCATTTTTTGCAAATCTGACATGTGTCACTTTATGTGGTGACAACTTTAAAACGCGTTTACTTATACAGGCCATTCTGAGATTGTTTTCTCGTCAAATATCGTACTTCAAGACAGTGGTAAAAATTAGTAAAAAAAAATAATCATTTTTATTCATAAAAAAATACAAAATTTACAAAAAAGTTGGAAAAATTAGCAAATTTTCAAATTTCTCTACTTTTATAATAGATAGTAATACCTCCAAAAATAGTAATTACTTTACATTCCCCATATGTCTACTTCATGTTTGGATCATTTTAAAAATTACATTTTATTTTTTGGGGACGTTACAAGGCTTAGAAGTTTGGAAGCAAATCTTGAAATTTTTCGAAAAATTTCCAAAACCCACTTTTTAAGGACCAGTTCAGGTCTGAAGTCACTTTGTGAGGCTTACATAATAGAAACCACCCAAAAATTACCCCATTTTAGAAACTACACCCCTCAAGGTATACAAAACTGATTTTACAAACTTTGTTAACCCTTTAGGTGTTCCACAAGAATTATTGGAAAATGGAGATGAAATTTCAGAATTTCACTTTTTTGGCAGATTTTACATTTTAATCCATTTTTTCCAGTAGCAAAGCAAGGGTTAACAGCCAAATAAAACTCAATATTTATTACCCTTATTCTGAGGTTTACAGAAACACCCCACATGTGATCGTTTTTCTTATTCATTTAAGTTTTACACAATAATAGCATTTTTGAAACCGAAATAATGTCATTTTAGTGTCTCCATAGTCTAAGAGCCATAGCTTTTTTATTTTTTGACCGATTCTCTTAGGTAGGGTCTCATTTTTTGCGGGATGAGGTGACTGATTGGTACTATTTTGGGGGGAATAGACCTTTTTGATCACTTGCTGTTGCAATGTTTGTGATATAATGTGACAAAAAATATATATATATTTTTTTTACAGTGTTCATCTGAGTGGTTAGTTCATGTGATAATTTTATAGAGCTGGTTGTTACGGACGTGGCGATGCCTAATATGTATATTTTTTTTTATGTATTTCACTTTAGCACAATAAAAGCAGTTTTGAAACAAAAAAAATGATGTTTTAGTGTCTCCATATTCTGAGAGACATATTTTTTTTATTTTTTGGGCGATTGTCTTAGGTAGGGGCTCATTTTTTGCACGATGAGGTGACGGTTTTATTGATACCATTTTGTGGGACATACGCTTTTTTGATTGCTTGGTGTTGCACTTTTTGGGATGTAAGGTGACAAAAATGGCTTTTTTTTACACAGTTTTTATTTGAATTTTTTTATGGTGTTTATCGAACAGGGTGTATCATGTGATATATGTATAGAGCCGGTCATTACGGACGCGGCGATACCTAATATGTGTGAGTTTTGTGGTTTTTTTTCTGTTTTTTATTATAAAATAAGGGGAAAGGGGCGTTTTTTTCTTTTTTACTTTATTAATTTTATTACTTTATAAATTTTATTAAAAAAAACTTTTTTTTAACTTTTTTTCTTTACTTTATTTATGACATTCACTTTTGGGGGTCTGATCCCCTCTGCAATGCATTACAATACATCTGTATTGTATTGCATTGCCTGTTAGTGTATGACACTGAGTCATACACTAACAGGTTGCCTAAGAGACCCAGCCTGAGGCTGGATCTCCTCGGCTCCCGTAGAAGGCAGTTCCCGATGCCGTGCAAGGCATTGGGCAGCCTCTGCACGTCATCGGGCTGCCTTGTGTCGCATCGGGTCCCCGCCACAGCAGCGCGGGGACTCGATGCGATCACTCACCCGCCACAAACCACTTCTATGTCGCGGTCAGCGCGGACCGCGGCATAGAAGGGGTTAAGCCGGCATCGGCTTTTACAGCGATGCCGATGGATACAGCAGGGGCCCAGCTACCACGGACTGCCGGGCCCCTGCAGTGATCGCGTGCGCACCGCTCCGGTGCCCGCACGATTACTATAACGTATTATTACGTCAAATTGCAGGAACGCAGTGGTTCCCATGACGTAGTAGTACATAATAGGTCAGGAAGGGGTTAAAAAGAAACAGAAATGAAAGCAAGAAAAGTGATTACTTGGGGAAAATCATCCTACAAATACACTGATTACTCATTACGCCTACCCAAAGCATGAGTAGGTATATACAGTGCCTTGCAAAAGTATTCACCCCCCCTTTACTTTTTTTCGTATTTTGTTACATTACAGCCTTAAGTTCAATGTTTTGTTAATCTGAACTTCATGTGATTTATCAGAACACAATATTCAAAGTTGGTGAAGACCGGGCAAGGAGGGCATTAATCAGAGAGGCAGCACAGAGACCTAAGGTAACCCTGGAGGAGCTGCAGAGTTCCACAGCAGAGACTGGAGTATCTGTACATAGGACGACAATAAGCCGTACGCTCCATAGAGTTGGGCTTTATGGCGGGCGGAGTGGCCAGAAGAAAGCCATTACTTTCAGCTAAAAATAAACAGGCAAGTTGTGAGTTTGCGAAAAGGCATGTGGGAGACTCCTAAAATGTATGGAGGAAGGTGCTCTGGTCTAAAGAGACTAAAATTGAACTTTTCGACCATCAAAGAAAACGCTATATCTGGCGCAAACCCAGCACACCACATCACCCAAAGAACACCATCCCCACAGTGAAACATGGTGGTGGCAGCAGCATGCTGTGGGGATGTTTTTCAGCAGCCGGGACTGGAAAAGTGATCAGAGTTGAGGGAAAGATGGATGGGGCTAAATACAGGGATATTCTTGAGCAAAACCTGTACCACTCTGTGCATGATTTGACGCTAGGATGGAGGTTCACCTTCCAGCAGGACAATGACCCCAAACACACTGCTAAAGCAACACTTGAGTGGTTTAAGGGGAAACATGTAAATGTGTTGGAATGGCCTAGTAGTCAAAGCCCAGATCTCAATCCAATAGAAAATCTGTGGTCAGACTTAGGCCCCTTGCAGACGAGCGTGTCCGGATTAGGTCCGGATGCGTCCCGGTGCATTGCGGCAAACCCGCAAGTTTTGACTGCGATTGCGTTCCGATGTTCAGTTTTTATCGCGCGGGTGCAATGTGTTTTGCACGCGCGGGATAAAAAACCGACTGTGGTACCCAGACCCGAACTTCTTCACAGAAGTTCAGGTTTGGGTTAGTTGTAGTGTAGATTGTAATATTTCCCCTTATAACATGGTTATAAGGGAAAATAATAGCATTCTGAATACATAGTAGAATAGGGCTGGAGGGGTTAAAAAAATAAAAAATAAATTAACTCAACTTAATCCACTTGTTCGCGCAGCCCGCATCTCTTCTGTCTTCATCTGTGAGCAATAGGACCTTTGATTATGTCACTGTGTTCATCACATGGTCCATCACATGATCCATCACCATGGTGATGGATCATGTGATGAGCGTAGTGATGTCATCAAAGGTCCTATTGCTCACAGATGAAGACAGAAGAGATGCCGGCTGCGCGAACAAGTGGATTAAGGTGAGTTAAATTTTTTTTAATTTTTTTTAACCCCTCCAGCCCTATTTTACTATGCATTCTGTATTCAGAATGCTATTATTTTCCCTTATAACCATGTTATAAGCGGAAATAATAATGATCGGGTCCCCATCCTGATCGTCACCTAGCAACCGTGCGTGAAAATCGCACTGCATCTGCACTTGCTTGCGGATGCTTGGGATTTTCACGCAACCCCATTCATTTCTATGGGGCCTGCGTTACGTGAAAAACGCACAAAGAGGAGCATGCTGCGATTTTCACGCAACGCACAAGTGATGCGTGAAAATCTCCGCTCGTGTGCACAGCCCCATAGAAATGAATGGGTCAGGATTCAGTGCGGGTGCAATGCGTTCAACTCACGCATTGCACCCGCGCGGAATACTCGCCCGTGTGAAAGGGGCCTTAACCGCCTCCGGACCGCCTAACGCAGGATCGCGTTCCGGAGGCGGCAGCCCTGCGCACAGTCACGCATATATACGTCATCTCGCGAGACGCGAGATTTCCTGTGAACGCACACAGGCGTGCGCGTTCACAGGATCGGAAGGTAAGCGAGTGGATCTCCAGCCTGCCAGCGGCGATCGTTCGCTGGCAGGCTGGAGATGCGATTTTTTTAACCCCTAACAGGTATATTAGACGCTGTTTTGATAACAGCGTCTAATATACCTGCTACCTGGTCCTCTGGTGGTCCCTTTTGTTTGGATCGACCACCAGAGGACACAGGTAGCTCAGCAATATGTAGCACCAAACACCACTACACTACACCCCCCCCCCTGTCACTTATTAACCCCTTATTAACCCCTGATCACCCCTGACCACCCCATATAGACTCCCTGATCACCCCCCTGTCATTGATCACCCACTTGTAAGGCTCCATTCAGACGTCCGTATGATTTTTACGGATCCACTGATACATGGATCGGATCCGCAAAACACATACGGACGTCTGAATGGAACCTTACAGGGGGGTGATCAATGACGGGGGTGATCACCCCATATAGACTCCCTGATCACCCCCCTGTCATTGATCACCCCCCGGTCATTGATCACTCCCCTGTAAGGCTCCATTCAGACGTCTGTATGTTTTTTACGGATCCACGGATACATGGATCGGATCCGCAAAACACATACAGACGTCTGAATGGAGCCTTACAGGGGGATGATCACCCCATATAGACTCCCTGATTACCCCCCTGTCATTGATCACCCCCCTGTCATTGATAACCCCCCTGTAAGTCTCCATTCTGATGTCCGTATGTTTTTTACGGATCCACGGATACATGGATCGGATCCGCAAAACACATACGGACATCTGAATGGAGCCTTATAGGGGGGTGATCAATGACAGGGGGGTGATCACCCCATATAGACTCCCTGATCACCCCCCTGTCATTGATCACCCCCCTGTAAGGCTGCATTCAGATGTCCGTATGTTTTTTACGGATCCACAGATACATGGATCGGATCCGCAAAACACATACAGACGTCTGAATGGAGCCTTACAGGGGGGTGATCACCCCATATAGACTCCCTGATCACCCCCCTGTCATTGATCACCCCCCTGTCATTGATCACCCCCCTGTAAGGCTCCATTCAGATGTCCGTTTGTTTTTTACGGATCCACGGATACATGGATCGGATCCGCAAAACACATACGGACATGTGAATAGAGCCTTATAGGGGGTGATCAATGACAGGGGGGTGATCACCCCATATAGACTCCCTGATCACCCCCCTGTCATTGATCACCCCCCTGTAAGGCTCCATTCAGACATGTTTTTGGCCCAAGTTAGCGGAATATTTTTTTTTCTTCTTACAAAGTCTCATATTCCGTATTCAGGAGAAGTTGGGCAATGTGTTTTGGGGTGTCATTTTACATATACCCATGCTGGGTTAGATAAATATCTTGGTCAAATGCCAACTTTGTATAAAAAAATGGGAAAAGTTGTCTTTTGCCAAGATATTTCTCTCACCCAGCATGGGTATATGTAAAATGACACCCCAAAACACATTGCCCAACTTCTCCTGAGTACGGCAATACCACATGTGTGACACTTTGTTGCAGCCTAGGTGGGCAAAGGGGCCCACATTCCAAAGAGCACCTTTCGGATTTCACCGGCCATTTTTTACAGATTTTTATTTCAAACTACTTCGCACGCATTTGGGCCCCTAAAATGCCAGGGCAGTATAACTACCCCACAAGTGACCCCATTTTGGAAAGAAGACACCCCAAGGTATTTCATGATGGGAACAGTGAGTTCATGGAAGTTTTTATTTTTTGTCACAAGTTAGTGGAATATGAGACTTTGTAAGAAAAATAAAAAAATTTAAAAAATCATCATTTTCCGCTAACTTGTGACAAAAAATAAAAAGTTCTATGAACTCACTATGCCCATCAGCGAATACCTTAGGGTGTCTACTTTCCGAAATGGGATCATTTGTGGGGTGTTTGTACTGTCTGGGCATTGTAGAACCTCAGGAAACATGACAGGTGCTCAGAAAGTCAGAGCTGCTTCAAAAAGCGGAAATTCACATTTTTGTACCATAGTTTGTAAACGCTATAACTTTTTTTTTTTTACCCAAACATTTTTTTTTATCAAAGACATGTAGAACAATAAATTTAGAGAAAAATTTATATATGGATGTCGTTTTTTTTTGCAAAATTTTATAACTGAAAGTGAAAAATGTAATTTTTTTGCAAAAAAATCGTTAAATTTCGATTAATAACAAAAAAAAGTAAAAATGTCAGCAGCAATGAAATACCACCAAATGAAAGCTCTATTAGTGAGAAGAAAAGGAGGTAAAATTCATTTGGGTGGTAAGTTGCATGACCGAGCAATAAATGGTGAAAGTAGTGTAGTGCAGAAGTGTAAAAAGTGGTCTGGTCATTAAGGGTGTTTAAGCTAGGGGGGCTGAGGTGGTTAAAGATTGCTGTTCACAAGCGCAAACAATCCAACTTAAAGGAGCTGGAGCAGTTTTGCAAGGAAGAATGGGCAAAAATCCCAGTGTTAAGATGTGGCAAGCTCATAGAGACTTAGGCCTCATGCACACGAATGTATTTTGTTTCCGTGTCCGTTCCATTTTTTTTGCGATAGGATGCAGACCCATTCATTTCAATGGGTCCGTATAAAATGCTGACAGCTCACCGTGTGCTGTACGGATCCATATGTCCGTTCCGTAGCCCCACAAAAAAAAAATATAACATGTCCTATTCTTGTCTGTTTTAGGCATTGTTACAATGGATCCGCAAAAAAAACGGATGGCATCCGTTTTTTTTTGCGGATCCGCAATTTGCGAACCACAAAACACATACGGTCGTGTGCATGTAGCCATATCCAAAGCGACTTGGAGCTGTGATTGCCATGGCTCTATAAAGTATTGACTTTAGGGGGGTGAATAGTTATGCACATTGACTTTTTCAGTTATTTTGTCCTATTTGTTGTTTGCTTCACAATAAAAAATAAATTAAAAAAAATAAAAAAACATCTTCAAAGTTGTGGGCATGTTCTGTAAATTAAATGATGCAAATCCTCAAACAATCCATGTTAATTTCAGGTTGTGAGACACCAAAATATGAAAAAAGTCAAGGGGGTTAATACTTTCGCAAGGCACTGTAGGTTCTAAAGGATAAACCCATTTAGAAAGGTGGTCTAATACCACCAGCCCATAGAACAAATGCTGGATCAGTGACCTGAGAATTGGACTGGTTCCTTGGGTCTACCATAAAAAATTAATCTACCTTCCATCTATAAAGAACATGTGCACATCCACTTTAATTGCATTGTATGTCATTGTACATATCAATAACTAGTAGACAGCCTGTCCCAGGACAGTGACTGTAAGGCCCCTTTCACACGAGCGAGTATTCCGCGCGGATGCGATGCGGGAGGTGAACGCATTGCACCCGCACTGAATACTCACCCATTCATTTCTATGGGGCTGTTCACATGAGCGGTGATTTTCACGCATCACTTGTGCTTTGCGTGAAAATCACAGCATGCTCCTCTTTGTGCGTTTTTCACGCAACGCAGGCCCCATAGAAGTGAATGGGGTTGCGTGAAAATCGCAAGCATCCGCAAGCAAGTGCGGATGCGGTGCGATTTTCACGCACGGTTGCTAGGAGACGATCGGGATGGAGACCCGATCATTATTATTTTCCCTTATAACATGGTTATAAGGGAAAATAATAGCATTCTGAATACAGAATGCATAGTAAAACAGCGCTGGAGGGGTTAAAAAAAATAAAAAAATTATTTAACTCACCTTAATCCACTTGATCGCGGTGCCCGGCATCTGCTTGTGTCTCCTTTGTTGAATAGGACCTGTGGTGAGCATTAAGTACAGTTACAGGACCTTTGATGACGTCACTCCGGTCATCACATGGTACGTCACATGATCTTTTACCATGGTGATGGATCATGTGATGACCGGAGTGACGTCATCAAAGGTCCTGGAATGAATGCTCACCACAGGTCCTGTTCAGCACAGAAGGAGACAGACGAGATGCCGGCAGCGCCAGCAAGTGGATTAAGGTGAGTTAAAAATCATTATTATTTTTTTTAACCCCTCCAGCCCTATTTTACTATGCATTCTGTATTCAGAATGCTATTATTTTCCCTTATAACCATGTTGTAAGGGAAAATAATTCAATCTACAGAACACCGATCCCAAGCCCGAACTTCTGTGAAGAAGTTCGGGTTTGGGTACCAAACACGCACGATTTTTCTCACGCGAGTGCAAAACGCATTACAATGTTTTGCACTCGTGCGGAAAAATCGCGGGTGTTCCCGCAACGCACCCGCACATTTTCCCGCATTGCCCGTGTGAAAGAGGCCTAATAGAAAATGATTGCAATTTATATACAGAAATATCCATGCCTACAAAAATTACTTCCTAGTTGAATCCCCAGTCGAATTACGAATGATAGTTGGGCAGGAACTGTTTGGCACAAATGCCACTAAGCATGGAAACCCTTGTGCCTGCTAGCACCCACATCAAGCTCTACATTCCTGTACAGCGCTTCCATGTGGGCGCTGAATGCAGCAGGACTGCTGGCCACAGGTTGGTGAAGCATGAGCAGCTAAGCCAAACGTATCTGTGAAAAAAGGCTATGAAAACTTTAGCAGTTTTTTTGCGGACGTTTTTTTTATCATTGTTGTGTGAATATGGCCTACAAGTTGTGTTTCTATGTTCAGGTTTTTTGATGCAGGTATTGAAGCCAAAGCCAGGGCTGGATTCAAAAAGAGGACAAGACTCGGGGAGATTTATCAAACTGGTGTAATGTACAACTGGCTTAGTTGCCCATAGCAACCAATCCGATTCCACCTTTCATTTTTCACAGCTCCTTTGGAAAATGACAGGTGGAATATGATTGGTTGCTATGGACAACTAAGCCAGTTCTACTTTACACCAGTTTGATAAATCTTCCCCTCCGTCTTTACTTTATGTGTTCTTCATTTTTTTATCCTTTCCTGGTGTTGGCTTCAAAAATAGCAAAGATGGAAACCCAGCCTTAGGTCTTTTTCACATGTCCATGATGACATCTATGACAAGATGGTCAGTGAGGATTGCTAGACTTCTGCACCTAGGGCACAGATTCAGTATGATGCTGGCCTCTGACACATTTTATATGTTTTATGTCTGAAAACAGAAATGACATGAGGGTATAGGTAGTTAAAACATAACTTTTACTAAATACTATATTAAAATATAATGCCCCTTGTAAATGTGAAATAAACGGTGAAAAAATAAATAAATAATTGATTGGATCTTACCACCTCCCGTCGTAACGATATACTGGTCAGTTCTTGAGGTAGGTAATGTCACATGAGATCCTCCTGTCACATAGTATGCAGAAGGGTTTTTTCAGGACAAAAACTATCTGTGCCTATTGCCACTCACCCTATATGATGTGGGGGAAGGGGCTATTATTGCCTGCCTGCAAAATACAGAGCACCCGCCCCGTCTGGAACCTATCCCTGACGCGGCCCTATCCCTATAAAATAACACTCACTCCTGTCCGAACATGGCGTGTTTCATCCCAATGCAGGGGCTCATCAGGGGATTTTAGAGTGAAAAAGCAAAAGCAAAAGCTAATTAAATAGATAGAAAAGCCCTAAAACCTTAGTTACCCCTGTAAGGTGCAGGGGGAAACAAAAACATAAAGCAGTGGCTGCATGTGATAAAATAAAGGGCAAACCCACTAATAAGGATAAAAATATGCTCCATGTACTCAAGTTATAGAGTCCAGTATGGTGGTATTCCTATTCAGCAATGGCTGGAGAAGATCGCTATTCGAATAGCTGTCAGGTATCCTTAAGGGGGAGAATATGGAGGGAAAAGTGTCCCCAGGCTTCTCACCAGTTCTCAGCGGTGGCGCAGGACCAGGCGCCAACCCCCTGTTTATTTATACTTGCCTGTCCCGTCCCTTGCATGCCACTGTGGAACGCCCCTGGAACGCACACTGAAAACAGGCATAAAAGAGGAGTACAAAGTACTCAAGTCAGGAGCCAGAGTAATTTTTACTTCAGGGGCACGGACTGCCAGAGCTCTAAACCTCAGGCACACAGGGTAAAAAAAAGATCAGTGCAAAAAGCCAATCTTTGTAAATGATCCCCAATATGTACAGCTGATAAAATCTATCATAGGGTACATGGCGGTATCAATACCACTTGCGATAAATGGAAGAACCAACTGGCCCTACCGCATCCAGGGTTTCTCTGTCATGTCAGCGTGATGTCCACTGGAACCGGAACAAGGTCGCTGTGGTGATAAAGCAAAAAGAATAACCACATAAACAGGGTATGTGTATACGGTGACCGTACTAAAACTCCAGCAGGAGGCACTGTGCTGGCCCTGTAAGACCTAGCCATCCCTATAGTATAAATTGGGTAATCTAGGGCATTGCTTCTTCTTAGTGTTACCACACAGCACTTATGCCCACTTTGTGTCCCCCTCATGGTAGTATTGCTCACACTGTGCCCCCTCACAGTAGTAATATCCACATTGTGCCGCTCAATGTAGTAACATCCACATTGTGCCCTGTCAGAGTAGTAATATCCACATTTTGCCCCGCCACAGTAGTAATATTCACATTGTGCCGCTCAATGTAGTAATATCCACATTGTGCCCTGTCACAGTAGTAATATCCACATTGTGCCCCGTCACAGTAGTTATATTCACATTGTGCCTCTTCACAGTAGTTATACCAACATTGTGCCCCTCACAATAGTAATGCCCACATTGTGCCCCCCTCACAGTACTTATGTCTACATTATAGTAGTTTTGTCCACATTGTGCCCCCTCACAGTGATTATTCCCACACTGTGCCCTGTCACAGTAGTAATGCTCACAGTAGTAATATCCACATTGTGCCCCCTCACAGTAGTAATATCCACATTGTGGCCCTTCAGAGTAGTTATGCCCACGTTGTGCCCCTTCACAGTAGTTATGCCAAAATGGTGTCCCTCTCAGTAGTAATGCCCACATTGTACCCTCTGACAGTACTTATATCCACAGTATACCCATCACAGTAGTTATGTCCACATTGTGCCCCCTCACAGTAGTTATGTCCACATTTTTCCCCTTCACAGTAGTTATGGCAACATTGTGCCCTCTCACAGTACTTATGTCCACATTATGGCCCATCACAGTAGGGAGACCCAAATTGTGCCCACCTCACAATAGTAATGCACACATTGTGCTCCATCACTGTAGTTAGCCCATATTGTTAGCCCTTCACAGTAGTTATGCCCTCATTGTAGCCCCTCACATTAGTAATACCCACATTTTGCCCCTTTTAGTAGTGACCCCTTCAGCTCCATTAAGAAAATTGAAACAAAAAAAAAGCAAAACACTGAATACTCACCTGTTTTCCTGATGATCGGGCCCATCCGCCAAACGGCCGTGTAGGAGGAGGCTGATTCCCGAGCCTGCATGCTCCTCCTACACAGCTCAGCAACACGATGCATGGCCTGCTGGGGAGCGCCGCAGCTCTGCAGAACTGTGAATAAGGGAGTGGACGGCTCTCTGCTTCACCATGTAAATCAACTTCCCAGCCGCGCCCTTAACCCTCTGCATCTGGGGCAAGTGCCCTGCTTGCCATCCCTCATTACACCCAAGGGTCAGCCTCAGATTACAAGTACAAGATGTTGGGGGGGGGGGGTAAGGGGGGTTACCAGAAATTTGGCCAATTGAATTTTTTACAGTACCTGTATTTTGGCCCTGTGGATATGACTTTTTTTTTTTTTAGTTAAATATCTTTATTGCTTTTCTTACATAAAAACAATGTAAAAAAGATATCTGGTCACAGAGAATGAGCACGTTTGACAGGTACATTTAAACAATGTGTTACTTTGGTGCTAGGCAACGTACATACATACAGAGTCATCTAGATCAAAAGATGCCCTAAATTAATGTCAATTCTCTGTCACACATATCAAAACAAAGCCAACCCCCCCCCCCATAAACACCAGAACCCCCCCCCCCACTCCCCCCCCAACATACCTGGCCTGGTACGGCCGCCACGAGGGGCGGTAGGACGCTCATGCCCCTCTCTAGGGTATTTCTCAAACCTACATAGGGGCAGATCCTATTTAATGTGGACTAATTGTAATGATTATTTATTATTTAGAGGTGATAGAAAATGTATTTATTTATATTAGGGCTTGGTCACAGAGAATGGGGGGTCATCAGTTCCAGTCCGGATATTTCTTCGCGCCACCTCCCCTGTCTGTGAACCTATTTTTGTAATATAGCTCATCCCGCGCCGTTTCATACACTCAAAGTTTGTTACTCTTGCCATTAAGCTTTGCCATTAATTTATTGTTGGCGATCTATCTTTCACCCATTGTCTCAAGATTATTACCTTGGCCAATAGAAATCCCTTCAGCCAGTAAACCTGTTCGTTTTTGGTAGTTTTATTTTTGTACTCGGGGGGGAGAAGTCCAAGCACAACTACTTGGATGGTTAAGGGCGGGCTATTCCCACTTAGTGCCGCCATCTCCTGAAATATGCTGCCCCAAAAGGTCTTGATAACTGGGCAATCCCACAGCATATGTACATACCCTGCAGCTACAAGAGAGCATTTCAAGCAACTAAATTCTTGTCCCTTGTTACTATACATTTTAGATAAGAGACTCGGGGTAACATGTAAACGGTGTATTATTTTAAATTGTGTCAACCGGTGTTGTCGTGAGAGGGAGGCCTTCTTAATGTTTTGATATATTTCCCGCCATTGTGAAGGGTTACATTCCCCTATATCCACCTTCCATTTATCTACACTTTTAAATTTAGTGACCGTGCTTAATTCCTCGATAAATCTCCTATATATTAATGAGACCCTAACTTTATTCCCTACTATATTATAACAAAATAATAAAAACCTCTGAGTGGTTGTTATCAAAGGTATTTTTTAAGTGTGCATGCTAATGCATGTTGTAATTGGAAATATCTATAGTGTTCTAATGCAGTTATTGGTGTCTGCTGAAACAATTCCCCTATTAATTTAATTTTCCCTTTCGTGTATATATGTGAAAATAACGTAATACCTCTCCGAGTCCAATAGTCATTTTCATTAAGGGCCAAAAACTCTGTTAACGCAGGGTTGTCCCATAGCGGGGTAAAATCCAGAACTTGAGGGGCCTGAGTAAGTACCTTAATTTTATTCCAGGTCTTCTGTAACGCTGCCCCGATGGGACAGACAAAATCTGCACACTCCAGAAGCCCGGATTCCAATATGCTGAATATATTGTATGTATGCTGTTGGCGTTGCCCTAGAATATGGGATAATAGTACTCCATCCCCCGTATTGACACACCACTGTAGTTGTGAACACAAGTAATAGATTTGAAAGTGAGGCAGGCCAAGGCCACCGTTACTTGCCGCCATTCGCAGGTATTGTAGCTTTATGCGAACCCTTTTTCTGCCCCATATCAGATCATTTATCAATCGATCAATCCGATTAAAAACGCTATCCTCGATCCAAGCAGGGCAAGAGCTAACCGTGTACAATATCCAGGGCAACAGAACCATTTTAATCAACGCAATTCTATTAATCTGCGAAAGCGGAAGTTTCTGCCAGACCCTTATTTTTTCCCTTATTTTTTCCCTTATTTTCCCGACTAGGGGGGTAACATGTAATATATTGTAGTCCCTGATGGTGCTGCCAATTTTTATCCCTAAATAATCTAAGTGGTCTGTTGGGGCAATAATTCTGACCCTGAGATCGTTCAAGGGGGGCATCCGATTCAGGGGGAAGAGTACAGACTTTACCCAATTTATCTCATATCCGGCAATTCTACCAAATTCCTCTGTTATCCGCATAACATCTGGGACGCTTCTCCATCCGTAATTCAGATAGAGCAATACGTCGTCTGCATATAGACAGATCTTATCGTCCGTCCCTCTCCCCCCAAACCCCACTATACTAGGTTCAGCCCGTATCCTGCAGGCGAGGGGTTCCATAAAAATTGAAAAGAGGAGTGGAGAGAGGGGGCATCCCTGTCGTGTCCCCCGCTTTAGGGAGACGGCAGGGGTAAGCACCCCGTTAACATTAATTCTGGCCGTTGGTCCACTATATAGCAATTTGACCCATCCAATAAATTCCTGTCCCAGATTCATCCTATGCATGACGCGCCAGAGGAAGGACCACTCCACCCGGTCAAACGCCTTAGCGGCGTCCAAAGACAGGATGGAGCGGTCCTCCCCCCCCTCCAATCTGAATGTTGAGAATGGTCCGGCGTATATTGGTCTGGATCTGTCGCCCGGGCATAAACCCTGTCTGGTCTGTATGGACTAGGCCAGCTATTACTTTTTTTAGCCTGTTAGAGAGAACCTTTGCAATTATTTTATAATCTGCATTAAGCAGTGATATAGGGCGATAGTCAGTGGATATGACTTTAGATTTTCTATTTATGAATACATTTTCTTAAAGGAAACCTGTCATGTGGGTATTTGATTATAATATAACTTATTATATACAATCATTAACTATTAAAAAGAACCTTAGATTTATTCACTTACTGGTGTGACAAATGATTAGCCTCATAATATACAGTCGTGGCCAAAAGTTTTGAGAATGACACAAATATTAGTTTTCACAAAGTTTGCTGCTAAACTGCTTTTAGATCTTTGTTTCAGTTGTTTCTGTGATGTAGTGAAATATAATTACACGCACTTCATACGTTTCAAAGGCTTTTATCGACAATTACATGACATTTATGCAAAGAGTCAGTATTTGCAGTGTTGGCCCTTCTTTTTCAGGACCTCTGCAATCCGAAGGGCATGCTCTCAATCAACTTCTGGGCCAATTCCTGACTGATAGCAACCCATTCTTTCATAATCACTTCTTGGAGTTTGTCAGAATTAGTCGGTTTTTGTTTGTCCACCCGCCTCTTGAGGATTGACCACAAGTTCTCAATGGGATTAAGATCTGGGGAGTTTCCAGGCCATAGACCCAAAATGTCAACGTTTTGGTCCCCGAGCCACTTAGTTATCACTTTTGCCTTATGGCACGGTGCTCCATCGTGCTGGAAAATGCATTGTTCTTCACCAAACTGTTGTTGGATTGTTGGAAGAAGTTGCTGTTGGAGGGTGTTTTGGTCCCATTCTTTATTCATGGCTGTGTTTTTGGGCAAAATTGTGAGTGAGCCCACTCCCTTGGATGAGAAGCAACCCCACACATGAATGGTCTCAGGATGCTTTACTGTTGGCATGACACAGGACTGATGGTAGCGCTCACCTTTTCTTCTCCGGACAAGCCTTTTTCCAGATGCCCCAAACAATCGGAAAGAGGCTTCATCGGAGAATATGACTTAGCCCCAGTCCTCAGCAGTTCATTCACCATACTTTCTGCAAAAGATCAATCTGTCCCTGATGTTTTTTTTGGAGAGAAGTGGCTTCTTTGCTGCCCTTCTAGACACCAGACCATCTTCTAAAAGTCTTGGCCTCACTGTGCGTGCAGATGCGCTCACACCTGCCTGCTGCCATTCCTGAGCAAGCTCTGCACTGGTGGCACTCCGATCCCGCAGCTGAATCCTCTTTAGGAGACGATCCCGGCGCTTGCTGGACTTTTTTGGACTCCCTGAAGCCTTCTTAACAAGAATTGAACCTCTTTCCTTGAAGTTCTTGATGATCCTATAAATTGTTGATTGAGGTGCAATCTTAGTAGCCACAATATCCTTGCCTGTGAAGCCATTTTTATGCAGCGCAATGATGGCTGCACGCGTTTCTTTGCAGGTCACCATGGTTAACAATGGAAGAACAATGATTTCAAGCATCGCCCTCCTTTTAACATGTCAAGTCTGCCATTTTAACCCAATCAGCCTGACATAATGATCTCCAGCCTTGTGCTCGTCAACATTCTCACCTGAGTTAACAAGACGATTACTGAAATGATCTCAGCAGGTCCTTTAATGACAGCAATGAAATGCAGTGGAAAGTTTTTTTTGGGGATTAAGTTAATTTTCATGGCAAAGAAGGACTATGCAATTCATCTGATCACTCTTCATAACATTCTGGAGTATATGCAAATTGCTATTATAAAAACTTAAGCAGCAACTTTTCCAATTTCCAATATTTATGTAATTCTCAAAACTTTTGGCTACGACTGTACACACAAAGATGCCACGCGCCGCATGCTAATGAGCTGATTTGAGTCCAGTGTGACGTCTAACTTTGATATGAGTCCAGTGTTTTTTCTATTCAGCACTGTAGCCACTCCCCTATTCACTTGTTCAGAAGCTCAAAATCCAGGGCATGCGCGCTGCCTGATCAGTGTAATGACACATTTATAGCTGAAAGTAAACTGGGCATGCGTCAGCTCATCCTCACTTCCGGTGGACTAGTACATTACAAGCAGGAGTTATTTGGCGGGCAGAGTGTTCGGGTAAGCGTTCTCCTACTTGACTTGTACTGTGCAGTGGGCGGGCAGCAGCCAGCCTCACTGTTCACACAGACTCCCCCTGCTTCCCTACACTTTATTTGGTTTTGTATTTAGAACATCGGGAAGAGGTCTGTACATACATGTGACATCGCAAGCTGCCGGCCCTGATGCGCTCTCACTATGAAAGTAGATAATGAGATAGGGCTACAGGGCCGGAAGCTTGCTATGTCACATGTATGTTCAGACCTCTTCCCGTTGTTCTAAATGCAAAAACAAATAAAGTGTGAGGCAGCAGGGAGAGTCTGTGTGAACAGTGAGGCCTGCTGCTGCCCGCCCACTGCACAGTACAAGTCAAGCAGGAGAACGCCTACCCAAGATGTACACTCTGCCCGCCAAATAACTCCTGCATGTACTGGTCCACCGGAAGTGAGGATGAGCCAACGCATGCCCAGTTTACTTTCAGCTGTGAATGTGTGTCAATACACTGATCAGACAGTGAGTATGCGCGGGATTTGAGACCAGAATTCGTGGCCAGAAATAAAATTAAAAAAGAGCTGTAGATGATTAAAGGGGCGTAGTATATAACATCATTCATTCATTTTAATAATTGGCAGGAAAATGAATAACAGGGAATGCAAAGGTACTATATTACTAAGGTAAAAAAAAGGGAGGAAAATACTATTGAAATTAGTATTTATAATAGGGGCTAGTTTGTTCATGGGGCAATAAACACAGGTTCCCTTTAAAAGAACATTTTAATGTTTTATTTGTAACTACAGATATGGTATTGCAACATGCCAGTCTACAGGGGTAGAACACGTGAGGTTCACGGTGGGCCGGAATGTACAGTCAGGTCCATAAATATTGGGACATCGACACAATTCTAAAATTTTTGGCTCTATACACCACCACAATGCATTTGAAATGAAGTGAACAAGATGTACTTTAACTGCAGACTGTCAGCTTTAATTTGAGGGTATATACATCCAAATCAGGTGAACGGTGTAGGAATTACAACAGTTTGCATATGTGCCTCCCACTTGTTAAGGAACCAAAAGTAATGGGACAATTGGCTTCTCAGCTGTTCCATGGCCAGGTGTGTGTTATTTCCTCATTATCCCAATTACAATGAGCAGATAAAAGGTCCAGAGTTCATTTCAAGTGTGCTATTTGCATTTGGAATCTGTTGCTGCCAACTCTCAAGATAAGATCTAAAGAGCTGTCACTATCAGTGAAGCAAGCCATCATTAGGCTGAAAAAACACAACAAACCCATCAGAGAGATAGCAAAAACATTAGGCGTGGCCAAAACAACTGTTTAGAACATTCTTAAAAAGAAGGAACGCAGCAGTGAGCTCAGCAACACCAAAAAGCCTGGAAGACCACGATAAACAACTGTGGTGGATGACCGAAGAATTCTTTCCCTGGTGAAGAAAACACCCTTCACAACAGTTGGCCATATCAAGAACACTCTCCAAGAGGTAGGTGTATGTGTGTCAAAGTCAACAATCAAGAGAAGACTTCACCAGAGGGAATACAGAGGGTTCACCACAAGATGTAAACCATTGGTGAGCCTCAAAAACAGGAAGGCCAGATTAGAGTTTGCCAAACGACATCTAAAAAAGCCTTCACAGTTCTAGAACAACATCCTATGGACAGATAAGACCAAGATCAACTTGTACCAGAGTGATGGGAAGAGAAGAGTATGGAGAAGGAAAGGAACTGCTCAAGTATACCACCTCATCAGTGAAGCATGGTGGTGGTAGTGTCATGGCGTGGGCATGCATGGCTGCCAATGGAACTGGTTATCTTGTATTTATTGATGATGTGACTGCTGACAAAAGCAGCAGGATGAATTCTGAAGTGTTTCGGGCAATATTATCTGTTCATATTCAGCCAAATGCTTCAGGACTCTTTGGACGGTGCTTCACAGTGCAGATGGACAATGACCCAAAGCATACTGCAAAAGCAACCAAAGAGTTTTTTAAGGGATAGAAGGGGAATGTTATGCAATGGCCAAGTCAATCACCTGACCTGAATCCGA
Source organism: Bufo bufo (assembly GCF_905171765.1). NCBI lineage: Eukaryota > Metazoa > Chordata > Amphibia > Anura > Bufonidae > Bufo > Bufo bufo. The sequence goes on from NC_053389.1 coordinate 636,717,935, forward strand.
TTGAGCATGCTTTCACTTGCTGAAGACAAAACTGAAGGGAAAATGCCCCAAGAACAAGCAGGAACTGAAGAAAATAGCAGTAGAGATCTGGCACAGCATCACCAGGGATGAAACCCAGCGTCTGGTGATGTCTATGCATTCCAGACTTCTGGCTGTAATTGACGGCAAAGGATTTGCAGCCAAGTATTAAAAAGTGAAAGTTTGAGTTATGATTATTATTTTTTCCCATTACTTTTGGTCCCTTAACAAGTGGGAGGCACATATGCAAACTGTTGTAATTCCTACACCGTTCACCTGATTTGGATGTAAATACCCTCAAATTAAAACTGACAGTCTGCAGTTAAAGCACATCTGGTTTGTTTCATTTCAAATCCATTGTGGTGGTGTATAGAGCCAAAAATGTTAGAATTGTGTCGATGTCCCAATATTTATGGACCTGACTGTACATGCAGTTCATCGGTTACTCACGATTTAGCAGTCGCCTCCCTGGGCCAGCAGTGCAGTGAAGGGGAGAACAGCACTGCATTCTCCGGGGCACACTCAGTTACAGGGGACACCGGCCAGGTGGTGATTGAGGTGCCCTTGATGGTGAATAGGTGCTGAGTGCTTGTGCGGCTGGGCCCCTGGTTTAAGTTTCGTTGTGACGCCAGCACCTTGATGGTGCAAAATGTTGAGAGTAATAGTGGTGTGGAGTTAAAAGAATGAGGCTTAAATCCAATGGTAAACTTTACTATAACCAGGTTCTTGATAACAGTTTACATCCAGTTATTAAACAGTCTCTGGTATACATGCAAGTTGGATGTGATTAATCCCAGTAACAGGATGTTCTGGTGGTAATGTGTCAGGATAGGGTAGTTAGTTATTTACTCTTTGCCTTGCTTCAGTCTTAGTTGAGGTAGTCACAGTCTTGATCTTCTACACAAGTGATATGACAGAATCCTTATCTGTCTTAAGAATAACGGTGAGGCTGCAGGAAGCTAATAAGTCCTTCACCTAATTACAAAGGCGCCTAGAGCCTATAATAATGGCCTTGTCCTTCCTTTGTCTTGATCTAATAATACAAGAAATTCACTTGTTACTCCTGAAGAATGCATAGTAGAATGTAGACTTTCCTCTGGCTGTCTTCCTGGCTTTGATACTGAGATGCATGATGGCTTCTCTGGGCCGTGGAGCTCCAGAGAGAGCTGAGAGGAGAGGGGACATCTCCTTCACCCTTAGCTCCTCACTCCATCTCCTTCACACTTCCAACTCTCAACTTAGAGAACCCCCTAACTAGGCCTGAACTACACTATTTATACTGTGGTGCTACCCCCATCTAGTGGTGGATGTATGTAGCGCACAGCCTGGTAAAAAGGGATATCACATGATAACACAATACAGCATGATATTAAAGAAGATGACAAAAAGCTTTTGCAGTTCCCACATAAGCTAGTGGGGCGCTGCAGTATTATTCTGTGTAGGATGTATAAAAGTTTTCTCTGAATTAATAGCATAGAAAATATGAAGTAGAATAATGAGTAATAAGTAATGTACGTATACTGAGTAGGATAATGATTAATGTACTCTGGCAACCTGATGCCAACTATATCTTCAGTAAATCTGTGGCACACCAGTTTTTCAGCACAACTTGACAAATAAGTATGTTTGTGTCGATATCCCCACTTGACCACAATTCAGACTTAGTATAGAAAAAGGCACCAAAACCACTGGTTTCTTCTATTTGATATTTTATCTAAAATTTTGTGCATTAAGCACATAGGGGGTCATTTATTAAGACCAGTGATTTAGACACCGGTCTGTGATGATTTTAGATGCACCAAAGTTATGCAGAGGCGCAGGCACGGTGCAGCTGCCATGCGACATGATTTAAACTATGCCAACTCCATTACTGGTGTAGTTTAAGACCATTTTCCATACCATAAACTCGTGTAAAAAATGGTAAATTAGACAGGCTGGCATAGAATCAGCCGCTAAACCCCTTTGCAACCAAATCTGCGACAAAATTCAGCCAAAAAGTGGTGTACTACCAATAATAAATGATCCCCAGAGTTCAAATAATCATACATACTTTGCGCATAGTACGATGTGCAGATTGGGTTACATTATGATGTAGCCCAATTTGCACACCTGACTATAAGTAAAGTATGGACGATTATTTGAACTATGTGCTTATGATATGAAATTATTGATGCTTGCACAAGATTTTGGATAAAAATATCAAATAGAAGAAACCTGTGGTTTTGGTGCGTTTTTCTATACTGAGCCAACTATATCTTGCCAGGGCAATGTTTCCACCTAATTAAATGCGCTTTCTTCTCTTGAAACGGAATTAGAGGACTAAGAAGTGAAGACAGAGCATGTAATCTGTGTATCCGTAGCATAACAGTGACAGAGCTTAAACCTAAGAGAACAGAAAGTATTGTTAATTTCTGATTAGAGGAGTTTACATGTTGCTCCAGACCTTGCACGAGCGTATGAGGGATGAAGACAAACATTTCATGAGAGGTTAGTCAGCTTCATTTATCATCATCCTGAAGGGAAGTACATAGCAGAATTTTCCAACTGCCAGCATCCAGATATTGACTTTGTAGTGAGAGTATAACTGCTGTTTAATGACTTTTGCCATGAAGGCATAGTTAATCATCAAGACTTTTTTTAATCCTCAAAGGAAGCATGAAATGTTTTTTTTCTGTGTCCCAATTTAGGGTGAAAAATGAATTGAATATTTGTTTCCATTTTATATAACTGGACAATAATATCGTCTGCTACAGCATAAAAAAGTGCTGAATGGGGGATACTTCCATCTAATCACAAGAGGTTCCAAGTTTACAGAGGTCAGCCGCACTGGGAAATCAGACCTGTCTTGTACACTGCACAATTCATTCTGAACTGGATTTTTATACTGTGATTGATTACTTTCAGAAACCAATGGTTTTATAAACCTTTCTATTTTAGTATACTTTTACAGAACACTATTACTGTTACTACTAACTGATTCAAAGGACTTTTTAGGTGAAAACCAAGACTTTTTGCCCTAAAGCCGTGACCCATTTTTGTCACACATTATTAAATAACGTATATGTCAAGACTCCAGCTTATTAGGTGATTTACTTTAAATAATTAGGCAAGATGACACAATAATGTGGATGGTGAGACCACTGAGCCCATGGATTGACTGCAGCGCTCATGTGTGTCGATGTGATGTCACTGCTGCAGCATGGTAAACAAAGAAGGCATCAGTGCAATGGCACTGGGGCTTAATATGTTTTAATAGGCAAGTAATAGTGCTTTTATGGTTCTAAGCAATGCCCCCACCCCCACCCCATTATTTCTTGATCCTTAAAACCCCCCTCTAGGGTCAAGTAACAGAATATTTTTTAATGACGGAGTCAGTCATCTAACCTCAACCTAATTGAGCATGCTTTTCACTTACTGAAGACAGAACTAAAGGCAGAAAAACCCATAAGCAAGGAGCAACTGAAGGTGGCCTCAGACCTGGAAGACCGGGGAACCCATTACATGCAGTACAATCTGTGGGCAGCATAGCACAGAGAAGGAGGAGCTGAGTAGGTTAATATATTGTTTTGTAGGAAAACATTCAGTATGAATTATAATTTTTTATTTTAATTCCTGTTCATTTTGGGCCTAGGAGTCCAGTGGGTGGTCCTACTCACTGATTGACTGCTATCTGTTTATATGCGTATACAAAGGCTGTCAATCAGTACAGTGACTGGGTTTGAGGTGGCCCCAACACTATGCTGGATTCCCCGGACATCGATGAGGTGTTACTGTTCTCTGGAGGGGATGGTGCATCACAATGGGAAATAAGTCCAAAGAGTCAGGGTTTGCAGTAAACCAGTATGCTTCTTTACTGCAGGAACTCAAGTGCAAAACAATACAGGCAATGCACTGACCTAAATTGTCCAGTCTCCCCTTTGGTAGCAGAAGTTTCTGCTGAGGGAAGGCCTAAGCTAGCTGGCAAAGGGCTGGTGACCCAGGGTCTGTGGCTCAGTTGTCAGGCAGGGTATCCCCGCCTCATCGTCTTCTTCTGGCTATTTGTGCAGTCTGACAGAGTCTCCCCGACGCCTACTAAACATTGATCCCTAGCTGTAGACCTCTACGGACTCAACTTTTGACTGCTCTACTTTTATGTTTCTAACTAATGCAGAACCTTCAATTGGTAACGGTGAAGCTGGAGAAGCACAGCCTAACAGAAACAATGTTGCAGTTCACAGCTGCTATAGACTTCTATTGGGCCACAATACAAGTCAGTGGGAGTGGCTAAGCAGTTTTCAGTTGAAAACAACAGTCTGACAGAGCCTGGAAGTCCCTAAGGCTCTCAGTATTAGCTGGCTGTGCATTAACCATCTTCAAAGTACAATGCAATACAGTGCAATAACAGTACAAATGAACTGTTCTCAAAATCTGTTCTCACAAATCTACAGTATATATCAATATGCAGGCTCCTCCTGCCTTATGCTGCTTGCAGATAGGATTACATTTTTAATGTGACGGGTTACCTTTAATAGAGGAAACTCAGCATTTGGCAGTGTCCATGAGTTTCAGGCTTCAGGCAGTCATTGTATGGGAGGCAAATCCAGCCAAAAATAAAATGAAAATTGAAATACTTTTTTTGACATTTCTTTTGCCACCTATGTGAAAACTTCATGACAAAATAAAAAAATAAAAATAAATCACTTAAAAGGGGTTACTACTGATAACCTATTCTCTGGCCAGTGATGACACTTTCATCAGTCACGTGGCCTAGGCACAGCTCAGCCCCAATCAAGTGAATGGGGCTGAGTGCGATACCAAGCACATCTGCTATACAATGTACAGCTCTGTGCTTGGTAAACACAGAGAAGGCCACAGTGCTCACAGGAGCACCGGTACCTTCTCAAACAGCTGAGTCCCGGGTGTCGGCCCCCCATCGATCAGATACTGATGACCTATCCAGAGGATAGGCCATCAGTATTAAAATTTTGGAAAACCCTTTTAATTTGCAATTAAATTTTTCACTCAAGCATGGGTGGCAATATATGACAAAAATAAAATTAAAAAGAGCCTTTTGTAATTTCATTTTCATTACCATACTGGTATTTCATGGTCAAATCTAAAATAAAGAAGCTGAATGGAAAAATAAAAGCCAAATTTCACTTTAGCTTTGCTATTTCTTGATGAATTGCACAATACCGTATTTTTTGCTTTATAAGACGCACCTAGTTTTTAGAGGAGGAAAATGGGGAAAAAATAATTTGAACTAAAAGGTGCGCTAAAACATTTTAATAAAATAATGTGTAATGTGCAGACATTACCAACAGCCAACAGCAGCATTAAGAACCATTATTACTGTAATTAATGGTAATAGATGAGGAAAGATTTAGAACTACCGTATTTTTCGCCCTATAAGACGCACTCCCCCCCCCCCCCCCCAAAAGTAGGAGGAAAATGGCAGTGCGTCTTATGGGGCGAATGCTGCTGTTTACACTGATACACCACCGACCGCATGCTACACAGCGCGTCCGGCGGTGTATCAGGGAGGAGGGGCTGGCGGCCGGCATCTAGTTTTGTAATGGCAGCGGGGCCCGGTGCAGTCACTGTATTCTATTGCACCGGGCCCCGCTCACTGTACTAATCGTATCTATGGTAACTGCAGGCAATGTTTAACTATAGAATATGTTCGATCCAGCAGCCTGTACTTACAACGGCAGGAGGCTGGGAGGGCGGGCACTTGCAAAGTAACTTCCTACGTCAATGAAGCAGGCGGCGCAGGCACGTTACCTAGTGAGTTACGGTGCCAGTGCCCACCCGCCCAGCCTCCTGCCGTCATAAGTACAGGCTGGATTGAACATATTCTATAGTTAAACATTGCCTGCAGTTACCATAGATACGATTAGTACAGTGAGCGGGGCCCGGTGCAATAGAATACAGTGACTGCATCAGGCCCCGCTGCCATTACAAATCTAGTGTAGATGCCAGCCCCCACCCCCTGTATTGGGGGTCATTCACAGTGGCTGACACTGATATGGGGGGATCTGTGGATGACAAATAGCATAAGATTCTATTTATCTGTCATCCACAGATCCCCCCATAGCAGTGTCATGCCATCCACAGATGCCCCCATAACAGTGCCATTCACAGACGCCCCCATAACAGTGTCAGCCACAGACCCCCATAACAGTGTCAGCCACAGACCCCCATAAAAGTGTCAGTCACAGACCCCAATAAAAGTGTCAGCCACAGACCCCCATAACAGTGTCAGCCACAGACCCCCATAACAGTGCCATCCACAGACCCCCATAACAGTGCCATCCACAGATGCTCATAACAGTGTCAGCCACAGACCCCCATAATAGTGCCATCCACAGACCCCCATAACAGTGTCATCCACAGATCCCCCATAACAGTGCGTCATCCACAGATCCCCCATAATAGTGTCATTCACAGGCTAGCATTAGTTCAAAGCCCACCAAAAGCACACCTTTTGGTTCAAAATATTTTTTTTCTTATTTTCCTCCTCAAAAACCTAGGTGCGTCTTATGGGCCAGTGCGTCTTGTAGGGCAAAAAATACGGTATACACCTCTAGTCATCTGGAAACCCCAAAAACTCCTCACTACTGTCCGAACTCAAGCTCAGTGGCTCACTATCAGTGGTATCCCTATCACTGGTGTCTTCATACAGGACACCATCCTCAGAACCGTCCAAGGCATTACTGATGCCACATTTTTTGAAGAAATTTATAACTGTTTCATGTACTGCAGTATATGGGTGGATTCCTATGGATGAGGGGGGTTATAGTCATAATTGATATAGACACATGCCAATTACAGAACAATCCCTGGACAGTGTTTATTTTAAATATGACTATAACCCCCATCATACATAGGAATCCACCCATATACTGCAGTACATGGGTGGATTCCTATGGATAAGGGGAGTTATAGTCATATTTGGCACACACTTCATTTTTCAGTAGGGTATATTGCCCCTGACCTGCACTCACCAGGGGACTTTAGGTCATAGTCAGCAATTGACCAGAAAACCGCTGTACACAGCAGGGCAGAGCTGGAACAGCGGGAAATTTGGAGGGAGCTGATTGGTGGGGGTGGGGGAGCAGGACACGCTCACCACCAATCAGCTGAATGCCCATTCGCAGCGCAGAGGAGAAGGTGATCCTCCTACTGTGGTAAGTGAATGACGTGCGGGCTGGCGGCAGTAGAGCGCATACAGTGAAGTTGACAGCCCACCCAATGTGATATTGGGGAGGTTTATTGCATAATGGATGCGTGGGCTGCAGGCATCCTTTAGCATTTAGTGAAGCCGCCCACAGTTTAATTGAAAGCTCAGGAGCTGCTGCAGCTTACACATTTGGGTCACCTTCCGTTTATAAGAAGCTCTCACTTTTTCCCTCCACTTTGGAGGGGGAAAAAGTGTGTCTTATAAAGCGAAAAAATAGGCACGGATTCTGCTTTAAATGATGTAGATGGATTTTCAAAATCCATTATGTGAATATACCCTTCAAATGAAAATGAAAAGCGCTCTACTGCTGATTTACTTTTCATTTTCAGGCTGTGCAATATTTAAATAGATGTTAATTAGTAGTGGGCTTGGATCAACTTGTAAATATATGTTAATTAATAGCAGGCAGGCTTAAAGCCACTTAACTTCCCGCAGAATGACATCTCTCTGGATGTCTAGGCAGTAACAGCAAAGTCAGTTGTGAAACTACTAAGCAGTGCTGTAGTGGGGCAGGGCAATGGGTTACAGCAGAGACCCTCAAACAGTGAAGTGAGGGTCACTGCTAGTGAATCACAGCCTCAGCTTTAGTCACATCTGGGAACCTCACATCTTCAAGAATCGCGAGCCGCTTCTGTGGCAAGACAGACAACTCAAAGTAGGTTGCTTGTTATTTAGTTAGCTAAGCTAGCTAGCAGGCGGGTCACTAGGTTGTGTTTTTAGAATTACATGTTAAGGTAGATGTGAGAACTGCTGATATCATTACTGTACTTATAGAATACTTATTTCTGGCAATAGAATCCTTCCGGAAATCCCAGTCATGTTAAAGGGCATCTATCAGCAGATCTGTACCTATGACACTGTCTGACCTGTTACATGTGCACTTGGCAGCTGAAGACATCTGTGTTGGTCCCATGTACATATGTGCCCGCATTGCTGAGAAAAATGATATTTTAATATATGCAAATGAGCCTCTAGGAGCAACGGGGGCATTGCCATTACACCTAGAGACTCTGCTCTTTCTGCAACTGCTGCGCTCTCTGCACTTTGATTGACAGGACCAGGCAGTTACAGAGAGAGCTGAGCCTCTAGGTGTAATGGCAACGCCCCCGTTGCTCCTAGAAGCTCATTTGCATATATTAAAACATCATTTTTCTCAGTAATGCGGGCACATATGTACATGGGACCAACACAGATGCCTTCAACTGCCAAGTGCACATTAACAGGTGAGCCAGTTTCATAGGTACAGATCTGCTGACAGATGCCCTTTCACATCGCCATTCCAATAGGAGAACCGAGTAAGGCCAAAAGGAATTGTTTAGATGACTTCTTATGGCGCGTTGATAAGGAGAAAGTTTATGCCTGGTTGGCAAAATGAGGTTACCTAAAGTGGTCTATTCATTTAGCAAAAAATAAAAATGGTGGGGAATCAATGCTTATGAATAAGAGAAGGTGTATGACTGATAGACAAAATCTGACTGATGATGTGTTTATCACTCCATACAGGATTGCAGTCAGTGACAGGAAAATTCTTAAATGCCTTCAGATTCTCCAAGACAGATTCACAAATGACATTGTTAGAGATTGGATAAAAATATTACCTAAAGCAGCTCCAGCAATAGAACAGCGTCTCCCCCGAGGTTGTTTGAAAGCAACAGATGCAATAAAACTTGACTGAATATCAAGGGTTGTTTTAAGTGTGGGCATAAGACGTGTAAAAACATGACAATTGCGGATAAATTTACTTCACTGCCTACCGATATCACATTTAAACAGAAAATCCTTTACCAACTGCATAACTTCATATGTTACATAATTGATCGCTCGTATGCATTGTGATATACTAACTGTACAGGAGGCACCTGTTATATGGTGATAAAGTGAATGCCGCTACCCCTAGGCCGTGTCAAAACATTTCTCTGGTGTCATAATTGGGATGCACTGGATCTTCTTTCGAATTTACAAGCAGAGAAAGAGTTAACTTGCCGAGTAGAGGTGCTGATCACTGGAGGCTTTTTAGATTTTTATTTAAATACAAGACATGCTGCTGGATTCAATTATAGGCGTGATGTGACTTATCCTTATTAGGCTGTTCTTATATCTCCTTTGGATCATTATTCATTTTTAATAAGAAGTTTTTTATTTTAAATATATTCTGTATGTACAATGTGGTATGTTCATTACCCTAATTGTTTATCATATACCTAAAATGCCCCCCAAAATGCCCGGGCACCTCATACAAGTTATACTCACTCCGCTCCCCAGCACCCTGTGTCGCTCCTGATGCCCGCACAGCCGCTGCTGCATCTCGAGTGACACTAGGGAGGCTTGTTCCCGTCGTGGCCTGGTATTGGCTGTCAAACCCCCCACCACCACCCTCACCCACCAGGTCACCGGATGTTTTGATCTGCGTGACGGGAAGATTCAGTGGCGGCCATGTGGGCATTAGGAGCGACGTGGGTGCCGGGGAGCAGAGTAAGTATAACTTGTATGAGGTGCCCGGGCATTTTAGGGGGCATTATAATTTTAATCATCAGAATTTGAAATATCATTGCACTGGTTGGATTAGGAGAACATTGCTCTATATTTAGTCTGTGCAAGTATCAGGACATAAAACAATAATACATTTAAACATTTCATATAATGATTTTCAGTATGTAGTCTGTGTTAAATACATATAATAAACCTGTGCTCAGGCTGGGAGAATTTGTATATTTTATGCACACTTAAAGGGGTTGTGCCATGAATTACGTAGAAAATGAAAATCATATAGTCCATAACATCATATAGTCCATAACAATTTCTTGTTATGGTAGGTGGACGCGCACCTCACTATACAGGTGGCACCATTATAATGAAGTAAAGAGAATATCTCAAAACAGGTAGCGTTTTTGTAATAGCAAATAAATTTTTCATGAATTGTATTAAAATAACATTTAATAGTGGGGCAACCTCTTTAAAGGGGTTCTCCAAGGTCAAAATGTATGTTTCTTTATAGCTCAGCTTCCTCCAGGCATTGCATAGTTTAGCATTGTATACCGTTTTCTACTGCTGTGATGTCCTTCTGGTGTAATCACCATCACCGCCGCATGCCCAGATGTTTTGATCCCTAACCTCCAGTTTTGGAAGTTTCCAACAGCATGCATCGTGGTGGCATCTTTTCTTTTGCTTGCTCTCCTGCCACTAGTTCAGTATAGTAGTCCAACAGAACTGCACAGGCGCCAGGGAATATCAACGTATGGTGATGTCAGCAATGACGACTGAGCATTGCACCTGGCTGAGATGGTCCGTGACTACAGCAAAAAGCTAGGAGTAATTGCCAAATGGAAGGGTATGTACTCTACAATGCATCTTGCTTCCACATGTTGAACTAAAAGTATAATTTCAACTTAGATCAGGGGAACCCATTTAATAGCCTGGCATCTGATACAGCACCTTATACTATTATTCCCACATGTACAAAAATATTACATATATAGAACTGATTAGAATAATAATAAAAATTAGAAAAACATCAACAATACAAGTGATTTTCAAGATACAATGGCCTCAGGATACAATATTTTCAACATAAACTGGTCTTTTCTCATCCATCGTAAGGTGAAACTAGACTCAACATACTATGTCTCAGATCCAACCAATCAGCATGGCCATTTCTCTGGTAAAAACACCTTTATTGGTTGTCCAGTGGCTCATCTGCGGTACTAAATGTTCTGTCTGTGCCAGGATAAGCTGCTCCTTTGGACACCAGTTGAGCGGTGACAACATTTTATTTTTCTAGTACATCTATATTTTATGCAAGACCCTGAAGAGGCACTAAGGCACTAATTATCTGTGGAATTTTGGAAGTTTTTTTTATAATGTCGATCAACAGTAGTGAACATTCTGTATTACATTCTTAACAGAACTCTCTAGGCTTAGGTTCACATCACCGTTTTGTTTCCATTCTTCTGATCTGTCAGAGGAACAGAAAACAAACAAAAAAAAAATAAGATTCTTTAGGCCCCTTTCACACGAGCAAGTTTTGTGCGCGGGCGCAATGCGTGATGCGAACGCATTGCGCCCGCACTGAATCCGGACCCATTAATTTCAATGGGTCTGTGTACATGAGCGTTGTTTTTCACGCATCACTTCCCCATAGAAGTGAATGGGGCTGCGTGAAAAACGCATCGCATCCGCAAGCAAGTGCGGATGCGATGCATTTTTCACTGATGGTTGCTAAGAGATGTTTGTAAACCTTCCGTTTTTATCACACGTGTGAAAAACGCGTCAATGCGTCAACGCGTCAACGTGCATTTCACCCGCGCAAAAAAAACTGAACCACTGAACGCAATCGAAGACAAAACTAACTGAACTTGATTACGAAATGGTGCGAGTTTTCCTGAACGAACCCTGAACTCATCCGGACCTAATCCGTATAGTTCGTGTGCAAGAGGCCTTATTTTGAGCATCTGTTATACTCATTGTGCATCCGTTTTAGCCATTTTTATCTGAGATGCCTTCATTTTAAATGGAAAATTCCTCCACAAAGGACTTTTTCTTTCATTTAAAATAATGGATCTCAGACGAAAATCGCTAAAACGGATGCACAATGAGCATAACGGGTCTCGAAATACAGGATCCTTTTTTATTTTTGTTTTCTGTTCTTCTGATGGATCAGAAGAATAGAAAAAAAAACAGTGATGTGAACCTAGCCTTAAAGGGGACTTGTTAAGTTGAACATGGTATCTGACCTACAGGCAGAATGTTATAGAACAGGAGATGCTGAGCAGATTGATGAGAAAAGATTCAGTAAAACATGTAATTTACTCATTTATATGTGGTCATTCTGAGCTTTGAAGTCTAGGAGGTCGGTCCTATCAGTGATGACAGCCTTCCCTCTATAACTGTGTATACAGAGATAGCTGTCAGTCACTGATAGGACCGTCTCCTTGACTTCAAAGCCCAGAATGAGCAGGAATATAAATGTATAAATTACAAGTTTTACTGCTCAGCTCCTCCTGCTCTATAATGTGGTGCCTGTATTTTACTGCACATTTTCATGGTGATAGGTTCCCTTTAATGCAGGGATGTCCAACCTGCAGCCCTCCAGCTGTTGCAAAACTACAACTCCCAATATGCCCGGACAACCTACAGCTACTAGGGCATGCTGGGAGTTTTAGTTTTGAAACAGCTGGAGGGCCCAGGTTGAGCATCCCTGCTTTAATGTTTCAAGTGAGAATCCATTCAGTACTACTGAGTAACTTAGATGGATGGGGCAATGTAAAGTGTCAGTCTGTGAATAACCTATGAGTTGGCTGGTGCTGGCCGAATAGGGTTTATCTCAATATCTACCTCTCATACATAGACACTGGATAACTCCATCAACAAATTCAGAATCATATGCACAAGCCAACAGTAGCAGTCACAGCCAAGATTCACATACAGTAAATAATAATACTTGGAAATATAAAAAATTGTATTAATAACCTGTACTCCTCAAACGATTCTTGCATTTCATCCTCCCCAAAAGGGTTCCACTCCAGGTCATTGTTCAGGTTTTGTTCACGTTCCTGCAGCTCAGAGGCAGGCCTCATCGTCTCTTCGGCCAGGGAGTCAGGTAGACCTTTGTGCATCTGATCTGGGGAACAAGAGATTTGTTCTCTATAGTCTGTAATGCATCTGAAGGGTTTGTGCCGTTTGATGTGATGCTTGCTCTAAAGATAGTACGTGGGACTGATTGCTTTGTGTTCAGCTGCTCAAGCTGTATATAAAAAACCTCTTATGAAATCATTGTGACACCAGGGTAAATTAATGTCAGATTGAATATGAATAGCCAAGCGAGAGACGTGATTAAACAAAGTCAAGTGCTTTATCTGAAAGTGATTTTTATTTGAAAGCCTCAGAGTATACCAATAAAGAATTTGAAGAACAGAAAAAAAAAATCACGGAAAGAGATGTGACATGATGACATGATGTTGTCATGTCTTGGACCCTATATTATTGTGCAAATACTAGACAGAATAATTCAGGAGGAACTTCTACTTCAACTTACAACTTTACTGACTGCCAGATCACCTGTCAGATGTTACAATGATGTGTTCAGATAGACTCTTACAGATTTTTTTGCTTATTATTGTACATATTTTTTATATATTATTTCTGTGCCATTTAGAAGGTACATTATGTAATTTTAGAAGCATATTCAATCATAACTTATCAGATGCAAAATTCGTACACAGTAATTAAATAAATATGCAGTCATTGTCCAGTTTTAGGAAAAAAACTAGACAACACATGGGATCCTTCTGCTAAAAAGAACTGAGTATGACTTACCTGACAGATCCCTCGCTGCTGCTCTGGTTCTCCCAGCTGGGCTCTGTTTCCCCGGTTGCATCGGTGACATCAGGTAGACAACACATGACCGCTGCAGCCAATCACTGGCCTCCTCGGTACACTGTTAAGGCCAGTGATTGACTGCATGAGGTCAGCCAGGCACGGTTTAAAAAAAAGGCAATGATCAGCTCATTGTTCCTGCTGCATATAGACCTTGCTTCTGTGCACAAGCAGTTTAGGAGACAAACCAGCAACAATAGCAAAGAAAAACAATATCTAGCACTAAGTCCAGGTCTTCGAGAAAAGAATATTCAAAATGTATTATGCCCAACAATAAAATCCCCAAAAACAAACACCCCAATAAGTAGCAGTTCTACACGTTTTGGGCTAAAATGTATCCCTACTTATGACCTAAAAAGTTCTTTAGGTCATGAGTAAGGTGTGTAGACACGCGACTTGGGGTTCCAAAGTTTGACTGTGGATTTTATTGCTGGACATAATACACCTGGTGCTAGATATTGTTTTTGGCTAGTTAGGCACTGTTGGTGTCCATCATATGCCGCTTCTGTGCTTCCTGTACCGGAACAGAAAAACTGAAAATGCACCACCAATGTCAATATAGTCTAACCTACTGTACATGATAGAACATCCCATTTGTTTTCAAATCTAGGAGTCAAAGATATTTTAGATGGTCTAAAAATAAAATGCAGTATTTTGGCTGATGCCATCATGTAGTGAGCAACATTGGGGAGATACTGGTTCTTACTGAAGACACCTAGCTAGTGTATGGAGACTTACAGTACAAGTAATGCTCCATGGGAAAGGGCATGCAAATTAGCTTCTATTCGGAAAAAAGAAGACTTTCTCACATCAGCCAAACCAGACACTTCTCCAAGACAAAGAGGCATTCATCTGTAGACAGCTGTTTCAGGGTTTTCGCCCCTCATCACTACAGAGCTGCTTGACTGGGTGAGCAAACAAGTCATCAAATCTCAGTGCTGGTTAATTATAGGATTTTTCATTTGCCCCATGCCATGCTTTTTTTATGACATGAATCCCAAAAAATGCAAATACATCATTTATCTGGTAAAAATGTGCAAAAACACCATGTGTGAAACCACCCTTAAAGAGGCATTCTGGTTGTTGCAAGTTATTCCCTATCCACAGATAGGGGATCTGAGCACTGAGACCTTCACAGATCACAAGCTCGTGGGGCCTGTACCCAGCAGAGACCCCTGAAATGAATGGAGTGGCAGGATGAGCATGTGCACTGCCACTCTATTTCTGCCAGTTCCACATAGATGAATGGAGCTGCAGTGCATATGCTTGACCTGCCATTCCATTATTTTGGGCGCCCTCATGGCGTAGAGGGCCCCCTTTCTTGTGATCTGTGGGCATCACGTCCCAGGGGTCGTACCCCCACAATCTAATAATTATCCCCTGTTCTGTGTAGGGGATATGTTGAAATATAAACGGACTGCTACTTCAAGAAGTGGCATATCTGGCTATGCACTAGTGACTTCAAATAGCTGGCTAGTCTGTGACAGTCGTCCTTCTAAACAACAATGCCACTGATTAAAATGTCAAATCACTGATCAATCTCTGTAGTTATCCATGAACTGGGCTAGGCTTCTATTGATGGGGTGCACATCTATCCTTTAGCATAACTGACTTTCCAAGTATTGCCAATGGCTGCAGCCCCCAAAAAATCTAACAAAACAGTTCAACTTCTTGAAAAACATTTTGTCTATTTTGGTAGAGGTCTGCTACTTTTGTTTTTGTTACAAAAAGCTGGTGTAAGTTGGCAAATTTTGGTGTAATCTGGCCCGCACAGACAGCTTTAGAGTAGGGGTCCTCAGGAAAGAACATTTTGTGGGTTTGGCAGTCAATGGTCTGAGTAGGAAAGGGAATGTCTGGTCTCATCATTGAATATGCCCATTGTTTTGTGCACTGCTTGATTCAAGACTGATAATTCTGATAGAAACGCCCAGTAATTGTTATAGACATCACAGCAGTGAGATATTGTCTACATACAATTACATAGAAGTGTTTACAGACCCCATACAATTCATATAAGCTGCTATGTGCTTCTGATAATACTGTGTTGTGCCTTTATGTATACGGCCCACATGTCTCAACTTACAATTTCTATGGTTACTAAACTCAGCAAGATATAAAAATGTCTCTTTGCCTTCATTACCACATCATTAGTATCTATGGAGACTGATGGGAACCTCATTTTTTCTAAATGTTTCTTATGTGGACAGAAATCTTTTACCAGTCACGTGCTACCACATTACCTATACACAAGTGAACGCTAACTATCTTATTTGGGAGAAAATGGTTCAGTTTATCTAATGTCACTGATGACACGTGTACTGCCACTCCATTCAGCTCTATGGGACTACCAAAAAGAAGCTGAGTACAGTGCTCTGCAATCCCCATCAGTTATGGACAGTGGGCCCACTGTACCAACCAACAGGTTTGGCTTAAGGCTACCTCTAAGGGCATTATCCTGGCAGTCCTCCAGTATTCACCCCTTAACCCTTATACAGGGATCTGGACTTTGCAGGGAAGGGGGGGGGGGGAAGCTACCAGGCCGCTATCTCCTCAAGTAGTCCCAATGTGGTTGGCGGCAGACTCACGGGAGTCAGAAACACGGGACGAAGCACCAAGGGGTCAGGCAATATGCGTAATCAGGGGATAGACCTAGGCAGGGGCGTATCTATAGGGGAAGCAGAGGAAGCAGCTGCTTTGGGGCCCTGACCCAAAAGGGGCCCATCCAGGAGGAGGAGGACTAAAAGATTTTGTCAGGGCCCCCTCAACAGTATTACACAATGAAATGATATACAGTGGCAGTATAGACAGATGGAACAGCTGCCGGGCCTGGTCTGAGAGAGCGATCTTTACTAGCCACAGGAATAGGGGTGGCCTGAAAGGAAGGGGTTGCAAAAAAATTACTGGGGGAGGGGGGCCCCATTCAAAAATTTGCTGTGGGGCCCAGTCATTTCTAGCTACGCCACTGGACCTAGGTTAGGGCGGTTAGCGTGCAACAAATCTGTGAGACAAGTCTGGGGTCAGGGCAAGTAGCAGTAAAGCATTCCAAAACACAGGCAAGGTCAGAGCAGTTGTCTTGGAGACAGGGTTGGTAGTCAGGCTGGAGTTCATGGAGTGCAGTTCATGGGTAGTCAGACAGAAATCGCACCTGCACTTGGTAACTAAAAACTAGGAACGTAATGCTTAGGTTCTCTCCCACTGGGGAAGCTGCCTTAAGTATTCAGGGACTGCCAGTCATAGGCTGGACAAGCAATTGGACATTCCTGCGCCGTCCTTTTAAGAGGCCAGGAGTGGAATGCATGCGATTCAGAGAACAGGCCGGGAGGCCTACAATAGGATGCAAGTCAACGCCTGCAGCATTCACGGAAGTTGCCAGCGGCCGGGACAGCTGCCAGCTGGGAAGGATCGCTGGATGGGAGGAGAGATTGGCAGAGTAAGTAACGCTGCGCCCATGTTCGCCAGAAGGAGGGGGGCAGCACAACAGCCCCATAGAGTTGAATGGAGCAGTAGCACATATGTGACCACTCCATTGACTCCGGACTACAACGCCTCATTCTTGTGATTGGAGGGGGTCCCAGGGGTCACACCACCACCAATCAGATACCAATCACTATCCTGTGGATAGCGGATAAGTTCTTTTGGGGGGCAACCACTTTAAATCACCTAATAGGACTCATATTTAAACCTTACTTTACACATAGAAATTTTTCATAGGAAGTCTTACAAATATGGCTTCCTATGAAAAAGTGTACAGATTAGCTCTCCTCCTGAAGGAGGAAACTGTCTCTGTTGTGACACCTATAGGTAGCGACTCTGTAAGTCAATGTGCAGCCAATTACAAAATCCTGAAACATGACTAGGGATATCAGTCAAACCAGACATCTGTAGGCAGCTGTATCAGACTTCTTGCTCCTCATCAGTAAAGAAAAGGAACGGACATGGAAACAATATACGTTTGTGTGGAGATTCGGCTGGTGTCCCAGGTTTGGTTAATCTCCCTAGTCATGCTTCTTCACCTGTGAGGGGGCCACGCAGCAGGGCAGGGAGAGAATTGTCAGGGCTGGGCACTTCGCCACCTGCGGGGACAGCCACCCACAAGTAAAGAAGCCCTGCTGATGAGATGAATCGATTTGCTTAGCTCTAGTTTCAACCCTTTTAAGGCCAAAACTTTTAAATGTCTGCATGTGTAGGGCAAAATCGCTTTTGGAATGCCACATTCTATCTAAAGTTTTTATTTTATTTTATACTATATGGCCTTTTTTTTCCTTTTGGGTACATATCATTTTTTATTCTTTTTGGGCCATATTAGGAGACGTGTATCAATATGGTGTCAAGTAGAACTGACTTTGTTACCCATGGCAACTAATCAGATTCCACCTTTCATTTTACAAAAGAGCTGTGGATAATGAAAGGAGGAATCTGATTGGATGCTATGGGCACCTAAGCCAGTTCTACTTTACACCAGTTTGATAAATCTCCCCCCGTGTTTTTTTAATATTGTACCAAGACAGAAACATCGCCTACCGGATAGAATTTTTTTTTAATGTTTTATTTAGTGGAAAATGGGAAGAAAATGGAAATTTACTTCTTTTTCCCCCACTCTCCTGTGTATAACAATACCAAATATGTGCATTTTCCCTCAACTACATCATTGCCATAATGCCCAAGAACCAAGGCTCCATTTGTTTCTAGTGCGCCTCCTGCCTTTAGGTGGTATGCTGAATTTGTAAATGGTTGCAAAGTCCCTGTGTACAAAAAGTATTTTTGTATGAACAAGAGCACATGGTGGTGGTGTGGGGGGGGGGGGGGGGTAGACTGGCAAACACTAGGCATACATTATCTTGTGTGGATTTAAAAATTCTGTGATATTAATGCATGATTATATGCATCAATAACGTCTATGAGTCAATGTCACAGAAAATAGTCCCTGGCAGTGTGGGGCAGTTGGGGGTGATGTTTTTATTCCACAAGCTTTTTTTATTTTTTTATTTTTCCTGAAGGAAGCAGGGATGATTGTATTAGGGCTCATGCACAAGACTGCATTTTTTTCAGCGTGAAATCAATTTTTAAAATGTTTAGGACACTGACCAATACGATTAAATGGGCCCATGACCATAAGTTTTTTTTTTACAGATCTGTATGTATGATCTAAGGATCTCACGGCAGGTCCTATTATCGACCATTTTTGGGGGATGAAAATAGTGGTTTCTATTGATGAAAGTGAGAAAAAAACAATGTGCATGGAAATTACCATTTTTTGCAGACCAGAGGAATGCTACCAGGATATCATCCAAGCATGCTCCTCCCATTATGTCTTCCCAGCATGTTCTTCTCCTCCTTTAAAGTGCTAAAAGCCGTTACATCATCAGCCTGTCATGGATTTTACATGGCATTGGCATCGGTATTCAAGTTCACTGCAGAACACAGCGATCACCTTCATTGCTGTGTTTAGAATTTTTGGTGATAAAATGCTGATCATTTCAGCTCTGTCACTCCAGGAGGATTGGCCTGACACAGTGTCAGCCCAATCTGTTCAAACAGGGACACTTAACCCATTCCAACTTGTGCTATCACATGTGGTACTTAAAGATGTTCTCCATTAATGATTTAAAATGGCTGCCAGAAACCTGTCCTAGAATGTGAGCAGGGAATAGGGGGGGGGGGAATAGGTACAAGGCCTTACTACAAATAACACTCTGCCATTTGCATATACTACACATTGGTGAGCGTTCCTGTCAGGCTGCTCAGTCATGATGGCATATTGTAGGTACCATCTATTGTAGAGTAGTGTAGTGTGTAGCAAGGTCCCCCTAGGCAGCTCTGCAAGTGGAGGCAACCAGTCTTGCTCACATTCTAGGACAGGTTGCTGGTGGCCATTTTGATGTTCTGTGCTGGGTCCACACCACCGCTTGTAGGTGTCTGTATTATACAGCAGGCACCCAGCTCTCTCTGCTGGTATTGGAGATAAGTCTGATCCTGGCAGTTAAACCCCTCAGATGCCATGGTCAATGGCGACCACAGAATCTGTCTCCCAATTAGCACCCTGTGAATGCAATCATGGGGTGCTGACTACTTGCAATGGCAACCAACGATCTCCTGTCATGCCCTGGCCACTGATAAAGTCTCCAGGAGGATGTACTAGCATGCCGGTCAGAATGACTAGTACGCATTGTAATACAGGACTATTAATCTTCAAAGTACATATATATAGTTATATATAGTCTTTTATAACGTTAAAAAAATGAAATTATTAAAAAAAAACTACTTTATCATGAGTCCTCACATAACTCCTTTGCCAGAAAAAGTTTAAAAAGTTATCGGTGGCAACATATAGCAACACAAATCTTTTTTTTAAAAAATTTTTTTTAATGTTTTAAAGGTAGCAAAACATATCAAATAGTATATACAGTATATTTGATACCTAAATAATTGTTCTGACCCGCAGAAAAAAAGTTAAAATATATTTTAAAATATATTTTATAAATATATATGCTTTGTTGTTGAACCCAAACAAAATGTTTTCAAAAATTATACACATTTACTGATCTACCCCAAAATCACCAGATCAAAAACCCCAATATATGTAGACCCCATGCAAATACAATGATGCAATAGAGGCAATCAGATAGTAAGCGAGGTAACGTGTAACGTTTGTACATGGTTGTTGTGAATATTGTAATGTTTGTATCATCTTCAGATATTATGTAGCTGCTGCGTATTTTTTAATGTTTTGGTTGCTTGGCAGCTTTTTAGCTGTGATCCAGTGCAGCATGGCTATGACCAGTGTTTGCAGCTTAGTTATATTTATCCAGTGAGAGTCCAAAGTAAGTCTCTAATCCATTTCCGCTCTAATCAGAGGCTCAGACTACTTTTTCCTCCCCTTTGGCTTTGCTTGTTTGGATATGTACCAGTAAATGTCAGGGGAAAGAAGAATGATTTACACTACAGCAAGGTTAGAAGAAAACACCAGCGATTGAAAGATTAGCAGGCTATTGCAGCACATTTAGGGCCCTTTAACATGGGCCGAGGATCAGGACAATTATCGGGGTCGAACGTTCATATGAGTGCTTAGTCCTTATAATTGTCTTGTGCCAATCACCCCACGAATGAGCAAACATACCTCAGGTGATCACATCTGTCATACGGTACCTAAAATCATTGGGGGCAGAACACTGGAATGTACTGCCCACAAAGTGTTAATTTGTATAGAGATGAACAATCGCAGTATCCATCATCCATCCCCATACAGAGGGCATAATTGGTGCATGTAAATGCAGATCTATTGCACGTGAACGATCAGGCCATGTTAAAGGGTCCATAGCGAAGCAAGAACAGGGAAATCTTTTAGTTCCTCCTTAAACTTTCTCAAAGTTGCATTCAAGAAAATTGCAGCAGCAGAATAGGGCACTATAAATAATGTAACTGCAGGGCAACGGCGCCACCTGTCTGCCATTTTAAACCTTTGCTGCATTTTATTTATTCTGTTAATAACAATGGGTAACATTCACTAAAACTTGTGTTTCATGTAGCAGTCTTGTCAGGAGTTGTCAGCAGTATCACTTTTTTTTATAAATGGTTCAGAGGGGGTTAAAAAAAAATTACTGATACTCTACTGCTGCCTTTCCAGCACTTACCGATCCCTGCTGCTTTCCACTTCCTGTTCTCAGCTCAAGTCACAGGAAATGCCAGCACTGCAAATGACTGACTGTGGACGGTCATCGCTGTGGCCATTGATTGGCTGGGCAGTCAACGCCTGCCATTTATTGTATACGGAACTGGGCTCTGGGACTGGTAACCATTAGTGTTGATCGAGCACCAAAGGTCAGAAATTGATGGAAACGAAATGGTTTGGGAACAGCATGAGGAGGATGTCTGAATGCATCTTGGACTCCCAGGTCGCTGCTGGGAACGATGTTGTCCGAGTAGTACGCCACTTAGACTGTAAATAATACGCACAAAACCGAAGATAAAATCGATTTTAGAGGAAAAATTGTTATCTAACATTCTTTCCTGTATATTTACTTGTATATAAAGTGCAAGTGCTCCCAAACATTACAAGGAAGAGGCACTCCGATACAACCTGTATATCATATAAAGGAGGGCCTCATTCACATTGTGGTACAATTGTTCAGGAAGTGGGACTCCTACACTCATAAAGCGTATGCACTAAGTGAAAGGGCTGCCAAACATTACAAGGAACCGGCACTCCAATACACCCTTTATTACATATACACTTGAAAAATTATGATTGATGGCCTGCAGGTGAGCTGACCCTGTAAAAGATTTTAGGTGCAGGCCTGCTGGTGAGCTGACCCTGTAAAAAATTATATGCGAGGGCCTGCAGGTGAGCTGACCCTGTAAAAGATTTTAGGTGCAGGCCTGCTGGTGAGCAGACCCTGTAAAAAATTATATGCGAGGGCCTGCAGGTGAGCTGACCCTCTAAAAAATTATATGCGAGGGCCTGCAGGTGAGCTGACCCTCTAAAAAATTATATGCGAGGGCCTGCAGGTGAGCTGACCCTGTAAAACATTATATGCGAGGGCCTGCAGGTGAGCTGACCCTGTAAAAGATTGTAGGTGAGGGCCTGCTGGTGAGCTGACCCTGTAAACAATTCTATGTGAGGGCCTGCAGGTGAGCTGACCCTGTAAAAGATTGAAGGTGAAGATCTGCTAGTGAGCTGACCCTGTAAAAGATTTTAGGTGCAGGCCTGCTGGTGAGCTGACCCTGTAAAACATTATGTGCGAGGGCCTGCAGGTGAGCTGACCCTGTAAAAGATTATAGGTGAGGGCCTGCTGGTGAGCTGACCCTCTAAAAAATTATAGGCGAGGGCCTGCAGGTGAGCTGACCCTCTAAAAAATTATATGCGAGGGCCTGCAGGTGAGCTGACCCTCTAAAAAATTATATGCGAGGGCCTGCTGGTGAGCTGACCCTGTAAAACATTATATGCGAGGGCCTGCAGGTGAGCTGACCCTGTAAAAGATTGTAGGTGAGGGCCTGCTGGTGAGTTGACCCTTAAAAAATTATATGCGAGGTCCTGCAGCTGAGCTGACCCTCTAAAAAATTATATGCAGGGGCCTGCAGGTGAGCTGACCCTGTAAAACATTGTAGGTGAGTGCCTGCTGGTGAGCTGACCCTCTAAAAAATTATATGCAAGGGCCTGCAGGTGAGTTGACCCCGTAAAACATTATATGTGAAGGGCATTATATGTGACGAATAAACATGTTGATATGATGGAAGATGAGGAGGAGGATGAGAAAAGGAAGATTCAACCATATACCCTTGTTTGTGGTAGAAGGGGTGCATGGGAATACAGTGTATTCAGTACATTATAAACAACACATTTAAAGTGGCTTTATGTTCATCAGCTTTCCTCTGGTGGAGTCGAGAAGTCATGGTCAATCCAGGCCATGTTCATTTTTATAAGAGTCAACCTGTCAGCATTTTCAGCACTAAATACCCGGTCAGACAAAACACTGGCGGTAGGGCAGGCCAGAACCTCCAAGGCGTAGAGCGCCAGTTCGCGCCACGTGTCCAACTTGGACACCCAATAGTTGTAAGGCACTGAGGGATCATTGAGGACGCTGACACGGTCTGCTTTGTATTCCTTCACCATCTTCTAAAAATTTTCCCTCCTTGTGACAGTAGGCCGCGCATCAGGGTGAGGGTGCTGGCGGGGTGTCATTAAACTTTCTCAGGCATTGGAGAGTGTTGCCCTGCCTCTGTTGGAACTGCTGTGTGTTCCTCTTGTCTCCCCTCCTCGGTTGCCCAAGGAACTATGGACTCTGCCGCCAATGTTGTCAGATGGAAATTTGTGGAGCAATTTTTCAACAATGACCTTCTGGTATTGTGGGTCGCTGGAAAGGCAGCCTAACATGAAGTCAGCCATGTGTGACAGAGTACCAACAGGCAAGACTTCGTTGTCGTCATCAGAAGGATGACTCTCAATCTCCTCATCCTCTTCCTCCTCTTCTGCCCACCCACGCAGAACAGATGAAATTAAACTTCCATGGGTACTACCCTCTGTATAGGAGGCAACCGTTTTATGCTCCTCCTCCTCTTCATCATCCAATTCCTGCTGAGAAGACGAACTGAGGGTGGTCTGGCTATCACCCTGTGTACTTTCTTCCCCCATTTACACCTCTTCCACATGCAAAGCGTCGTCCTTAATTGTGAGCAGCGAGCGTTTGAGTACACACAGAAGTGGGATGGTTACGCTGATAATAGCGTTATCGCCGCTCACCGTCTGTGTTGATTCCTCAAAGTTTCTAAAAACCTCACAGAGCTCAGACACCCATGCCCACTCCTCGCTTGTGAATAGCAGAAGCTGACTGGAGAGGCGACGACCATGTTGCAGCTGGTATTCCACTACTGCCCTCTGCTGCTCACAAAGCCTGGCCAACATGTGGAACGTTGAGTTCCAGCACGTGCTCACGTCGCACAACAGCCGGTGAGCTGGCAATTTCAAGCGCTGCTGCAGCGTTGACAGACCGGCTGAAGCTGTCGATGACTTGCGGAAATGGGCGCACCTTCACCTGTAGCTCAGGCAAATTGGGGTAGGTTTTGAGAAACCGCTGAACCACTAAGTTTAAGACGTGGGCTAGGCATGGGATGTGTGTGAGCTTGCCGAGCTCCAAAGCTGCCACCAAGTTACGTCCATTATCAGACACAACCATGCCTGGTTCTAGGTTGAGTGTCGAGAGCCACAGGTCAGTCTGGTCTCTTATCCCCTGCCACAGCTCTGCGGCGGTGTGCTGTTTGTCCCCTAAGCATATCAGCTTCAGCACGGCCTGTTGCCACTTCCCCACTGCAGTGCTACACTGCTTCCAGCTACTGACTGATGGCTAACTGGTGCTTCGCGCGGATAATTCTGAGGTGGAAGTGGAGAAGTGGGGGGTTGGAGCCACTAACGTAGGTGCTGGCGGAAAACCCTGATCGACAAAGGGCTCGTAATCCATGGCGTCGGTAGCACCTCTGCCATCACAGGGTACGACTTGCTCCCGGCCTCCACAACGTTCACCCAGTGTGCTGTTAGGGAAATGTAGCGTCACTGGCGGAATGCACTTGTCCATGTGTCAGTGGTTAAGTGGACCTTCCCAGTAACTGCGTTGGTCAGGGCACGGGTGATGTTACAGGACACATGCTGTTGTAAGGCGGGCACGGCACACCTTGAAAAATAGTGGCGGTTGGGGACTGCGTAACGCGGGACGGCTGCTGACATCAGGGTGCGGAAGGTCTCAGTGTCCACAAGCCTAAATGGCAACATTTCCAGGGCCAGTAATTTTGAAAGGTGTGCATTTAGTGCTATGGCCGGTGGGTGGGTGGCTGGGTGGCTGGGTATTTGCACTTGCATTCAAAGGCCTAGGGTAAGGACATTTGAATGCTGTGCTGGGACATAAAAGTGGATGTGGTCGCTGATGGTGCTTGCGAAGGTCCAGGGTGGGATCCAGGCCTGCGCCTTCGACAGGGGATTGGCCAGCATCTAACACAGGGGAAGAGGAGGCAGTGGTGTGACCCGCAGACACAGATTGTGGACCCAGGCGTTCGTCCCACTTATTACGGTGCTTGGATGCCATGTAGCGAGCGGATCATGCTGGTGGTGGTGAGGTTACTAGTGTGCATTTTGGTATGGCACAGGTTTCAAACTACTATTCTTTTGTCGTCCGCACTTTCCTCCAAAAAGCGCCATACTTCGGAACACCTACCCCTTGGCAAGGGAGATTTGGCAAGGGGGTGCTCCGTGGAACAGTTGCGGGCCTGTTTGGTGTGGCCCGCCTTCTCCCTTTTGCCACCCCACTGCCTCTTCCAGCCTGTTGCGGTGCAGCAGATCCCTCCCCCTCTATACTGCTGTCCTCGCTTGGCTTTCCATCTTCCCAGGTTGGATCAGTGACTTCATCATCCACCATCTCCTCTTCCACTTCCTCTCTCTGCTAATCCTCCTAACTTGTTGACTTAACCACAACCTCAGTGATTGACAACTGTGTCTCATCCTCTTCATCAACCTCTTGAGACAGTAATTGCCGTTGAGTTATTGGTAACTGTGTCTCGTCATCATCCACCCCATTAAACAGTAATTGCCGTTCCCCACTGTCATCTTCTTGTGATTGTGGATGCTCAAGAGTTTGGGAATCAGGGCACAAGATCTCTCCCTCTTCAAGCATGCTTGGCGAGAGGGCCAAATCAAGGAATGGTGCTGAAAAGAGCTCCTCAGAATATCCTAGTGTGGGATCACTTGTTTGCCCAGACTCCATGGTGGAAGGAAGGAGGATCAGGGTGAGGATTAGGTTGAGCAGACTCTTGGCTACTGAGACTGGACTTGGTGGAAGACAGGGTGGTGCTTAACCGACTGGAAGCATTATCTGCTGCAATCCAACCGACTAGCTGGTCGCACTGGTCTGACTTCAAGAGTGGTGTCCTGTGCTGCCCTGCAAACTGGGACATGAAGCTAGGTATCGTGGATGAGTGTGTTTCTTGTGCTCTGGCAGCAGGCACAGTTTCACCGTGCCCAGGGCCACGGCCTCTGCGTGCACCATCAGCATCACGGCCACTGCCCCGTCCCTTACTGCTCGCCTTCTTCATATTAAATGTTATATATGATTGAAAGTCTGTCACACGTACAGTAGCGTAGGATTTGGAAGTGTATGTGCAAAACAAATTTAAAAAGGTATTTGCGATGTGGAAACGTCACACAGCAGATATCCCGCAGATAATGTCAATGCTGTCACCAGCGGCTAATAAAAAATTACAGGGAATGTCACAGGTATTTGGGATGAGGAAACGTTCAACAGAAGAGGTACCACTACCGGTAATGTCACTGTCCGCAGCGTCTACGCAAAAAAGTACACTCTATGTCACATTAAAAAAAATTCAGTGAACACGTTACACTGCAGATGTGGCGCTGGTTAGGGCTGAAACGATTACTCGATTAAATCGAGTAATTCGACACCAAAAAATCCTCGATGCAAATTTTTTGCATCGAAGATTCGTTTGTGTCATGTGACCACGGATCGGGAGTGAAGCGCTTGCTATTACTCCCGCTCCGTGGTCTCCTGTGGCGCTTGGAATACTTACCTTTCCAGCAGGCGGCCTCCGGACACTCCACAGCACGTCCATGGTCCCGCGCTGCTCTGACCTCCTGACGTACGCACGCCGTGACCCGACGCACTGTGTGACGTCAGGAGCAGAGCAGCGCAGAACGATGGAGTGTCGGCAGCGCCCCTGCTGGAAAGGTAAGTGGATGAAACCGAGGGGGTGGGGGCGCAACTAAGGCCAGGCGCCTGGAGTGCACAGCGTCATAGAAACCAGTGACGCTGTGCACTACGGGTGTCAGGAGGAGCATGGCAACAGAGCTGATGGCACAATGGGGGCAGAGCTGATGGCACAAGGGGGCAGAGCTGCTGATGGCACAAGGGGGCAGAGCTGCTGATGGCACAAGGGGGCAGAGCTGCTGATGGCACAAGGGGGCAGAGCTGCTGATGGCACAAGGGGGCAGAGCTGCTGATGGCACAAGGGGGCAGAGCTGCTGATGGCACAAGGGGGCAGAGCTGATGGCACTGGGGTGAGGGATTGCTGATGGCACAAGGGGGCAGAGCTGATGGCACTGGGGTGAGGGATTGCTGATGGCACAAGGGGGCAGAGCTGATGGCACTGGGGTGAGGGAGAGCATATGGCACTGGGGTGAGGGAGAGCTGATGGCACTGGGGGATAGTGGAGCTGATGGCACTGGGGGGAACTGATGCACTTGGGCTGATCACACAGTGGGGAACAAAGGGTGTTGGGGGCTAATGGCAGGGCGTCTGAGTTTTTATAAAGGAAAACAGTATTATTTTTTTCTTATTAGATTACTCGATTAATCGTAAAAAATAATCGATAGAATACTCGATTACTAAAATAATCGTTTACTGCAGCCCTAGCGCTGGTAATGTCACTGTCCGCAGCAGACACCGTCTACTGAAAAAGTACACTGTATGTCACAGATAAAAAAAATTGCGCACACGTTACACTGGAGATGTGCTCCAGGTAATGTCACTGTCAGAAGCGGACACCGTCTATTGAAAAAGTACACTGTATGTGACAGGTACATTTTTTCAGCACACACGTTACACTGCAGATGTGGAGCTGGTTATGTCACTGTCAGAAGCGGACACCGTCTATTGAAAAAGTACACTGGATGTCACAGATACATTTTTTCAGCGCACACGAAAGGCCTCCTGCACACGAACGTATTTTTTTGCGGTCCGCAAAAACGGGTCCCGTTTTTCCGTGATCCGTGACCGTTTTTTCGTCCGTGGGTCTTCCTTGATTTTTGGAGGATCCACGGACATGAAAAAAAAGTCGTTTTGGTGTCCGCCTGGCCGTGCGGAGCCAAACGGATCCGTCCTGAATTACAATGCAAGTCAATGGGGACGGATCCGTTTGACGTTGACACAATATGGTGCCATTTCAAACGGATCCGTCCCCATTGACTTTCAATGTAAAGTCAGGAGTCCCTTTTATACCATCGGATCGGAGTTTTCTCCAATCCGATGGTATATTTTAACTTGAAGCGTCCCCATCACCATGGGAACGCCTCTATGTTAGAATATACTGTCGGATATGAGTTAGATCGTGAAACCTCATTTCCGACAGTATATTCTAACACAGAGGCATTCCCATGGTGATGGGGACGCTTCTAGTTAGAATATACTACAAACTGTGTACATGACTGCCCCCTGCTGCCTAGCAGCATCCGATCTCTTACAGGGGGCTGTGATCAGCACAATTAACCCTTCAGGTGCCGCACCTGAAGGGGTTAATTGTGCTATCATATGCCCCTGTAAGAGATCAGGGCTGCCAGGCAGCAGGGGGAAGACCCCCCCCCCTCCCCCCTCCCCAGTTTGAATATCATTGGTGGCCAGTGCGGCCCCCCCCCCCCTTCCTCCCTCTATTGTAATAATTCCTTGGTGGCACAGTGTGCGCCCCCCCGCCCCCCCCCCCTTCCTCCCTCTATTGTAATAAATCGTTGGTGGCACAGTGTGCGCCCCCCCCCCCCCCCTTCCTCCCTCTATTGTAATCGTTGGTGGCACAGTGTGCGCCCCCCATTGGCCCCCTCTCCCTCTATAGCATTAACAACATTGGTGGCCAGTGTGCGGCCTCCCATCTACCCCCCCCCCCCCCCCCCCCGATCATTGGTGGCAGCGGGTTACTAGCAATAGTACAATAGTAAAAGATTCATACTTACCTGGGAGCTGCGATGTCTGCTTCCGGCCGGGAGCTCCTCCTTCTGGTAAGTGACAGTTCATTTAGCAATGACACTTACCAGTAGGTGGAGCTCCCGAACATCGCAGCAGCCGGTAAGTATGAATCTTCTACTATTGTACTATTGCTAAGTAACCATGGCAACCAGGGCTGTAGTAGCGTCCTGGTTGCCATGGTTACCGATCGGAGCCCCAGCGATTAAACTGGGACTCCGATCGGAACTCCGCTGCCACCAATGATGGGGGGGGGGGATGTGGGAGGCCGCACACTGGCCACCAATGTTGTTAATGCTATAGAGGGAGGGGGGGCCGATGGGGGGCGCACACTGTGCCACCAACGAATTATTACAATAGAGGGAGGGAGGGGGGGGGCGCACACTGTGCCACCAACGAATTATTACAATAGAGGGAGGGGGGGGCCGCCCTGGCCACCAATGATATTCAAACTGGGGGGGGGGGGGGAGGGTCTGCCCCCTGCTGCCTGGCAGCCCTGATCTCTTACAGGGGGATATGATAGTACAATTAACCCCTTCAGGTGCCGCACCTGAAGGGGTTAATTGTGCTGATCACGGCCCCCTGTAAGAGATCGGGTGCTGCCGGGCAGCAGGGGGCAGTCTTGTACACAGTTTGTAGTGTATTCTAACTAGAAGCGTCCCCATCACCATGGGAACGCTTCTGTGTTAGAATATACTGTCGGTTCTGAGTTTTCACGAAGTGAAAACTCAGCTTTGAAAAAGCTTTTATACAGACGGATCTTCAGATCCGTCTGTATAAAAACTAACCTACGGCCACGGATCACGGACACGAATGCCAATCTTGTGTGCATCCGTGTTCTTTCACGGACCCATTGACTTTAATGGGTCCGTGAACCGTTGGCCGTGAAAAAAATAGGACAGGTCATATTTTTTTCACGGCCAGGAAACACGGATCACCGATGCGGCTGCAAAACGGTGCATTTTCCGATTTTTCCACGGACCCATTGAAAGTCAATGGGTCCGCGAAAAAAAACGGAAAACGGCACAACGGCCACGGGTGCACACAACGGTCGTGTGCAGGAGGCCTTACACTGCAGATGTGGCCCTGGTTATGTCACTGTCAGAAGCGGACACCGTCTATTGAAAAAGTACACTGTATGTCACAGATATTTTTGGGATGCGCAAACTTTACACAGGAGATGTGGCGCAGATAATTTCTCTGTCTGCAGCGGACACCGTCTACGGAAAAAGTATACTGGATGTCAGATATTTTTTGGATGCGCACACTTTACACTGGAGATGTGGCGCAGCTAATGTCACTCTCCTTAGCGGACACCGTCTATAGAAAAAGTACACTGGATGTCAGATATTTTTTGGATGTGCACACTTTACACTGGGGATGTGGCGCAGCTAATGTCACTGTCCGCAGCGGACACCATCCATGGAAAAAGTACACTGGATGTCAGATATTTTTGGATGCGCACACTTTACACAGGATATGTGGAGCAGCTAATGTCGCTGTCTGCAGCGGCCTAACTATTGCACGCTATTTAGTGCAGGATGCGCTAAAAATAGCTATTGCTGCCACACACAGCAGTCCTTAAAAGGACCTTTGGGCCTGTAAAGTTTTAGCTATTTAGCGCAGTTTGCACTAAAAATATATATTGCTGCTGCCACACACAACAATAGTCCTTAAAAGGACTTTTGGGTCTCTGAAATGTTTTTCTACTAAAAATATTTGTATATCACTCCCTACACTGTCTGGCCCTTCCTCAGCACAGCTCTCCCTGACTAAGACTATATACTATAGACTATATAGCACCGATGACGCGTTTCGGCCAGCCAATCGCTGTAATGCCAGTAACCAACATGGCTATGGCATTACAGTGAGGGCAATACTTACCTGCACGTTTCTTGGCTGTGTAGCAGGGAAGGAGATTCGAGCATTGCGCTTAAGCACATGGGGTATTCGGCCGAATACTGCCATGAGCCGAGCATCGAGATGCTCGAGCCGAACTGGTATTCGGGCGAGCATGCTCGATCAACACTAGTAACCATCAGATTAGCCACTCTGATCCATATAAACAAATAATTTATCCCACTGGGCAAACCGTTAAACTAAAATACACTTGAGCAAGATGTGGCACATGCCTTAATAATTTTGGCCCGTCTTTGACGGTCTTCGTGCCAAAAATGTATCATTCCATACCATTTGCATCTGAAAACTGGCGACAAAAAAGTCACAATTTTGAGCTCACTCCATGTTTGTGCATGTTTTTATGTGCCTCTTGTCACTTTTGAAAAGTGGATAGGGAAGTGTGTGTGGTTATATATGTTAATAAGGTGCACTCTAAATTTATAAAATGCTATTTCTTAATGCCACTATTTAATTTACCATGTCTTATATTGGAAAACGGGAAAAAAATATTCTTTGTGGAGTAACATTGAAATAAATAACACAATTCCGCCAAGGTTTTTGGGGTTTTAACATCATGGCGTTCACTGTGCGCTAAAAATGATTATTCTGCAGCTCAATATGATTACGGCAGCACCAAACTTGTATAGTTTTATTTTGTTCAATGACTTTTAAAAAAAAACTTTGAAAAATAAAAATAAAAATTTTCATTCAACTTTTTTATATTTCTGTCTACAGAGCTGTATGAGGGCTTGTTTTTTTTTGCATAACAAACTGTAGTTTTATTGGTAGCATTTTTGTGGCCTGCACAACTTTTTGATCACTGTTTTTCAATTTTGGGAGGGACAAGATGACTAACAAATTGTGGATCGCATTTTTTGGTGTTCACCATACAGGAAATTTAAAAAAATATTTTATTAGTTCAGACGTTTGTGGATAGACCTCTATTAGGGTAAATAGGATTCTGACACTGTTCCTGCTGAGCTGTGTCTCATGCACACCGCAGCAGGGAGCTTACCATGGCAGGCTGACATGGTAACCGCTCAGAGCTCCTAAATTTCACTGCCACATCCCTTTGCCTTGCCTTACTGATGCCGCAATCAGCAGTGAACACGGCATCTGAGGGGTTAAATGACGCAGTGTGGCGGGATTGCCATTCCCCGTCATTGCAGCTGGCTAACTGCAGCAGCCCACTCCATACAAATGCGGGCGCATAATGCCATATATGTACGGCATTATGCGTTAAGGGGTTAAAGATGCACCAAATTTATCAAACACTGCAACATTCAATAAATTTGGTGCAAATTACACCAATACAGACTTAAAGCAATACTGATTTCAAAATCTTCCCTCATTGGAGGAGATCTATCAATACCAGTTCTAAATAAAACTGGCTTAGTTGCCTCTAGCAACCAATTAGACTGACCTTTTCATTTTCCAAAGGAGCTCTGAAAAATTTAGGTGGAATCGGATTGGTTGCTAGGAGCAACTAAGCCAGTTTTTTTTTATTGCACCACTTTTGATAAATCTCTTTTATTATCTTTCAAATTTAAGTCAAAAATGAAAAGAATATCTCGTAGTGTTTGCGAGTATTCGTACATTGCAATGTCTGTGCGCGCCCTGAATTCACTGTTACTGTATAGTTTCTACATTGTAGCTGCCCCTGTAATATGCACAATATATTTTTGCAAACCCTATTCAGATAAATGGGGAAGTCGCATAAATGTTTGCAACAAATCTGTCATGTGTGAACTAACCCTTATACTCATTGATGCCTACACTGATTATAGCTGGTCTAATTTAAAATGGTTTTCTGAGATTTGAATACCACGGTATTATATCTCTTCCACACACAGACTGACCCGCAGCTCCATGAAACTTCATTTAGAAAGGGTGTGAAATCCCGCCGTTAGCCCAATGGCGAATCACAGCTGTCAGTTCTTCCCGCCTTGCACTCAACCAATAACTGCACATAGCAACAAAGTGCAGATTAGGAAATAGGCTCGTACTCCCTGCATAGCTGACCTATAAATTACCCCACAGATACGGCGCCATATATCTGTCAAATAAAACCTGACAGAGATAGAAAAGGAGGGGAGAAAGCCAAAAGCGACCAATATAACTACTAATAATAAATTAACTCTTAAAAGAGGGGTTTCAAGGGAGTGTGTAAAAAGCTCTGAGGGGGCTCTAACATCCACTTGGGGCTGAGCTGCTCCTAAGCCAAGGGACAGATTGTGTCGTCACTGGCCTAGAAAAAGCTGAGATAAGGCTGCGGCGCTCACAGAAGTGCTGGTGCCTTCTCCCAAAGCTGATCAACGGGGATCCTAGACGTCGGACCCCCGCCGATCAGATAGTGATGACCTTTCCACAGGAGAGGTCATCTGTATTAAACTCTCAGTACACCACTTTAATATTATTTATTACCCCCCACAATCTTCATAGATTTTAAATGTTACAAGCAGGATCTGTGATCACAGGCAACGTCTTTTGGGGGCTTTTTTTTATGTTTTTCTGCACCAGTGTTTTTGGCAGTGTGTTTTTTTTGCAGTAAAGATGTCAGCTCCAGATGTAAGCTGAAGGTCTATGGGAAATATGAAACTCAGGACGCACAAGCATTTTTGGCTACTCATTTTTTGGTTCATTAGGCAGCATTTTTTGTCTGTCAGAAAGGCAGCATGCGGTAGCTTTTGGCGTCTTTCGGGGAGTTCTGACAACATCTTCACTATAGGGGAAAATGTCATGCAGAGAACGCTAGTAGTCAGACATACTAGGGGACATTTATCAAGAATGGTGTTTCCATACACTAGTCTTGGTCCCCTGTGCTCTGGAGTAAGATGCCTAATTTATTAAGAGGCAGATGTCTCTGAATAAATTAGGCCATCCCTTGCACTCTGTATGCTAGAAACTCAGATCTACACCAGCCAGGTACTGGCGTAGACTTGAACATACTTGTATATATTACATCTGGTGGCCCATGATGGGTTCCGCACTGCTAAACCCTCTTCTAGCTACTTTAGAAAAGTGGTGAGAAGCTCAAAAAGTCGCAAATTATGGTGCAAATATGGTGTGTGCCATAATTTGTGACTTTTGTACTCCAAAATAATGGCAGAAACATATTGATAAATGCCCCTTTTTGGTAAAAAGAGAGAGCCAAATTCATGTGTGCATACACCCTTAGGGCTCATGCACACGACCGTATGCCCTCTGAGACATACAGTCCGTGAGTGGGCCATATGTCCCGGAGCGGCATACATTGTGCACACGGGAGTGATATTATGAGTGCGGGACAATAGCCCCGCGGGCGGCCTGATGTGCACAGCATCATAGTAACCTATGATGCTGTGTGCTCCCGTGCACACGATGTATGCCTCTCCGGGACATATGGCCTGTTCACGGACTGTATGTCTCGGAGGGCATACGGTCGTGTGCATGAGCCCTTAATATAAAAAGTGCTAAGACCCTCAGCACACAGCTGGCTTTGCCAGGGGAAGATTCGGCCACCTATACATTTCCCAAGCAGAGACCAATATAGTATTTCATGGTGGATGTGTCCACCAGAGGGATCGCTGCTCCGTTCACACTCATAGAGATGGGTCCCAAGTGGGGTACTTTCATACACAATTTATAGGACTGTAATACAGTTGCATGTTCGGTTTAATATTACATCTACAACACCTGAACATTACATGGGTTTTACTGGATGGAACTTAAGGCCCCCATACACAATAGCGTATTGTTGGTTGAACCTGCCGAGAATGGCGGGTTCGGCTGACAGTCTTATGTCTGGGAAGCTCTCAACTCTCCCCCCAACAGATGATGGTGGGGTAGAGAAGGGGTGAATAGTTTCACCTGATAAGCCATCACGAGAAGTGTCTGGCACTGGCTTGCCCCCCCTTAACCATGGAATACCCATACATGTTAAGCAGAGCTAAATGTGTATATGTATGAGGAAGTTCAGCCTACAGCTATTGAATGTGTGTTCCCACCCTTAGAGCCTGTTTATGTTTGTGATAAATGTCTGTCATTTGTAATTAGTTTCCTGCCCCTTGCAGGGTTCTGCAAGGCACAGGGCCGCATTTACAACAAGGCACAGGGCCGCATTTACAACAAGGCACAGGGCCGCATTTACAACAAGGCACAGGGCCGCATTTACAACAAGGCACAGGGCCGCATTTACAACAAGGCACAGGGCCGCATTTACAACAAGGCACAGGGCCGCATTTACAACAAGGCACAGGGCCGCATTTACAACAAGGCACAAGAGGGCAGGTGCCTAGGGTGTCAGAAATGAGAGGAGTGGCAGTTCACAGAGAAAATAACTGATTTAGGCCTCATGCACACGACCATTGTGTGCATCCGCGTCCGTTCCGTAATTTTTCACAGTTTAGCAGAGGTCCCATTCATTTCTATGGAGCTGTGAAAAAAAACTGATAGACCTCCGTGATCAGTGATTCCAGTCCGTCCAAAAAATATAACCTGTCCTATTCTTGTCAGTGGAAAACGGAGGATGGACCCATTCAAGTCAATGGGTCCGTCAAAAAAAACGGATGCACAACTGGTATGTCATCCGTGTCCGCGTCCGTTTTTTTCTACAAGACCTTGGTGCAATAAAATTACACTTTTCATTAACCTTCCTTTATTTCCCCCTGTCAGACAAAAAAAAGGAAGGCACAAGGAAACACAACTGAAGCAAAATAGGACACGGACCACTGAAGCCAAATCACTGACAGTGAAAAAACACTGACGTGTGCATGAGACCTTATGTTGATTCTTTCCCCTTGCTGCTGCCGGATAACTGCTCGAAGATCTGGCAGCATTGGGGAAGGAAGAGGGACAGGCCATTGGCAGACAAGTGTCTGTCACACACAGAAACAGAAGTACAGTTATAATAGACCTAGCTACTGTTACAGGATGGCTCAGCAATTGTTGTGACGTTAGCTTTAATATCCGATGGTATCTTAGCCTGATGCAGAGTCTGATCTTAGTGCAGCAGTAGAATAGCACCACAGCCCTGGATACTATCAAAGTGAAGGAGCAGGAGACCAAGGGGTCTCATCCAGGTGTAGTCTGTGCCCAGGGCTAATCTACCAATCACAACAGAAATGTCCTACAACACAGGCGACAATGCCAGCAGTGCACAAAAAAGAGATCCTGTATTTTAAGCATCTGTTGTGATCAGTTTGCACATTTTGCATTCGTTTTAGCCATTTCCGTCTGTGACAGAAAAAAAATCCTTTGTGTAGGACTTTTTCTTCCATCTAAAATAACTAGGGATGAGCAAATCGACTTCAGATGAAACATCCGAAGTCGATTAGCATAAAACTTTGTTAGAATACTGTGCGGAGCGAGCGTTCCGTACAGTATTAGAATGTATTGGCTCCTATGAGCCAAAGTTATTACTTTGCGAAGTCTAGCGGGACTTCGGGTAATAGTTCAGAAATTCATTTCTACTGTAAAAAACTTTTTACCGAACTCGGATTCAGTTCCAAGATACCACTTGGAACTGAAACTGAGTTCAGTAAAAGGTTTTTAACAGTAGAATTTTTATTTTTAATTATTACCCGAAGTCTCGAAAGACTTCGCAGTGCTTTTCTACTGCTGCACTAAGATCAGACTCTGCATCAGGCTAAGATACCATCAGGATATTGAAGCTAACATCACAACAATTGCTGAGCCATCCTGTAACAGTAGCTAGGTCTCTTATAACTGTACTTCTGTTTCTGTGTGTGACAGACACTTGTCTGCCAATGACCCGTCCCTCTTCCTTCCCCAATGCTGCCAGATCTTCAAGCAGTTATCTGGCAGCAGCACTAAGGTGAAAGAATCAACATAAGGGCTCATTAACACGAACGTGTGCTGCCCGCTGCCGCATTGCGGACCGCATTTGCGGATCCGCAATACACGGGCACCGTTTCGTGTGCATTCCGCTACACGGATGCGGACCCATTCACTTCAATGGGTCCGCAAATCCGGAGATGCGGAACGGAAGCATGGAACGGAACACTATGGAAGCACTAAGGAGTGCTTCCTGGGGTTCCATTCCATGCCTTCGCACCGCAAAAAGATAGAACTTGCTCTATCTTTTTGCGAAACAGACGGTTCACGGACCCATTCAAGTGAATGGGCCCGCGATTCCCATGCGGCTGGGCCACGATCGGTGCCCGTGCATTGCGGACCTCAATTTGCGGTCCACAGCACGGGAACGGGCTTCACACGGTTGTGTGAACAAGCCCTAAATCAGTTATTTTCTCTGTGAACTGACACTTCTTTTAATTTATGACACCCTAGGCACCTGCCCTCTTTTGCCTTGTTGTAAATGGGGCCCTGTGCCTTGCAAAAGCTAATTACAAATGACATTTATCACAAACAGAAATAGGAGCTAATAGCGATCTATAGTGCTCTAAGGGCGGGCACACACATTCAATAGCAGTCACTGTATGGTGGTATTATCCAGTCACATTATGGTGGTGTTACCCAGTCACAGTATGGTGGTGTTATCCAGTCACATTATGGTGGTGTTACCCACTCACTGTATGGTGGTCTTATCAAGTAACTTTATGGTGGTGTTATCCAGTTACTGAATGGTGGTGCTATCCAGTCATGGTATGGTAGTTTTATCCAGTCACGGTATGGTGGTGTTACCCAGTCACAGTATGGTGGTGTAATCCAGTCACAGTATGGTGGTGTAATCCAGTCACAGTATGGTGGTGTTACCCAGTCACTGTATGGTGGTCTTATCAAGTAACTTTATGGTGGTGTTATCCAGTTACTGAATGGTGGTGCTATCCAGTCATGGTATGGTAGTTTTATCCAGTCACGGTATGGTGGTGTTATCAGTGTTATCCAGTCATTCATGGTATGGTGGTCTTATCTAGTTATTGTATGGTTGTGTTATTCAGTCACTGTATGGTGGTGTTATTTAGTCACTACATGATGGTGTTATCCAGTCACTGTAAGATGATGTTATCCAGTTAGTGTATGGTGATGATATTCAGCTACTGTATGGTAATGTTACCTAGTCACAGTATGGTGGTGTAATCCAGTCACAGTATGGTGGTGTTTGTTATCCAGTTACTGTATGGTGGTGTTACCCAGTCACAGTATGGTGGTGTAATCAAGTCACAGTATGGTGGTGTTATCCAGTTACTGTATGGGGGTGTTACCCAGTCAAAGTATGGTGGTGTTATCCAGTCACTGTATGGTGGTCTTATCAAGTCACTTTATGGTGGTGTTACCCAGTCACAGTATGGTGGTGTTATCCAGTCACTGTATGGTGGTCTTATCAAGTCACTTTATGGTGGTGTTATCCAGTTACTGAATGGTGGTGTTATCCAGTCACTGTATGGTAGTTTTATCCAGTCACGGTATGGTGGTGTTATCAGTGTTATCGAGTAATTCTTGGTATGGTGGTCTTATCCAGTTATTGTATGGTGGTGTTATTCAGTCACTGTATGGTGGTGTTATTTAGTCACTACATGATGGTGTTATCCAGTCACTGTAAGATGATGTTATCCAGTTAGTGTATGGTGATGATATTCAGCTACCTTATGGTAATGTTACCCAGTCACTGTATGGTGGTGTTATCCAGTCACAATATAGTGGTGTTATTCAGTCACGATATGGTGGTGTTATTCAGTCACGATATGGTGGTGTTATCCAGTCATGGTATGGTAGTGTTATTCAGTCCTGGTATGGTGGTGTTATCTAGTCCTAGTATGGTGGTGTTATCCAGTCATTGTATGGTGGTGCTATCTAGTTACTGTATGGTGGTATTATCCAGTCATGGCATGGTGGTGTTATCCGGTCACTGTTTTTATTATCATTTGGGGTATGGATAACCTTTCTATACAGCCCTAGTCTGCAATGACTTGTCTAAATATCACTATGAGCGGAATTAACATTTATTAATCGTGGCACCAATAACATTAATTTTTACAGCATCATAATTGATGATTAACAAGCTTTATTCTTGATCTTCTTCTATGCTAACACTGACCAATTATCATTACAACTGCTCAAAAATTACCAAATCATGGCGATAGCTGTTGATGTAAATGGGGCACATTCAGGCTTAATGCATAGGGCAGCGTGTACTGTACTGTGAACTTTTGGCACAGACTGAGACAGAATTGTGGCACATTTAGCTTCTTAGATCACCTCATTGCTACCCAAATCTCAATCTAAAAACCTTCTAAACATCAATAAATATGTTGCTATTAGAGGTAATTACTTGTTTTTTATATGCATACTTTAACAGTACATTGGCAGAAGTTAATTCCCATTCTTACCTTTACAGTCTGGGATTAATCCTGGTAACAAATGAGGTGAAATCTTCTCCAAAATTGAACAAAATGCACAAAATGCACAAGGACCTTTGGCTGCAAGTTTATCAAGGAAAACTTCAGCCCCTTTCTTACTGTTTTCACAAGAAAGAACGTCTCTATACTCATCTAAAGAGAAAACTTTTTCATAAACAAGATAGGAAAGAACCTTATTAACATCCAACTCCCCGAGTATCTTCTCTCTGTGATTGTTCAGAATGACAGAAGGCCATTTCTTTCCATCTTCATTCCTTCTTTTTCCTGGGCATGCAAGGTTCTGAATCCAAGACTTTGCAGACCTGCCCAGCATCTTGAGTTTGTACAGGAAGATGTGGCATTCCAATGCTGCATGTTCCAAGCAGGAATCCTCATAATGTAATATGCACATAATGGAAGAAGAAGGAACGTAATTGCATTCTGTTCTTGTAATTAATGTAATTCTCCTGCCACAATGAAGGCCGTCTCCACACCAAGATGCACATCGGTTTACTGCGTGCAGTTACTTAAGAGGATTACTTGACACTAATAAGTCCTTTACAAATGCTAACGTCTTCTGAACCATAAGGCAAAACACTTTTACATGACTGGTAAACAAGCATAGATTAAAGAACAGAATGGGGCTTTACTAGTAAAGGACAATAGAACTATTCTTGAAATGATTGAAACATTAACTATCCCAACTTAATAAATATAAATCTGTTCCAAAATGTGTATTTAGTCTTAAAGGAGCTATATTAATGGAGAACTGAAAGGATTTGGACCTTTCTGGACCTCTACGACCACCTTGGTTTGATGTCACTGACGTCAGGAGAGATGTTTCTCAGTTGGCAATAATAGACACACACACAAGTATTACTGAGAAACACTCTAACTTTATTATGCTATAGCTTGGCCTTATATAGGCAGTAGAAAAGTTTGCATAACAACAGCATTAAACCAATCATAAAGATAAACATTGGTGCTCACACACATACTACCGGAACATCCTTTTATGGAATGTAATACCGTACATCACATATAAGAATGTACGCAGTTGTGCTGAATGACCCTGAATGAGACAAGAACGTTTGTTCTAGTTCTAGGATGT
The DNA here is from genome assembly GCF_905171765.1 of Bufo bufo. NCBI lineage: Eukaryota > Metazoa > Chordata > Amphibia > Anura > Bufonidae > Bufo > Bufo bufo. Next base: position 636,758,078 of record NC_053389.1, read on the forward strand.
TCCCAGAATCTGTCCTGGGACAGATAAGAAAACCTAACTCACAGTTAGACAAGAGAAGACAAGATGGAGTCACATTTCTCTTCAAGCACTAAAGCTACATTTCATATAAAGAGCTGTTAATATCCCTCATATGTATTTGTATATACGGTAAGTTTCCGGAAGTTTTCAGAGCTGGAGATGCAGTACTGTATATCAGGTAAAGCAGTGATTAAGTTTATGGACTTCTTACCAGCCATCCCATTGGAAAACATTAGTTTCTTATTCCACCTGAATTTGGTTCCTAAAGAAAAGATTACATTCAACTACAAACCAAATATAGGTAAGATAGACTTTAGGTTTAAGGACCACATACACATTAGCCTATTGTCTGTACAACATGACAGACGCTCCTCAGGTGCAGATTAAGTGGCCCAAGACAGATGAAATGGCTGTTCCTCAAATATAGGTCCTACAAATAAAAAAAGGGATACTGCACACAGAGTATACCACCCTCCCCAAGCCTAGTGCTAAAGACATATTTAGATGAACATTACATACAGCGCTACCAAATATAGGGAGAATACAGGACTACATACCTATTATATCCAATGATGTCCCTCTGATTATACCTGTTCCTCTTCCTCATCTTATCCATTGGGAGCTGACCAATGATGACATCTTTTAGCCACGTCTCATCTCTGTAGAGTTAGCCACACAGACATCATGGTTTCCTCACTTTTTCATCATTTTCCCCCTCCTTGTGACCCAACAGTATCATTATGCTGCTTAACCCCACACTGTGTCAGCTGTGCTCCTCAATGCCCTCAAATACTATACTGAAGAAATGATGCCATACAGATAGTCCCCGCAGAGTAATATTGCTCCCAAAAGTCTCACCAATAGTAATAATTCTCTCCCAGTGTTCCCTCAATAGTAATAGTGCCCTCCATATTGTGGCCATTAATAATAATGTCCCCCTCACAGTTCCCCCAGCAGTAATGATGCACACATTGTGCCCCAGTAGATAAAGCCCCTAAAGTACCACAAGTAGTAATAACCCCTCCACTCCTATAGTGCCCCCAGTAGTAATAAAGTTCCTCAACAGTGGCCACAGTAGTAATAATGTCTCCTACAGTACCCCAGAAGTTATAATACTCCTATAGCCTCCAGTACTTATGTGCCCCCAGTAACGCACCAGTAGTTATAATTTCCCTAGTAGTGCCACGGTAGTTCTTATTTCTCCCAGTAGTGCCCACAGTAGTTCTTATTGCCACAGTAGTGCCCCCAGTAATAATTTTTGCCCTAGTAGCCCCCAGTAGTTCGTATTGCCCCAGTAATGCCTCCAGTAGCTTGTAGTGTTCAAGTGGTTCTTATCGCCCCAGTAGTTCTTATTGCCCCAATAATACCCCAGTAGTCCTAGTTCCCCCAGTAGTACATAAAAATCAACATAATAAAAAAAATAATAATAATAATACCCACCTCACCCCCGCTGTCTGTGATGCACAGACCTTCCTGTGTGAGGCGAGCCTGGCGAGATGAGCCACTGCAGCTGCCAGGTCAGGTTCCGGAGCGTGGAGGAGGAGCTTAGGGGCGCAGGCGCAGTGTCCAAGTGCTGCGCCTTCACAGAGAGCCGCCGAAGGATCAGCTCAATGTGTGAGGGCGGTGGCTGGTGATCTGCAGACAGGGAGGGAGCAGAAGACTTCAAATAGTGAGTACCTGTTCTTATTGTTTTTTTATTTATTTATTTTTTACCAAATATCTTTCATTAAATGGGGCAGGGTCTACTTAAGGGGGGCAGGGGACTGGATAAGGGTGACAGACACTGGGTATGATTAAGGGGGCAGGGGACTGGCTTTGGTTGACACTGGGTATGATTAAGGGAGGCAGGGGACTGGGTAAAGGTGACAGGGTATGATTAAGGGGGGCAGGAGACTGGCTATGGGTGACACTGGGTATGATTAAGGCCCTTAATCATACCCAGTGTCACCCATAGCCAGTCCCCTGCCTACCTTAATCATACCCTGTCACCTTTACCCAGTCCCCTGCCCCCCTTAATCATACCCAGTGTCACCCATAGCCACTATATAAAAGAACAAGATTAGCTCGCACAGGGCGCCTGAACACCTAAGGCCAGCCCTGATGACATGTGTACACCGACTATATGAACTAATACTGTATTCACTATATAAAGGAATATGAGGAACTTCTAAAATATATTTTGATCAAAATCATTTGTGCCCATCTACCATGCCAAGGTAACGGGTAGCAAGGAGGGTTCAGCAAGTAAAATCCAAAATGTATTGTCCAATTTAAAATCACCATGCAATATTTCATAATCTATGACAGGATATTGAGACAGTGTCTAGAGGCAGACAGAAAAATCAAATGTCAGTTGACGCTTTTCAGACCACAACTGGGTCCTTACTCATAACTTAAAGGGGTTGTCTCACTTCAGTAAGTGGCTTTTATCATGTAGAGAAAGTTAATACAAGCCACTTCCTAATGTATTGTGATTGTCCATATTGCTTCCTTTGCTGGCTGGATTCATTTTTCTATTGCATTATACACTGCTCGATTCCATGGTTACAGACCACCCTGCAATCCATCAGGGGTGGTCGTGCTTGCACAATATAGGAAAAAGCACCAGCCTATGTGAGCTCCCATGGTCCCGGCCACCAGAGAGGCTGATGCTTTTTCCTACAGTGTGCAAGCACGGCCACCATGGATGGATTGCAGGGTGGTCTGTAACCATGGAAACGAGCAGTGTATCATGTGATAGAAAAATGAATCCAGCCAGCAATGGAAGCAATATGGATAATCACAATACATTAGGAAGTGGCTTGTATTAACTTTCTCTACATGATAAATGCCACTTACTGAAGTGAGACAACCCCTTTAATGCTTGTGCGACTCAGAGTAGCATTCCTACTGTTAGATTATTATTTTTTAAACCCTGAACAACCCTTTAAAATTGGAATACCCTTCCACTGTATAATTAAAAAGGCCTGCAAATTTCTAACACTGTGAATTTATTTTCAATATATTTGCTGTCAGTGCATAAAAGCACTTGCACTTGTTCATACTTAGAGGTAAACTGTAAATCTGTACAGTACTAATATTGCTTTCTGCTGAGAAGGGCACTTGTATATAGTCTAGGATCATGTCCCTCATCCTGTGGCTCCCTAGCTCTTGCAAAACAACTCCCATCATGCCCTGACAGCCTGAAGAATGGCATGATAGGAGTTGTAGTTTTGGAATAAATGGACAGCCATGGATTGGAGATCATTGCTCTATATAACTGTAAAGTAAATACATTGGTAGCACAAATCTCCAGTTGCAGCCATTCGTTCAGATTACATTGCAGATTACATTGCGGAAATATAAGACGCAATACAGTAGCAGCTGAAAAAAAAATGTCATCCACGCGCTGCATACAATTTCTGAAATGGAATCTGCACATATCTTGACCTGTGGTGCAGACGTTAAATCCAGACCAATACCTCAAAGCCACAGCATATACACTAACACTATAAATTCTGCAACCAACTTAGCACCATTTAGATTGGATTTCGCTGCAATGAAATTCTGGCAGATATGCTGCTGAAAATCTGCAAAGAACCCCTCAGACGTGGGTGTACCCATAGTTTGCTACCCTGTTTCAATCTGGAGTCTAAGCTGTTTAGAGCACAACTGTGTCATCTTCTCTCTAGTGATCTGCAGGGTTTGCGGCCTCCAAATGCAAAGATTCTTTTTATTTATTGACACAAAACACCACTTTTGTGACATTAAAAAGTCACAAATTAAAGGGGTTATTCAATCCCTATAATGTCCCCCCAAATGCCCGGGCCCCTCACATAGGTTATACTTACCCCACTCCCCAGCACCCGCGTCACTTCTGATCCCCGCATGGCTGCCATTGTATCTCCCGAGGCTTGTCCCCATCTCAGCCTGCTATGGGCTGCCCCGTTGCCAGTTTTTTTTTTTATCTGGGGGATCAGAAGTGACGACTCAAGGGTACCGGGGAGCGGGGTAAGTATAACCTATGTGAGGGGCCCGGGCTTTAGAAGCATCTCACTCCAGCGCACAGGAGATCAAGATTGGTGTGGGAAACGCCAGTTTAGATAAATTTCCCCCAACTAACTTGGAAATGGTGAGAACCTAAAAACACAACTTTACGTTGTAGAACTTTTCATTTATGAGTGATCAACCTTCATAAACACATTTCATTTTTATTTTTCTCAAATAGGATTAGAATGGCACCCCCACACACCCAATACTTGTTGGCCACAGTGAAAAATCTGTAGTATCATGCTATTTATAGTAGTGATGTCATATTATATGACAGGGGGTCTTTGGGACCCCTCAGGCTTTAGGGCCCAGGAAGGAAGTTCAATAGTTAAAATAACGGTGTATGTTGTGTATGTTACTCCATTTTCAAAAGGTAACTTGTATTGTGAAGGAAGTTTTTTATTTTTTCATTTCTAATATATATATATATATATATTTTTTTATTTTTTATTTTTTTATTGTATTTTTTATTTTCAAAAACTATATTAAACAATTTTTTTACTTTTTCTTTACATTGCAATACTTTTGTATTTGTAATCATGCCAGTTGTGAACAAGACTGCAGAACTGGCATTCACTTAAAGCAGTCACCTTTTCCAAGTCCTAACGATGGCTCTTGGTAATCAGATGCCTTCAGAATTTACAGTAAGGTTGAATTGCACAACAACCTGATAGTTGCAAAAACAACATATATAGTTCACCTAGCATACCCAACAATCAGATTGGAGTTAGGCCTCATGCACACGACCGTTGTGTGCACCCGTGGCCGTTGTGCCGTTTTCCGTTTTTTTTCGCGGACCCATTGACTTTCAATGGGTCCGTGGAAAAATCGGAAAATGCACCGTTTTGCAGCCGCATCCGTGATCCGTGTTTCCTGGCCGTGAAAAAAATATGACCTGTCCTATTTTTTTCACGGCCAACGGTTCACGGACCCATTCAAGTCAATGGGTCCGTGAAAGAACACGGATGCACACAAGATTGGCATCCGTGTCCGTGATCCGTGGCCGTAGTTTAGTTTTTATACAGACGGATCCGAAGATCCGTCTGCATAAAGCTTTTTCAAAGCTGAGTTTTCACTTCGTGAAAACTCAGAACCGACAGTATATTCTAACACAGAAGCGTTCCCATGGTGATGGGGACGCTTCTAGTTAGAATACACTACAAACTGTGTACAAGACTGCCCCCTGCTGCCCGGCAGCACCCGATCTCTTACAGGGGGCCGTGATCAGCACAATTAACCCCTTCAGGTGCGGCACCTGAAAGGGTTAATTGTACTATCATATCCCCCTGTAAGAGATCAGGGCTGCCAGGCAGCAGGGGGCAGACCCTCCCCCCCCTCCCCAGTTTGAATATCATTGGTGGCCAGTGCGGCCCCCCCCCCCTCCCTCTATTGTAATAATTCGTTGGTGGCACAGTGTGCGCCCCCCCCCCTCCCTCCCTCCATTGTAATAATTCGTTGGTGGCACAGTGTGCGCCCCCCCCCCCTCCCTCCCTCTATTGTAATAAATCGTTGGTGGCACAGTGTGCGCCCCCCATTGCCCCCCCCCCCTCCCTCTATAGCATTAACAACGTTGGTGGCCAGTGTGCGGCCTCCCATCTCCCCCCCCCCATCATTGGTGGCAGCGGAGTTCCGATCGGAGTCCCAGTTTAATCGCTGGGGCTCCGATCGGTAACCATGGCAACCAGGACGCTACTACAGTCCTCGTTGCCATGGTTACTTAGCAATAGTACAATAGTTGAAGAGTCATACTTACCTGCTGCTGCGATGTTCGTGTCCGGCCGGGAGCTCCACCTACTGGTAAGTGACAGTGACAGGTCTGTGCGGCGCATTGCTAAATGAACCGTCACTTACCAGTAGGAGGAGCTCCCGGCCGGACACGAACATCACAGCTCCCAGGTAAGTATGAATCTTGTACTATTGCTAGTAACCCGCTGCCACCAATGATCGGGGGGGGGGGGCGCAAGATGGGAGGCCGCACACTGGCCACCAATGTTGTTAATGCTATAGAGGGAGGGGGGCCAATAATTGCCACCAACGATTTATTACAATAGAGGGAGGAAGGGGGGGGGGGGGCACACTGTGCCACCAACGAATTATTACAATAGAGGGAGGAAGGGGGGGGGGGGCGCACACTGTGCCACCAACGATTTATTACAATGGAGGGAGGAAGGGGGGGGGCGCACTGGCCACCAATGATATTCAAACTGGGGAGGGGGGGGGTCTGCCCCCTGCTGCCTGGCAGCCCTGATCTCTTACAGGGGGATATGATAGTACAATTAACCCCTTCAGGTGCGGCACCTGAGGGGTTAATTGTGCTGATCACGGCCCCCTGTAAGAGATCGGATGCTGCTAGGCAGCAGGGGGCAGTCATGTACACAGTTTGTAGTATATTATAACTAGAAGCGTCCCCATCACCATGGGAACGTCTCTGTGTTAGAATATACTGTCGGAAATGAGGTTTCACGATCTAACTCATATCCGACAGTATATTCTAACATAGAGGCGTTCCCATGGTGATGGGGACGCTTCAAGTTAAAATATACCATCGGATTGGAGAAAACTCCGATCTGATGGTATAAAAGGGACTCCGGACTTTACATTGAAAGTCAATGGGGATGGATCCGTTTGAAATGGCACCATATTGTGTCAACGTCAAACGGATCCGTCCCCATTGACTTGCATTGTAATTCAGGACGGATCCGTTTGGCTCCGCACGGCCAGGCGGACACCAAAATGACTTTTTTTTTCATGTCCGTGGATCCGCCAAAAATCAAGGAAGACCCACGGACGAAAAAACGGTCACGGATCACGGACCTACGGACCCTGTTTTTGCGGACCGTGAAAAAAAACGTTTGTGTGCATGAGGCCTTAGACATGAATACATAAAGGCTATACAATCAGCAACTCCACCCTAATCAACTAGGTAAAGCTAAACGATAACCAAACCTAGATTTAGATGCAAAGCAGTTGCAGAGCAGCTGCCCAAACGAAATTAGTAAGTAGGTGACCATGAGGCAACAGGGAGAAAGAACTGTTACTTATAACTGTATTGCTGTGTATAGTGATTTTCAATATAATAAAAAATACATTTGGAAATGCAAATAAACATTAATGAAATCTTGAATTCACCATTTTTTCACATAGTGAAAAATACATTAATTTCTTCAGTATTATTTCTCATGTGAAAAACTTATACTATGGCTCTAAATAGGGCTAAACATAAGGACCAATTCTACAGATTGTCACTGGATTTTAATGTATTGACCACAAGGCACTATATGCATTTTACAGGTTGTCACTGGCTTTTAATGTATTGACCACAAGGCATTATATACATTTTACAGGTTGTCACTGAATTTTAATGCATTGACCATAGGGCATTAAGTACATTTTAGTAATTGCACATCTCATGAAACTTCTTTTCCTGGTGCTATAAATCCCTAAAATGCTTCTACTTAATGAAACAGGATTAACAATAGAGATTATTACAATCCTACAAGAATTATTCTGCCATTAGTAATCCATCAGTAGGGATAGTCTATATGTTATTTCTCCTCTTACGTGACAGATGTCAGGTCTAGCAAACATCTGTAGTTTTTATTAACGCTAAATGCCATCTGGTCACAATGCGGACTCTAGCAATGGCAGCAGTGTATAGTGGAAGAAGATAATAGCTTTATGTCACTTGACCTTTTTCTTTTGGGTTCTTATGTTGACCGTATGCTGACCTATATAGTAAATCTAGCTACGGCTGACCAATGATATATGGTTACACCTAGTGTAAAGAGAACAGAGCTGGCCAGTCACATAAATATGTGACATTATAGAAAGCTTGCTATTTTGTCATCATCTTTTCAGTTAGCCATTAAAAGGTATCAACCACTGAGGAATCTCATTCACTTATCTTCTATTTACTGTCTAACACAGTACAAATATATATATATTTTACTTTTACTGACAGCACAGTACACTGTACTACATAAGTTGTACAGTGTACTATATGCATGATTAAAGGAACTTATGTTAAAGTCCCCTTGTGGGACTAATAAGTGTAAAATAAAGAAGTAACGTGTCATTAATCACTTCCTGACAAAATAATTTTACATTTTTTTACTACCTGCCTTCCTGGAACCACAATTTTTCTTAATTTTTCTACTCACATAGCCATATGAGGGCTTGTTTTTTGCAGGACAAGTTGTACTTTCTACTTGCACCAACTTATAATTTTGCATTCGATATAGTGGGAAGCTGGAAAAAATTCCACTTTGGGTAGAATTGGAAACAAAACGCAATTCCGCAATAGTTCTATGGGCTTAATTTTTCATTCTTCCCTATGTGGTAAAACTGACCTGTTACCTTTATTCTCTGGGTCCGCAGGATTACAGCGATACCATATTTTTATAGTTTTTCTTGTGTTTTAACACTTAAAAAAATCAAGTTTGAAATTTTTTAATTTATTTTGCATCGCCATATTCTGACCCCCCATAACTTTTTTTATAGTTACATCTATGGAGCTGGGTAAGGGCTCATTTATTGTCGGTTTATCTGTAGTTTTAATTGATCCCATTTTGGAGTTTATCTGGCTATTTTGTTTGGCTGGTGAAGCAACCAAAATAAAGATAATCATACATTTTGATTTTTGCTGCGTTATGCTGTTCTCTGTACAGGATAAATATTTTAATAGCTCCGGCATTTTGGGATGAGGCAATACCAATGAGCTTTATGTTACTGTTTGTTTTTTTTAATGGGGAAAAGGGGTGATTTAAATTTTTATATATTTTTAAAAACTTTTTTTCACACTTATTTTAAGTCCCACTAGGGAACTTTAACATGTTATTGCTTCTCCCATAGACTGCAGTGATTTATGGAACATTCAGTGTGCTCCTGTCACGGATGTACGGAGACATATGGAACGTCCCGGCGACAGTGAGTGGCAGGAGATCTGTGAGACTGGCAACACGTCTGACAGGTTTTCCTTGTGGATCAATAGGTGTCTGTGTTGTTTCTGGTACTGGCCACACCCCTTTCCTCCAGGTGTTGCTTATGTTGTCATTTAACCTTCCTTATTTATAGTTGCCTCTCCCAATATGCTGTGCGGTTTACAGCTTCTGTGCCTGTGGATGGTTTGTGTTTGGATCTCAGCTGAGTTCCTGGTGCTTCAATAGACTCTTTAAAGAGGACCTTTCACCAGAATAAAGCATCTAAACTAACTATACAGACGTGTAGAGCAGCGCCCAGGTATCTCCCTGCACTTACTGTTATCCCCGGGCGCCGCTCCGTTCGCCCGGTATAGCCTCCGGTATCTTCATAGTTAGGCTCCACCCAGGGGAACCGGCCGCGGTCTCCTTCTCCTATGCTGTAGCGCTGGCCAATCGCAGCCTGGCTATGAGCTGAGCGCTGCGATTGGCCAGCGCTACAGCATAGGAGAAAGAGACGCCGGCAGGTTCCCCTGGGTGGAGCCTAACTATGAAGATACCGGAGGCTATAACGGGAGAACGGAGCGGCGCCCAGGGATAACAGTAAGTGCAGGGGGATCCCTGGGCGCCGCTCTACATGTCTGTATAGTTAGTTTAGATGCTTTATTCTGGTGAAAGGTCCTCTTTAAAGTTAAGTCTTTCCATTCCCTTTTGTATTTTGTTTGGGTTCTGTGTGTTGCATTTACCTATTGTTTGTATTAGGCATGAAGTAGACTCCTGTTCGTCCTTCCTTTTGGAGGAACAGGTAGTCTCGTCCCTGCCGATAGTACCAGAGTCCTATAGGGCTAGATAGGATTCTAGGTATTCCTGCATATGAACTCACCTACCTTTGGGGTCTGTTCATACTGGTAGTCAGTCCGGATTTTGGTTAGGGTTTTCACTAGGAGGTGTCCATTCTCCTTCCCTAGTTCTCAGGCCCGATTCCCTCTCCCCCCCCTTCCCTCCTATGCTCGGTGTGGTGTTTCCCTCCCACACCGAAGCGTGACATTATAAACCGTCATGCAGATGCAGAGTTCACAGGCTGTTGGTCCTGGTGGTAGTGGTGGAGACCAGGCCTATCTGGAGCCTAAAGTTGCCCTCCCAGACAGATTTTCTGGGGGACGTGATAATTTCATTTTGTTTAGGGAGGCGTGCAAACTGTATTTTAGGCTACGTCCACACTCATCTGGGGATGAGAAACATTGAGTCGGTGTGGTTATTTCCTTGCTTAAGGGGGATGCGCAGTCATGGACATTTTCTCTGCCAACCGGATCGCAGTCTCTCCAGTCGGTAGATGAATTTTTAGAAGCTTTGGGTCTTATCTACGATGATCCGGATTGGACCTCTCTAGCCAAAACCAACCTTCGTCAGGGTGATCGTTCCACTGAGATTTATTGCTCTAGGAGGTGGGCTACGGATACGGAGTGGAACGATCCTGCTCTCCATAGCCAGTTTTGTCAAGGTTTATCAGAGAGGCTATAGGATGCTTTGGCCTTTCATGAAACCCCAGTGTCTCTGGAGGCTGCTATGTCTCTGGCTATACGCATTGATAGACGCCTGAGAGAGATCTAGGGGCCCCCACTCTCAGGATGTACTATCACATGATGTATCATCCTCCTCTGACACTTTGTGTGAAGTTACTCCTGAGTTTATGTCTGGGGACGAACCCATGCAATTAGGGGGAGCTACTCCCTGGATCCGCTTTTGAGCATACTGGTAATAGGAAGGGAGTGTGTTTTTTCTGCGAACAGAAGACACATTTTATCAGAGTAAGTACATACATTCAACGGCAAAAAGAAAAAACAGGGACATTTAATTCTCATCTGACTCTTGGAGGGGTGAGAGGAGAGTCAGAAAATGTGCCTTTGTCTTTGACTGGTAGTACCCGATTTCTCCTAAATGCTGAGGTGGCACTAGAGTAAAAAACTGTGGGGATTGAGGTGTTTATCGACAGTGGAGCCGGGGTGAACCTGATTGATGCTCACTTTGTCCGTATGCATGGGTTGTCACCGAGTGCATTAGAAAAAAAAACATTTCAATTTTTGCTATTGATTCTGCACCTGTAACTCAGAAGTGTTTATCTCAAGTGGTGCATGATATCAGATTAAGAGTGGGTGACTTTGATCAAGAATTTATCTTGTGTTTTGTGTTGGACGGTCTCCCTGCTCTGGTGGTTCTAGGTTTACCATGGTTAAGCAAGCACAATCCAACCATCGATTGGCAAGCTAGACAGATTCTGGATTGAGGTGATTATTGCATTGACAATTGTCTGAATACATCTCTTTCTGTTTTAACTACTAAGACATTACCCTCTTTTATATCTGATTTTTCCAATGTATTTTCTGAGAGTGGATGCTAGGATTTACCTCCGCATCGGGAATATGATTGTCCTATCAACCTTATTCCCGGAGCTAAGTTGCCAAAATCTAGATTGTATAACCTTTGTGGACCTGAAAGACTGGCCATGATAGAGTATATTGGCTAATGGACGCATAAGACCTTCCAAGCAGGGCCGGCGTCATAACCCGGCATCCCCGGGCAAGTGCCGGGGCCCAATGCTCCTGGGGGGGCCCACTGAGCTGCTATGAGCACTTCCATCAATACAGATGGGAGCTCTCACTGCTGTCATTTCACATACGCAGTACCCCTCTGGTGGGCCCTCTGAGCTGCAGAGACTCAGGACACGCCCCCTCTACACAGGACACGCCCCTTCTACACAGGACACACGCTGCCTGAGGAGACTGGAGAGAGACCGCACGGCTGGAGCTGGAGCAGAGAAGTGTGGAGACAGTCTGTGAGTCTGCACTGTGACTGTCTCTTCTCTGTGGGACAGAAGGAAAGGGGGGGACACTGCTGCTTCATTCTATTTAGTTGTGTTACTGTTTTATTAAGCTGATTGCCTCCATGACACCTGCCCCCCCTCCCCCCATATCCTGTCCTATATCACCCTTATGGAGCCCCTGCTGTCTCCTTTCCTCCCTCATGTATCCAGGGCTCCTGTCCCACCCTCCTATCTCCTATTGCTGCCCTGCACAGACCTCCTGCCACTACTTGTATGAATCCCCCTCAGAGCCCCTTCAACCTACTTGCTGTGTCCACCCCTCCTGTCCATCCAGGGCCCCGGGCCCCTGTCTCACTCCTCTGCCTCTCATTATGGTGGCATCTGAACCGCATTCACCATAAGGACCTTCTAACATCACAGGGTCATGTGACTGTGCCCCCCACCCCGTACTGTGCCCCTTTATACCCTGCATTGTGCCCTCTTACCACACTCTGTGCAGTGCCCATAGTCATTCCCTGTACTATGCCCTCTTATACCCTTTTATCCGGTCACTGTATGGTGGTTTTATCCTTGTATGGCGGTGTTATCACTATATGGCGGTGTTATCACTATATGGCGGTGTTATCACTATATGGCGGTGGTATCCAATAACTGGATGGCCATAACTGTATCCCTTTCTGCCCACACCACTTTTTTTAGACCTGGCATGAGCGGGAAAAGATACAGATTGCGGTGTTAAGGACCTTTGCGCCACATCTGTGTCAGAAATACGCCTAATATAGACGTATTTCTATATAATAAATGACCCCCTAATCGTATGATTATTCGGGGGGTGGGGCTAATATCTTTATATTATATAGATTCTAGTGTATTATACTGTGCCCTGTATTTTCCAGTAGAAAATGATCCTTGGGAAGCACAGTCCTCATCCCTGACCACCAGGACCAGGTAGCGCTCTGTCAGTACATGGCAGCCTCCTCTCCTCCATGCTGCTCCGCTGTGTACTGGGGCTTATTCTGACACTATGGCTGGGTTCACATCACATTTTTGCCATCCATTTAATGCATACTGAAAATGTATGCATTGACAGATGCCTCAGACTGATGCCGTACAGTGGCGTCCGTTCACCATACAGTTCCATGGTAAAAAAACATATACGTTAACGTATGCATTTTTTACTTGACTCTGCAGGATACAAAAACGTGGAGTGCTGCACATGTGTATACATCAAACCGATAGGAAAAACGTAATGTGAACACACATTGGGGGGGAGGGGGGCGTACTAAATTTTGCTGTGGGGCCCAGTCAGTTCTAGCTCCATCACTGCACATCTCCTTCTCTCCTCCAGGCCTGGCTCACTGCTGCAGCGGGCCGGAGGAGAGAAGGAGCGCAGGGAGCTGCGGTTAGTGAATGACAGGACCACCAGCTCCCCTGCAATGATAGGTATGTGAGGGGGCCACTGGGGGGTCATTCATCACACTGTGAGGGTCCCTTACACAGTATAATGACTCCCAGTGCCCCCCATTTAGTATAATGACCCCACAGTGGCCCTCCATTTAGCATAATGACCACCAGATCCCCCATTAAATATAATAACCCCTCGTGCCCCCTCCATACAGTATAACCCCCAGTGTGGGGGCGACTGGGGGTCATTATTCTGAATGGAGGGTCACTGTGGGGTCATTATACTGTGAGGGCCCTTTACATAGTATAATGACCCCCAGTGTCCCCCATTTAGTATAATGATCACCAATGACCCTCCATTCAGTATAATGACCCCCAGAGCCCCCTCCATACAGTATTCCCCCCGTGTGGGGGCTACTGGGGGTCATTCAGGGCCGGCTCCAGGTTCATGTGGGGAGCTGGGAGCTGCGGTTAGTGAATGACAGGACCACCAGCTCCCCTGCAATGATAGGTATGTGAGGGGGCCACTGGGGGGTCATTCATCACACTGTGAGGGTCCCTTACACAGTATAATGACTCCCAGTGCCCCCCATTTAGTATAATGATCCCCATTGACCCTCCATTTAGCATAATGACCACCAGAGCCCCCATTAAATATAATAACCCCTCGTGCCCCCTCTATACAGTATAACCCCCAGTGTGGGGGCGACTGGGGGTCATTATTCTGAATGGAGGGCCACTGTGGGGTCATTATACTGTGAGGGCCCTTTACATAGTATAATGACCCCCAGTGTCCCCCATTTAGTAATGATCACCAATGACCCTCCATTCAGTATAAATACCCCCAGAGCCCCCTCCATACAGTATTCCCCCAGTGTGGGGGCTACTGGGGGTCATTATTCTAAATGGGGGCGACTGGGGGTTATTATTCTGAATGCAGGGCCACAGGTGGTCATTATACAGTGGGGGGGGGAATTGGGGGTTCATTATACTGTGTGAAGGGCCACTAGTAGTCATTATACTGTATAGGGGCCACTGGGGGTCATTATACCGTGTAGGAGCCACAGGGGGACATGTCAATGTAAAAAAATGCCTCATGGGGGCCCACTGGGATTTATCGCCCAAGGGCCCACATGAACCTGGAGCCGGCCCTGCTTCCAAGTCTCCAGTGGCAGCAGGGTTCTTTTTTGTTAAAAAAAGGATGGAGGTCTTCGGCCATGTCTGGATTTCCGTGAACTCAATCGGATTACTGTCCATGATCCTTACCCTCTTCCTTTGATTCCCGATTTGTTTAACCAGATTGTTGGTGCCAAGATGTTCTCCAAGTTGGACTTAAGGGGGGCATATAATCTGGTTAGGCTCAAGGAAGGGGATGAATAGAAGATGGCTTTTAATACTCCTGAGGGGTACTTTGAGAGCCTGGTCATGCCTTTTGGGTTGACCAATGCTCCTGCGGTTTTCCAGCATTTTGTGAATGACATTTTTCATCACCTTGTGGGGAGGTTTGTAGTCGTGTATTTGGATGACATTCTAATTTATTCTCCAGATGTGGAGATACATCAGGATCATGTTAGACAAGTGTTACAGATCCTAAGAGATAATAAATTGTACGCAAAATTAGATAAGTGTGTTTTTGCTGTACACGGGATGCAGTCTTTAGGCTAACTGCTGTCATCTTCGGGTTTTTGAATGGATCCAGAGAAAGTCTGTGCTGTATTGGACTCGGATTGACCCGAAAATCTGAAGGCTCTTATGCGGTTTTTAATGCGGTTTTTCGCAGAGAGAAATTATGATGTAGGTAGAGAGTTACTGGCCATTAAGTTGGCTTTTGAGGAATGGCGTCATTGGTTGGAAGGGGCGAATCATCCGATCACGGTGTTCACAGATCACAAAAACCTGGCTCAGTTTGTGTCCAGATTCTGGAAGGCATTCTGTACTCGAATGGGGGTACAACTGTCCTTTTCTTCAGCTTTTCATCCTCAGTCGAACGGATGGATGGAGCACACTAATCAGAGTCTGGAGACTTACTTAAAGGATAACTGTCATATATTTTTTATTTTTTTGTATTGGATTGTGGTGATTTTACCTTGGTGGCCCTATTTCAACTTTTCACTGTGTATTCAATTACCCCTTATTTCCACATTTTTGTTCCCTGTATTGCCTACTTTTACCTGTGCTTAAAATAGGGTTGCTAGGCATGGTCCGTCTATCTGTTGATAGACGGATCAGGCTGAGTGCAGGCTGCGTGCAGGCTCACATTACTGACAGCCAGGGACTGTAAGTAAATGCTTAAAGCCAGGTCCTCCCCAGCAGCTGATAACAGTGCCTGAGCTGTGTGCACTTCTCCCTGTACCTGCGCTTGGCAGACACTCCCTCACTCAGCAGACTTGGAGAATGCAGAGTTGGTGCAGCGCAGACCAGGGAAGGGAGATCTGCCATCTGCTCAGTGTATAAATGAAAGCAACATGTGGTAAGAGGACCCCTTTGTGCTGCAGGAGATTAACCCTTTAGGGGGGAGGGCTCTGGTTACTGACACTTTTGGGGGGCTATTGTTACTGGCTAGTGAGGGCAGACGGGATTAGCCTCAGGGTGAGGGCAGTGGCGGCCATCTTAACTGAATAGTGAAATTGCAGTTTTATGCAGACTGGTTGCTAAGGACTGAATCTTATTTAATATGGGGTAAGTCAGTCTAATAGTAACTGATTCTAGAATATCATGTTATTAGTAACTACATATATGAAAATTGAAATTGGGGTCTAAATGTGACAGTTATCCTTTAAGATGTTTTGTCTCTGAGAACAAGGAGGAGTGGTCCTCGTTTTTGTCTTTGGCAGAGTTTGCCATAAACAATCGTAGACAGGAGTCCACTGGTAAGTGGCCGTTTTTTGGGGCATATGGGTTTCACCAGCAGTTTGGCACATTTTCTGGTTCAGATACGTCTGGTATCCCTGAGGAGGAACGTTTTTCGTCATCATTGTCATCTACAGTGGATATAAAAAGTCTACACACCCCTGTTAAAATGTCAGGTTTCTGGGATGTAAAAAAAATGAGACAAAGATAAATCATTTCAGAACTTTTTCCACCTTTAATGTGACCTATAAACTGTACAACTCAATTGAAAAACAAACTGAAATCTTTTAGGTAGAGGGAAGAAAAAATATAAAAATAAAATAATATGGTTGCATAAGTGTGCACACCCTTAAACTAATACTTTGTTTAAGCACCTTTTGATTTTATTTCAGCACTCAGTCTTTTTGGGTATGAGTCTGTCAGCATGGCACATTTTGACTTGGCAAGATTTGTCCACTTATATTTGCAAAAACACTCCAAATCTGTCAGATTGCGAGGGCATCTCCTGTGCACAGCCCTCTTCAGATCACCCCACAGATTTTCAATCGGATTCAGGTCTGGGCTCTGGCTAGGCCATTCCAAAACTTTAATCTTCTTCTGGTGAAGCCATTCCTTTGTGGATTCGGATGTATGCTTTGGGTCGTTGTCATGCTGAAAGATGAAGTTCCTCTTCATGTTCAGCTTTCTAGCAGAAGCCTGAAGGTTTTGTGCCAATATTGACTGGCAGACATCCCAACCTGCAAAAACTAGTTTCAGGGAGGTGCACTTCTCATTTCAGGGAGGTTTTCTTTTTTGTTTTTTCACGAACTTTTTATTACATTTTCCAAACATATATATAACATTATATAGTGTATGACCAAAAAGACACAAGAACAGTAACATCTCAAGGTGTAGATTACACCGCACCAGGTCTGGCCATGTGTTATAACAATCTACAAAATCCAGTTACGACACAGGAAGAAATAGCTTTTCTAATTTTTTTGCAAACTTTCATTGTACTGTGTAGTAGCTTGTTTGGCAGATTTCAGCATTTTGCTGGAAGTCTCAACCTCGTAGCAGTCTGTGTCAATAAATTTGTTAATTTTGCAAGACATCAGATTCACAAGAGTTTTGTGAGACAGCTGACTTCTGAATTCCGTCTTAATGTGACGCACAATGCTGAATGCCCTTTCCACATCACAATTAGAATTTGGCAGCACCAAAAGCAACTTCATCAGCTGGCAGAGCTCTTTAAACCTCAACTGCCCTGTGCTCACAGATTTTACTTTGGACAGCTTCCCCCAGAATTCATCTACTGGTAAACTTTTGTAGTTTGGCACCAGTCCCTCAAGATTTGTTGAGACATAATCCAGGACTTCCAAGTGGAGATGTTCTCTGGCATCTGCCTTGATCACATTTGGAAATCTCTCTGCCAAAATCAAAATTTGCTCTGGTTTCACCTCATCTTGGTTTTCCATATTAACCAGTGACAGATTCTTCAAGACTTGGTCTCCCATTGGGAACTTCTCCAAGATTTTTTTAATGCTCCTGACATAGAATGCTCTGACATCTTTAAAGAACTGCTTTGTCTTGTAAGGGGGCATCTCCTGTCCTTCCTCACTTAGCAACTGCATCCTGGCCAGGTACCCAACAAATAGCTCTTCACCTGGAAGGTACATTTCAGTGTTGCTTACATCTATTTCCCGAATTTTGTTTTCTCTCAATACCTTCGACCTAATAAATCTGCTTGCCATGTCATGCAGGAGCTCTTGTACGCTCTGATTCAACTTGAAGAGGATAGGTGCCTTATTTTGAAATATCAAATTGAATTTGTCAAAGCACTGTGTGACATTATGTAAAAAGCATGCATATAGTTTCATTTGGGGATCTTTCAGCCTTTTCAGAATATTAGGCCTCATGCACACGACCGTTGTGTGCATCCGTGGCCGTTGTGCCGTTTTCCATTTTTTTTCGCGGACCCATTGACTTTCAATGGGTCCGTGGAAAAATCGGAAAATGCACCGTTTTGCAGCCGCATCCGTGATCCGTGTTTCCTGGCCGTGAAAAAAATATGACCTGTCCTATTTCTTTCACGGCCAACGGTTCACGGACCCATTCAAGTCAATGGGTCCGTGAAAGAACACGGATGCACACAAGATTGGCATCCGTGTCCGTGATCCGTGGCCGTAGGTTAGTTTTTATACAGACGGATCCGAAGATCCGTCTGCATAAAAGCTTTTTCAAAGCTGAGTTTTCACTTCGTGAAAACTCAGAACCGACAGTATATTCTAACACAGAAGCGTTCCCATGGTGATGGGGACGCTTCTAGTTAGAATACACTACAAACTGTGTACAAGACTGCCCCCTGCTGCCTGGCAGCACCCGATCTCTTACAGGGGGCCGTGATCAGCACAATTAACCCCTTCAGGTGCGGCACCTGAAGGGGTTAATTGTGCTGATCACGGCCCCCTGTAAGAGATCAGGGCTGCCAGGCAGCAGACCCTCCCCCCCCTCCCCAGTTTGAATATCATTGGTGGCCAGTGCGGCCCCCCCCTCTATTGTAATAATAGGTTGGTGGCCAGTGCGGCCCCCCCCCTCCCTCTATTGTAATAATTTGTTGGTGGCACAGTGTGCGCCCCCCCCCCTCCCTCCCTCTATTGTAATAATTCGTTGGTGGCACAGTGTGCGCTCCCCCCCTCCCTCCCTCTATTGTAATAATTCATTGGTGGCACAGTGTGCGCCCCCCATCGGCCCCCCTCCCTCTATAGCATTAACAACATTGGTGGCCAGTGTGCGGCCTCCCATCTCCCCCCCCCCCATCATTGGTGGCAGCGGAGTTCCGATCGGAGTCCCAGTTTAATCGCTGGGGCTCCGATCGGTAACCATGGCAACCAGGACGCTACTACAGTCCTGGTTGCCATGGTTACTTAGCAATAGTACAATAGTAGAAGATTCATACTTACCGGCTGCTGCGATGTTCGTGTCCGGCCGGGAGCTTCACCTACTGGTAAATGACAGGTCTGTGCGGCGCATTGCTAAATGAACTGTCACTTACCAGTAGGAGGAGCTCCCGGCCGGTCACAGACATCGCAGCTCCCAGGTAAGTATGAATCTTTTACTATTGTACTATTGCTAGTAACCCGCTGCCACCAATGATCGGGGGGGGGGGGGGTAGATGGGAGGCCGCACACTGGCCACCAATGTTGTTAATGCTATAGAGGGAGGGGGGGCCGATGGGGGGCGCACACTGTGCCACCAACGATTTATTACAATAGAGGGAGGAAGGGGGGGGGGCGCACACTGTGCCACCAACGAATTATTACAATAAAGGGAGGAAGGGGGGGCGGGGGGGGCACACTGTGCCACCAACGAATTATTACAATAGAGGAAGGGGGGGGGGGCGGGGGGGGCACACTGTGCCACCAACGAATTATTACAATAGAGGGAGGAAGGGGGGGCCGCACTGGCCACCAATGATATTCAAACTGGGGAGGGGGGGGGGGTCTGCCCCCTGCTGCCTGGCAGCCCTGATCTCTTACAGGGGGATATGATAGTACAATTAACCCCTTCAGGTGCGGCACCTGAGGGGTTAATTGTGCTGATCACGGCCCCCTGTAAGAGATCGGATGCTGCTAGACAGCAGGGGGCAGTCATGTACACAGTTTGTAGTATATTCTAACTAGAAGCGTCCCCATCACCATGGGAACGCCTCTGTGTTAGAATATACTGTCGGAAATGAGGTTTCACGATCTAACTCATATCCGACAGTATATTCTAACATAGAGGCGTTCCCATGGTGATGGGGACGCTTCAAGTTAAAATATACCATCGGATTGGAGAAAACTCCGATCCGATGGTATAAAAGGGACTCCAGACTTTACATTGAAAGTCAATGGGGACGGATCCGTTTGAAATGGCACCATATTGTGTCAACGTCAAACGGATCCGTCCCCATTGACTTGCATTGTAATTCAGGACGGATCCGTTTGGCTCCGCACGGCCAGGCGGACACCAAAACGACTTTTTTTTCATGTCCGTGGATCCTCCAAAAATCAAGGAAGACCCACGGACGAAAAAACGGTCACGGATCACGGGAAAACGGAACCCCGTTTTGCGGACCGCAAAAAAATACGGTCGTGTGCATGAGGCCTTAGATGACTTCAGATTCTCACTTTTTGATTCAAAATATGATAGAAAAGCTGGCCATTGGTGGAGCAGATGGTCCAAACCTTTTCCTAAAGAAAGCCAGCGTGTAGGACAATGCTTTTGTACTCTCTGCAGGGCAACATTGCAGAACTCTTGAAACTGTTTTAGGTCTTCTCTTCTCTTAGAACTTTTCTCAAAGTAGTAATAGATGTCAATGAGCAGTTCTTCAGGTGACATTGAAAGCTCCTTAGCCGCAGTTTTGGCACAAATGTTGACCAGGTGACTTGGACAGCCAACACTGTAAATATGAGGGGCCTGTGCTTTCACTCTTGACAATACAGAGTTATTTTTGCCAATCATAACATTGCAGTTATCACTGCTAAATGCTACACAATTAGACCATTCAAGGCCTTTGTCATGCATGGATGATGCAATGAATATATTTGCAGCTGTGGCATCATTGCACACTGGCATGTCTACAAATCCAACTGTTACCTTATCCTGTGTTTCATTGTAGTACCTGACTAAAATGGCACATTCCTTCTCACACATGATATCATTGCTTTCGTCAACCAAAATACTATATGGTCTTTTTTCTATCCTAATGAACTTGTACAGTTCCTCTGAACATTCAGGTTCCAGTGCCATGTTCACGATAGCTGCTGTCTTTGTTGATGAACAGGCATAGTTTTTTTGCCATTTCTGAATCAGGAAACATTTTCCTGAATAGCTTGCCTGTGTGCTTACACACCTGGAATGGCAGGTTATGCTCAACAACGAAAGATGTAAAGTATACCTCAGCTCTAGTGACCTTCTCTGTCAGACTTTGGTTTTCTGCTGAAAAGAACTGTGAAATACTTGAGCAGCCTTCCCTGTGCTTAGCCTTCCTAATAGGCTGAAGTCCCTAAAAGAAATAAAAGCATAAGGTGTACCCTTTTTATATTGTGTTATGTAATGGACTTTTTGGGGGTATTGAATTTTGTCGCAGTTTCACGGACGCACACAATTTTTAACCTGTGCATGTTGGGTATCTATTTACTCATTATAACCTCATCTTTTATATCTTGTAAAAACAATTGGTATTTTATGGTGAGTTGGGCACTACATTTAACTTAAGTGCATTTTTCACAAACGTTTTGGGTTTGATAATACGTTGCGCTAATATCGTGCAACATACAAATTTGCAACTGCCACTATTTTATCCTAAAGGGTCTTGGCTTTCAGAAAATATACAATGTTTTGGGGTTTGAACTAATTTTCAGGCCTAAAATGGATTATAACATGGGTGCAAAAAAGGAAAAAGAGTCCTTGGTAATTAAGGGGTTAACTGTAAAGTGTCACACATATTAAACTCACCTCAACATGTCTCTTACAGTCATTTAACCCACCATGGGAAATTGAAAAATCACTGCTGCAAACAGTGCAGCGAGCTACACTTTCATTATTTTTTACCCCTATTAGACAAGGGTACACTTTAGTGTAGTCAGGGGTGAAGTGCGTTTTGTACTTCTTTTTTTTACTTGCACATTCTGCCATGGTGCTGAGTGATCGTCACACTCTCTCTTTTGGCAATCTTAAAGAGGACCTTTCACCGATTATGACAATTTGAACTAACTATACAGACATGGAGAGCGGCGCCCGGGGATCTCACTGCACTTACTATTATCCCCGGGCGCCGCTCCGTTCTCCCGTTATGCCCTCCGGTATCTTCGCTCAGTAAGTTATAGTAGGCAGAGATTTCAGTCACTAAGTTATGGTAGGCGGAGTCTGCCCTTGTTCTGCTGTAGCAATGGCCAATCGCAGCGCAGAGCTCACAGCCTGGGAGGTTATTTTCTCCCAGGCTGTGAGCTCTGCAATGCGATTGGCCAGCGCTACAGCAGAACAAGGGTAGACTCCGCCTACCATAACTTTGTGACCGAAGATACCAGAGGGCATAGCAGGAGAACGGAGCGGCGCCCAGGGATAATAGTAAGTGCACTGAGATCCCCGGGCGCCGCTCTCCATGTCTGTATACTTAGTTCACATTGTCATAATCGGTGAAAGGTCCTCTTTAAGTTGTCTCTGATATGATATATGAGGTAGAAGGTAGGGCAGGCAGGGACTTGCAACGCTTCCCTATCTGCACACATTACCCTGCCCCAAATTATCATATTTATGTATATGATTAAAGGGATTCTGTCACCACCTATAAGCCCTGTGAGCTAAACATATGCTCATGTCCAGGGTAGCATTTTGATTTCTAAGGTGGCCTTATAAAAGCTATTTGTGGCTTTATTCTGAGGAAAAACAGGTTTTACTAAAATGTCAATCATTGAATTAAGGTGCCCAAGCAGGGGAGGTCTGTGGATGCATGGTGCCCGGCCGCACGCATCGCCGTTCGTGCCCAGCCCTTCTACTCCTCAGTGCCGCCTCTCCCTCTCCCTCCCTTCCCCTCCTCCCGCTTTTAGATCCCGCGCGTGCACACAGGCTCAGCCTGATGCGCCGTTGCAGACTGCTGGCAATCGGCTTCTTCTTGCACTGTGCGCACGCGCCGAGAAGGGGACACTGCTACAGGTTGCCGGAAAGGTTTACTGCGAGTAAACCTTTCCGGGATATATTGTTTCACATGCGGGCGTCAGGGAGTCGCTATCTAATGGCGGGAGACTCCCTGAACGTCCGGGAGACTTGAGATCCCTGCGATTGTCTGCCTGGGGAAGACCAGACAGGAATAGGATTTTTGATATCTTTGTTGGACATGAATGAAATGAATTCTTTAAATAAATGTACCTTATCAGCAGATAAGGTATCTATATTAAAAGAAGTGTCATTAATAAAACTGCAGTCACTATGATCCGTGGGTGTAGTGTATGTAATCTCCCTGTGGATTATTTGTGGTCCTGTCACGGTTGGAAGCACGTGCATTCCTGGCAGTTGAAGCTGGGGTCTGTTGGTGAAGAGAAGATGAATTCCTGAAACTGTTCCTCGTGCTAGAATAACTTTGTATCCTGCGTTTTGCTGAATCTAGAGGAGGTGAGTGGCTCCTTTTTTCCATCCTAGCTCTTTTTGCTGGCAGGGGAGAGAGCGGTGCAAGCACAGCGATGATGTCATCCTCTGTGTCAGGCTCTGTGCTCCCGCATAAGGCTGGTGCGCAGACCGGATTAGTTGATTGCAGAGCAGGCTCAGAGTCTGGATTGTCCCTGCTGAAGACAGCTGCAGAGCCACTGTTCCCCACCGTAAGTTTCTGCCTTTTTAATTAATTGTCGTAGTAAAAACGGAGAAATTAAGTCGTTTGTGGAACTATCACATAGTGTAGAGAATCTGTCATGGTTTAGGTATTTTCAGCTTCGTTTGGCACTTTTTAGTTTGGATGATAAATCACTGTTAGAAATAGATAATTCCTCCCCGTTAAATGAGAGGTTTGGGAAGGCACCAGTAAGAATGAAGATTTCAAATATGTATAAATTATTAATTAACTCACGGTTTTTTGAGAAACAATCACCAGGGCAAAAAGCCTGGGAGAGGGATTGCCCAAATATACAAAGTGTAGGGTGGGGGAGTATTTTTACTAACCCAGATGTACTTTCCCACAACTTTAATCACGTCCTAATACAGTTCAATATTTATCATGGATTATATGTTACCCCTACTCGGCTTAACAAGTGTTGAATAAGAGATTCCTCCAACTGTCCTCGATGTGATACTGCCGGTCCGGATTACATACATATGATCTGGGCATGCCCAGAACTCGGGGCATATTGGAGTGGTATTAAGGCTAGTTTCACACTAGCGGCAGGACGGATCCGACAGGCTGTTCACCATGTCGGATCCGTCCTGCGGCTATTTCGCCGTGCCTCCGGACCGCCGCTCCGTCCCCATTGACTATAATGGGGACGTGGGCGGAGCTCCGGCGCAGCACGGCGGTGCACGGCGAAAGCCGCCGGACTAAAAAACCTGACATGCAGTAATTTTAGTCCGGCGGCCTTTCGCCGTGCACCGCCGTGCTGCGCCGGAGCTCCGCCCCCGTCCCCATTATAGTCAATGGGGACAGAGCGGCGGTCCGGAGGCACGGTGAAATAGCCGCAGGACGGATCCGACATGGTGAACAGCATGTCGGATCCGTCCTGCCGCAAGTGTGAAAGTACCCTAATAAGTTCCTTATTTATAAACTTAAAACATGGATTCCTCTTGAGCCACAATTGCTTTTACTGAATGACCTCTCGATACTAACTAGTCATAAACCCCAAAAGATTCTACTGGGCAGAATATTACTATTGGCCAGGGTCCTGATCAGTCGGAGCTGGTTTGCACGTCAGGCCCCAGAAGTAAATAAATGGATAAATCTGGTTAATAAGGTGAAAAATTACGAACGGATTCTCTATAAGCAGAGGGGTGGAACTGAGAAATAGGTTAAGATATAGGACGGCTGGTAACTCTGATAGGACTGCACAATTTAATTTATCTTAATTATTTTTCTTTCCCTTTTTTTTTTTTTTTGTTCCCTCTTCTCTCCTCCCTTCTCCTTATTTCTTTCAAGGGGGGCTGGGGTGCACGCATCATATGCTAGGGGGGGGAAAAGAGATGGGGGAAAAAAAAAAAGGGGGTTGAAAAATGCATACTAATTTCTAATTGTATTTTGTGTACTGTTTTGTATAGTAATAAAGATGTTAAATGTAAAAAAAAAATAATATTAATTGTCGTAGTAAATCTTCCAGGTTATGTTTCTTCACTGCCACTTACTTAAGTGCGCAGTAACGGTCTTTTCTCTTCTTTTATAGATACATTCACGTGATCATCCGTTGCTGTCTCCTTCATTAAAGTTTCTCCAGTGGTGTCTTCTGCCAGTACCATCCCCATCTGAATCCAGGTGAGTAATAGAAATAACTGTAATACTTGCGCATGTAAATAGTGGGTTCATAACACCATGTCCCCTCCTATTTGCATCCGCAAATATGGATTAGTCAGAGCATCATTCCAATCTCTGCAGAGCATTGCTCCGATCCAACCGGCGTGTGTCAGACCTGCAGCTGTCCCCGTCGCTCTCCGTCCACAAGGTATCATGACCACCCAGATCGCAGACCGCCTGACTGTACAGGAGCTGGAGATCCGCCAGCTGAACGATGAGATCGGCCGCCTCCTGGACCTCGGCACGCAGGGAACCGTGCAGGAGAACCCGAGCCCGGAGCTGGAGCAGCTGAGGGCCGAGAATGAGAAGCTCAAGTACCGCTTAGCTCACCTGCAGCGCAGCCTACGAGTGGAACTGGAGAAGCCGCTGCCGGACGAGAACCTGGCTAGGCCGCAGGGTATGGACATGCCCCTGGATGAAGGAGAGGTAAGCGCTGCCCGGAGCCTGAGGGAACGCTGAGGCCCTCGGTGCCACCTGCCAGTCGTGTGTGTGTGTGTGTGTGAGGGGACTGCTTACCCTCCATTGTCCTCCATATATAATGCTAGGGATTCTGCCTGCTAGCCATGTGTGCTCCAGGCACACACCATGCTGGCATTTACGTATACCCTACTGGAGGTGCCAGGGCTCCCAGCAGGGTCTCCATTACATAGCCTCCAGCTGTGGTGAAATTGTAACTCCCAGCATGCTCCATTCACTTCTATGGGAGCACTGAGAACAGCCAAGCAAGTGTGCATACTGGGAGTTGTAGTTTCGCCATGGCTGGAGGTTGCTGCTCCCGGCTGTAGCGTATAGTCTGCTCATGGGACAATGATGGGGATCCTGAATGCTCCTCTAAGGAATTGTTATTGAAGCGCCATCGTAATACGTATATTCTCTTCTTATACCTTTACCCTAAACATTTTGGGGGACATTTACTAGGATGGCTTTTTACTTTGGTTTTAGTTGTCCCTCCTGTCCTACTGTGGTATATGACTAATTTATGATGAGACATACACCTTGTCATACATTAGGCGCATATATGGCAGTCCATGCCCTGTCCCAGCAGTCCCTGGCTTGTGTAGTTTTTCGACTAGTAAATTAGCTGTGATTTCACACGCCCCCATCATGCCCATAATTCGTACTTGGTGTTAAAATGCCCTCTGCGACTATTTTTACGCCAGGCGAGCTTTAATAAATGGCCCCCTTCATCTTCCCACATTTATAGTATATCTGGCCTTTGTCCCACACCTCAAATTCAGCGAGGACCTGTGTGCATCATTTACAGCACTAACCTGTCAGACTTGGGGTCAGTAACTGCTTGCCACAAAGATTTCTCCTGCGGCTTCTCCTCGCTCAGGTGTGCCTCTATTAACACTACTGGTGCATGTGCTCCACATTGTCCTCCCACTGCTCTGTTACAATCTTGAGTTCCTCACACTTTCCACCTTTCCTCTCTTCTTCATCTGTGTCTTATGCTGCACAATCTTACATCTCTTCCCAAATCTTTAGGTTTTCTCTCCTGTGGAGGCTCCTTCCAGCACATGATCCTCTTCTGTCTTCCTCTTTGATCGCTTCTCTCATGCTGCATCCATTCTCTGGAAATGTCTTCCTCACCACCAAGAACCCTCTAATGCTCTTTCTAAACCCATTCCCCATACAGAACTGTCCTCCATCACATCAACCCCAGAATGTGATTTACATCACACAGTTTGTCACCTTGCACGTTCACTCACTATATTGTATCTCTATATGCTTTTAGATTGTAAGCTCACCTGCCGAGATAGTGGTCCTCCAGTACGGTGTCTGGTTATGAGATTGCTAAAATGATCACTTGTGATTTTCTGTTTTAGGGCTCATGCACACGGCCGTTGCCCAGCCGCTTTCCGTC
The DNA here is from genome assembly GCF_905171765.1 of Bufo bufo. Lineage (NCBI taxonomy): Eukaryota > Metazoa > Chordata > Amphibia > Anura > Bufonidae > Bufo > Bufo bufo. The sequence goes on from NC_053389.1 coordinate 636,784,990, forward strand.
CATTGGAGACGGCTATTTGCAGTTTTCACAGACGGATCCAGACCCAATTAACTTGAATGGGTCTGTGATCTGTCCGCACCGCCCAAAAATAGAACAAGTTCTATTTTTTTGCAGTGCGGAGGCACAGAGAGAAACCACACGGAAGCACTCTGTAGTGCTTATGTGGGGTTCCGTGCCTCCGTTCCGCACCGCAGCTCCGGATTGCAGACCCATTGTTGGATTGCGGGGCTGCAATACGGGCACGGCCGGGCAACTGTCATATGCATAAGGTCTTAAAGGGATGTCTGGTTTAATATTGATGACCCCTCCTCCTCCGGATCCGTCATCAATATCAGATTGGAGGGGGAGCAACTCTCAGCACCCCCACTGATCAGCTTTTGAAGCGAACACAGCCACCTATGAGCGCTGCCTTCTCTTTGCTGTTTACCCGCTCTTCGTCGACATTGCAGCAGCGAGCAGTGTAATTGCAACTCCTCCTTCTCATTCACTTGAATGGTACGAACAACTGTAATTACACAGCACTGCCGCTACAATGTACACAGCGCCCAGCAGGTAAGCATTGAGGAGCATGCAGTTGCAGCAAGGACACACGGTCCGCAAGAGGTCCCTTAAAGGTGTTGTAATAGTTTGTTGTGACGCCAGTTGCATTGCAGCAATGAGGGCACAGGGCCCTGTTTTAGTGATATGGTGGTACCCTGGGTAGAAATGCCAGAGTGGTGTAGGGTGGCCTAATGTCTTTTAGTGGCGTTGCACTTGTCACGGTGCTTCTACCTGGATACACAGGTACTCCAGGCGTGGACAGCCCGCTGCAGCAAAAGGGGAGGTTGGTGAAGAGGATGATGAAATAAATTTGAGTCCAGACTTTGCGATGAACTTGGAAACAGCTTTACTTGAATAAACTTGCATTAGGCAACAATCTTCCAACTTTATCTTGGTCACCATCAGGCTTTGGCATGAATTCTTGCAGGCAAACACACTCTGCTCTGCTACATCTGCTACTTTGACTCTGCTGTGCTAACGGGCTTAAATAGGAACTCTTCCTTTGCTGTATGCTGCAACTTAACTTGATTATCTGGTCTGTATCTAGCTTGCTTTATCCAGAGGAGCTGTCTCTCCCTGGTTCTTGAGGCTTGTAGCTTGGGCCTCCAGGTCCAACAGAGCTAAATGGTGCTCTGCAGGCTTAGGCAGGGCTCGCCCAGCAGGGCCGAGCTCCTGCAGCACAACCTCCATTGGCAGGGGGTAGACTCCACACTGACCTTCTCTAACTAAACTCCTCCCTCTCTAGAGAGGGCTAGAATGGAAGGAAAGGCTCCATTCCAGGTAAACTAGCTCTGCCATTACTGCCGCCATCTGCTGGTGAACCAGGCACATTGCATCACACATAACAGTTACATGGAAATAAATATGCACATTCTGCAGGATCTGGAAAAAAGTGCATAGATGACATTATATTAACTATATGAGATAGCGAGGAGATGTAAAAGGTGGTAATGCACCTCTGGGGCGTTACACAGTGTTGTCACGAGCTGATCAGTGGGGGTGCCAGAGTTGGGCCCTCCAGGCCTTGAAAAGAGTCAAATCTACCTGAGAAGAGTCAGTTATTCATAAGCTCCTGCTCTCTCACCCATCTGCTGATGATTGACAGTGTTCTCCTTACTTTTCTCCCTATAGGAGAACTGCCAATCATCAGCAGATGGGCGGGAGAGCAGGAGATTATAAATAACTGACTCTTCTTAGGTAGATCTGACTCTTTACAAGGCCTGGGCTGCAATGATTATGATGCTGGTTCTCGGCAACCACTTAGGGTCCATTCACACGTCCATTGTTTCTTTCCTGATCTGTTCCGTTTTTTGCGGAACAGATCTGGACCAGATCTGGACAAATTCATTTTCAATGGGTCCTGAAAAAAAATCTGACATTGAGCTGTCCGTTTTTTTTCAGGACCCATTGAAAATGAATGGGTCCAGATCTGGTCCAGATCTGTTCCGCAAAAAACGGAACAGATCAGGAAAGAAACAACGGATGTGTGAATGGACCCTTACTTTTAGCTCATGAGTGATACACCGCTGAAATCAGCATTTCTGTCACTACTTTATGCTGCTCTGAGAGAGGGCAGCATAAAGTTGATGACAGGTTCCCTTTAAGGCCTCTTGCACACAACTGTATGTGTTTTGCAGTCCACAAAACACGGATGTTGACTGTGTGCATGCCGCCATTTTCTTTCTCCCATCTGTAGAAATGTCCTATCCTTGTCTGCAAAATGGACAAGTATAGGACATGTTCTGTTCTTTTTGCAGCACAGACATACAGTACGCATGCCATCCGCCTTTTTTGCAACCTCGTTGAAATGAATGGACCTGCATCCGATCCACAAAAAAAAAAAGTGGATTTGAGTCGAACAAAAAATACGGTCATGTGCATGAGCCTAAGGCTACTTTCACACTCGCATTTGGTGCGGATCCGTCATGGATCTACACAGACGGATCCGTTCAGATAATATAAACGTCTGCATCCGTTCAGAACATAGCCAAGACGGATCCGTCTTGAACACCATTGAAAGTCATTGTGTCATAGAAAACGGATCCGTCCCCATTGACTTACATTGTGTGTCAGAACGGATCCGTTTGGCTAGCAGCGTTTTGGTGTCCGCCTTCAAAGCGGAATGGAGACGGAACGGAGGCAAACTGATGCATTCTAAGCGGATCCTTTTCCATTCAGAATGCATTAGGGCCAAAATGAACGGATCTCACAAACAAAAATGCCAGCAGCGCCAGTGTGAAAGTAGCCTAAGTTTTGTAAGGGTGGGTTCACGCACAGGTTTTTGCTAGCTGTTTTTTCCATAGCATCATCACGACGGCATACAAGGAGATTGACCCCTGACCTCTGTAGGGGCAGGAACAGAGAAAGGTTAAATACCCTCCTCCCACCACCAACACCAGTGTTTCCTGTCCCTACAGAGGACAGGGCAGAGAAAGGTCTCCCTGTATGCAGGGAGATGAAGCTAAGGAAATGGAACCTGTTTATTTTTTATTTTTCCGTTACCTTTGGGAAAACGCCGGCATCCAGCATGGCGTCCCCCTGCCCTCCCGCGGTCCAAGACTAACGCTGGGCAGGGGGTTCAGGGCCTATCTCGTCCTGGTCATTCCGGGGCCTGTTCCCTGGCGCAGACTCCCTCCTAGCCTACTTGGGCGATAGCTGGGTGCGCGCCGCCGCATGGAGCGCATGTTTATGACGTCACGGCCGGCGACCCGGAAGTGACGTCGCGGCGGCAGCGTGGAGCCCAGTTTAAAACCGAGGCATAAACGCTGGTTACCGCCCGTGTCAAAACGCTCCCAGGATCGGTCCCCACTGGTGCGGAACCCTTGCCTGCAGAGAGGACGATGTCGGCATCTGAGCGATCCCCCAGAGCTGAGCCACCGACGCTGCTACCAACTGTGAGTCCCCTTCGGGGGTATTGTTTGTGCAGGTCAGGGAGTCTGTTGATCCCCCTCTCCTGCTGTAATAGGTGGAAGGGGGAAAAAAGAGAGAGAGGAAGTTATTTCCAGGGGCAGCTAGCTCGCTTCTGCTGACCCCCTCTTGCTCTCTCTCTCTCCCTCTAGTGGTCATACCCTGATGCCCTGCCTTCTCCTCTCTTTTAGGCTAAAGAAGCCCCGAAAAAAATCAAAAAAACACTCAAATGTATCTCCTGCAATAGCAGACTTCCTGACTACTACCCTAAAAAGTTGTGCAAGTCTTGTATTTCTAATATTGTACGGGATGAAGCACCCTCCTTAAAAGAGGAATTGAAAACTATGATTCAGGAAGAGATCCGTTCATCCCTGGCCCACCTGTCCACTAATCCCCCCGACTTGCCGCAACCTAAGAGGAAGCGGGCTAGGTCTCCGTCCCCTCCGGACCTAGAAGTTATGGCGGATGAAAGTGCCCACTCCGTTAAGTCATGGGAAGAGGGGGAGAGAGTCTCTGATACAGACTCAGTGGATGACAGTCGTAGATATTACTTTTCTACAGAAGAAATGTCCGACCTATTAAAGGCAGTAAGGTCGACCATGGGCGTGGAGGAAGTGCAACGTACCCATTCAGTACAAGAAGAAATGTTTGGGGGCCTAAGGGTCAAGAAAACTCGTGTGTTCCCCATTAACGAGAGTATTAGGGATATGGTCCTTGATGAGTGGGCAGATCCAGAAAGACGTCTGGGAGTCCCGGCTGCGTTCAAAAATAGGTTGCTTTTTGATCCAGAGGAATCTAAAATTTTCAATGAAATTCCCAAGATCGATGTACAGGTGGCCAAAGTGAACAAGAAAACATCTCTCCCATTTGAAGATACCTCCCAACTTAAAGATTCAATGGATCGTAAAGCGGACAGTCTTCTCATGAAATCCTGGGAGGCGTCCATGTTCAATATTAAAACCAATATTGCGGCTACCTCAGTCGCCCGATCCATGTATCTTTGGTTGGGAGAATTGGAAACTCATATTAAGGATAGAACATCTAGGGAACAAATTCTTAGTTCTCTCCCTCTTTTAAAATCCGCCACGGCCTTCCTGGCGGATGCCTCTGCCGAATCAGTCCGATTCTCCGCCAGAGACGCGGCACTTTCCAATGCAGCCAGAAGAGCCCTCTGGATGAAGTGCTGGTCGGGGGACAAGACGTCTAAATTGAAGCTCTGTTCCATACCCTTTTCTGGAGAATATGTGTTTGGCCCGGTGCTAGATAAGATTCTAGAGAAGGCCGCGGACAGAAAGAAGGGGTTTCCGGAAGATCGCCCCTCCAGACGCCGGTATCCTTTTCGCCCCTCCTCGGGTCAAGAAAAAAACTACAGGGGGAAAGGGAAATCAGGACGTTGGAGCTATCCAAAAGGAGGAAGAGGAAGAGGCCAATCCTTCTCCCACCCAAAATCCTCCGATAAGCAATGACGTCGGGGTGGGGGGAAGACTCTCAAGATTCCTGGGGTCATGGGAATCCATCTCCCAGAACCCCTGGATTTCCAAGGTAGTCGGGGCAGGCTACCAAATAGAGTGGTCTTCAAGACCCCCAAACAAATTTTCACTGACACGGTTCCAAATGAACCTTTGGCAAGGAGTCCAGAAACTTCACTTAATGAATGTAATCTCACCGGTCCCGCCTCCAGAAAGAGGCAGGGGTTTCTATTCTACCCTATTTCTAATCAGGAAGAAAGAAGGCACTTTTCGGACTATCATAAACCTGAAACCACTAAACAGATTCATCCGTTATCAAAAATTCAGGATGGAGACCCTAGCATCTACAATCCCTCTGCTAAGCAAAGACGTCTTCATGTGCACAATAGACCTACAAGACGCTTATTACCACATTCCCATTCACACCGACTCACAGAAGTTTCTCCGGTTTGCAATCCAGGATATATCAGGGAACGTCCATCACTACCAGTTCAGGGCCCTTCCCTTCGGGATTTCATCTGCGCCAAGAATATTTACCAAAGTAGTGGTAGAGATGGTCGCCTTTGCCCGAAGACAGGGACTTATGATAATCCCTTATTTGGACGATTTCCTTCTAGTCAGCGAAAGTCTCAGCCAAATCAGTTCGAACCTGAAGCTTTTTCTCTCCATCCTAGACGATCTGGGGTGGATCGTGAACAAAGGAAAGTCCGTCCTCACCCCCTCAAGGGAAGTTCGTTTCTTAGGGATGATCCTAGACTCCCGAAGGCAAGCGGTATTCCTACCTCGAGACAAAATATCAGTTCTCCAACAAAAGATCAGGTCCTTTCAAAAAAGAAGATCCTGCTCTATCAGAGAGGCGATGAGTCTGCTGGGCCTGCTAACATCCTGTATTCAGGCAGTTCCCTGGTGTCAAATACACTTCAGACCCCTACAGTCCTGGATCCTGAGTGTCTGGAACAGGTGCCAATCCTCTCTAGATCATCAAGTAAGTCCACCAACTCAGATTCTGCAGTCCCTAAATTGGTGGAAAGACCACGGAAACTTATCACGGGGAAATCCGTGGCAGAAGACTCCCCAGGTCCAGGTAATAACAGACGCAAGTCTGTCCGGCTGGGGTGCAAAGGTGGGGGATCGTATGTTCCAGGGCACTTGGCCAGATTCGATCAGATCCCAGTCATCGAACTTCAGGGAACTGAGAGCAGTCTGGGAGGTGTTAAAGGTAGCAGAGGAGATGTTGTGTCATCATCACATAAAAGTGCTGTCGGACAACACTACGGCCATTGCCTACCTTTCCCATCAAGGGGGAACGCGGTCCGTAACCCTACAAGCACTGTCAACAAAAATCTTTGCTTGGGCAGAACAGAATGTGGCCTCGATATCGGCAGTTCATCTGAAGGGAATACTAAATCAGGAAGCGGATTTTCTCAGTCGCCACAGAATCGACCATACAGAATGGTCTCTAAGTCCAGAAATATTCGGGCTAGTAGTAAGGAAATGGGGGATGCCCGACGTGGATCTATTTGCCACCAGGGCAAACTCAAAGGTGGAAACATTCTGTTCCCTAAACCCCAGGGACAGACCTCATGCCTTAGACGCCTTCGCCATTCGTTGGCATTGGAATCTGTGCTATGCCTTCCCTCCACTTCCTCTAATTCCGAAGGTGGTACAAAAAATTCTTCAAGACAAGGCCACGGTGATTGTGATCGCTCCCCTATGGCCAAAGAGAAGCTGGTTCTCATCCCTCCAAAAATTTTCCCTACAAGATCCATGGCTCCTTCCTGTGCGGGGGGATCTACTCCAGCAGGGTCCAGTTCTACACCCAAACCCGCAGTTTCTGAAATTGGCGGCTTGGATCCTGAGTCCCAAACCCTGAAGCTTCAGGGCCTGTCAGACGAAGTTATTTCTACTTTGAAAGCCTCCAGAAAGAAGGTAACGTCAGCAATTTACCTTAAGATCTGGAAACGTTTTTGTTCCTGGAGTGGGGACGAATCGCCACATTTGCGTAAACCCAACATCCAAAGAATACTGGATTTCCTACAGCAAGGTCTGGACCTGGGACTTAGACCCTCTACCTTGAAGGTCCAAATCTCAGCCCTAGGTTGTTTCTTTGACCAAGATATAGCCGGCCATCGTTGGATCAAAAGATTCATTAAGGCGGCGACGAGGCTCCGCCCAACGATCACCGCCCGTGTCCCTTCCTGGGATCTAAACGTCGTTCTTACAGGCCTTACTTTACCACCCTTTGAACCCATGTCTGACTGTCCAATAAAATTATGGTCCTTGAAAACGGCCTTCTTAATTGCGATAACTTCGGCCCGCAGAGTAGGGGAATTACAAGCCCTATCAATCAGGGAACCCTACCTCCGTATTCTAGATGATAGAATTATTCTCCGTTTGGATCCTGGATTTCTCCCCAAAGTCGTATCCAATTTTCATCGGAGCCAGGAGGTTACCCTACCTTCTTTTTGCCAGCACCCCTCTAATAATAAAGAATCAGCGTTTCACTCTCTGGACGTTAGACGGGCAGTCCTAAACTATATCACGGTGACGGGGAAGTTTAGGAAATCTGACAATCTTCTAGTCCTGTTTGGAGGAAGATTTAAGGGCCAAAAAGCCTCCCGGTCCTCTATAGCTAGATGGCTCAAAGAAGCCATTAGTCTTTGTTACCAAATACAAAACCTTACATGTCCAGTCAACATTAGGGCCCATTCCACTCGGGCCATGTCTTCCTCTCAGGCGGAGAGAGCTGGGGCTTCTCTGGAGGAAATCTGTCGTGCTGCCACTTGGTCCAGCATTCATACATTTATAAAGCACTATCGCCTGGATCTTTCCAGATCTTCTGATCTGTCCTTCGGGCGGAAAGTCCTCCAGGCTGTAGCCCCCCCTTAACTGATATATTTTTTATATCTCCTTGTATGCCGTCGTGATGATGCTATGGAAAAACCGGAATTAGTCTTACCGGTAATTCTGTTTCCATGAGATCATCACGACGGCACGTTATTCCCTCCCTATGATTTAAATCGTTTTTGACCTAGTAGGTCTCTAGAAGGTATGAAGTAATACCTTTTGTTTCACTATTTTCCACCACCGGGTTGCTCTGTGTGATTTTGGAAACACTGGTGTTGGTGGTGGGAGGAGGGTATTTAACCTTTCTCTGTTCCTGCCCCTACAGAGGTCAGGGGTCAATCTCCTTGTATGCCGTCGTGATGATCTCATGGAAACAGAATTACCGGTAAGACTAATTCCGGTTTTTTCACTTTTACAATTTTAGTGCTGTTTTTACAGTAAAAATGCCAGCTCCAGGTGAAGGTCTATGAGAAATATTTTATTTTATTTTTTTGCTGCTGGCATTTTTGTTCATTAGGTGATGATTTTTTTAGGTCTTTTCACATCCTGTTCTCTATAGGGGACAAATACAGAATAAATCAAAAAAACGCATGGGGCGTCATTTATCAAGACCGGCGTTTTAGAAAAGTCACAGATTGCGGTGCAACTGCAATCTGCGCCTGAAATACCCCAAATATAGGCGTATTTCAGGTTAGTAAATTACCCCATGGTTTGTAAAATGCACCACAAAAAACACAGCAAAAATGCAGATGGCCAGAAAAATCGCATATGATCATTTAGACTTTTTTTTTACAGCCCCCAAAATAACATGCCAGTGCGAATTTGTGCCTGTAAGGACCCTGTATGCTGGCCTTATACGGGTGATTAGATATAATATCTGGTGAGAATATATCACAATGGAGAATATCAATGGGATATTCCAACTTTATATTGAAGACCTATGTTCCCGATAAGCCCTCAGTATCAGATCAGTGGGGGTACCCGCATGCTCTGTTTGAAGCGGTCTCAGCCCTCATGCCAGTAGTGCAGCCTCTTCCGTGTACGTAGCAGTAGTGGTGCAGGGCATTGCAGCTTCGTCCTGTTGACGTGAATGGACAAAGCAGTAATTTCCCCTCCCAGTGATGCCGCCACCATACTTTGCACAACTTATTTTTCACCTTTGCGTGTATGGACTCAATAAAGATGGCATGAGTTTTCTTCCTATGAAGTGGTGATTGACTCTCTCCTCTGTAGATATACAGGTATGTGCCAGCGATTGTATTAATATAGGAGATTTACTTCTATGGAATTTCTCTGTACATTTCTGAATAATGCAGTATATTTCCTTTACTTACTAAATGAGTTGCGGTGCAGGGTAATTACACCTTTGTCCCATTCTCTTTACGCCATGACGCGTCATTATCCTGAGCCCTGTAGACAGCATGCGGGTACACACTGAAGAGGCGGCAGTACTCCCACAAGCGTCAGGCCCCTTCAAACTGATCGGCAGACCCCCACCAATCTGATATTGATGGCCCATTCTGAAGATGGAGGATCAATATTGTGAAGTCAGAATACCCCTTAAAGTATGGCTGATCATATGGACATCTTAATGGATCACACTGGCCACACAGTGTTTTCTCATGGTGGGTTTGAACTCCGGAATGCCCACCACCCCAACAAGTGCGCTGCCCCTTCTGTTCTGCTGATCATTGGGGTCCCATCATTTGGCCCAATAGCATGTCACTCAGAAATGGCCTATCTTAAGGCGAGACCATCAATGTCATATAATTGAAATCCCCACAGTGCTGCCAGCCTAAAAACAACCAAAGGTAGTGAAAAAAAAAAAAAAATTAAATAATAATTTTGGTAAAGCACAGGGTTTTATTTAGGCCTCTTTCACACTACAGTATGTCGATTTCAGTGTTTTGCGTTCCGTTTTTCACGGATCCGTTTTTTCCGTTTTTTTGTTTCCGTTGTGTTTCCGTTTTAGTTCCATTTTTCCGGTCCGTTTTTCCGTATGGCATATACAGTATACAGTAATTACATAGAAAAAATTGGGCTGGGCATAACATTTTCAATAGATGGTTCAGAAAAAACGGAACGGATATGGAAGACATACGGATGCATTTCCGTATGTGTTCCGTTTTTTTTTGCGGACCCATTGACTTTAATGGAGCCACGGAACGTGATTTGCGGCCAAATATAGGACATGTTCTATCTTTCAACGGAACGGAAATACGGAAACGGAATGCATACGGAACACATTCCGTTTTTTTTGCTGAACCATTGAAATGAATGGTTCCGTATACGGAACGCAAAAAACGGACCGCAAAACGGAAAAAAAAAACGGTAGTGTGAAAGAGGCCTTAGTCTGAGAAGCAGTAGCTTCATAAGGTACTTTTCCACTGATATGGTTAACATGGGTTTTATTTTTATTTATTTTTCAGGAACACCTTTTAAATATTAATTTTGTGCAGGTTATAGGCCTCTTTCACACGGGCGTCATGTTTTTTGCCCGGATAAGATGCGGGTGCGTTGTAATGCGTTTTGCACGCGCGTGAGAAAAATCGGTACCCAAACCCGAACTTCTTCACAGAAATTCAGATTTGGGTTAGGTGTTCTGTAGATTGTATTATTTTCCCTTATAACATGGTTATAAGGGAAAATAATAGCATTCTTAATACAGAATGCATAGTACAATAGGGCTGGAGGGGTTAAAAAAATAATCCTTAATCCACTTGATCGCGCAGCCGGCATCTCTTCTGTCTTCTTCTTTGCTGTGCACAGGAATAGGATCTTTGATGACGTCACTGTGCTCATCACATGGTTCATCGCCATAGTGAGGGACCATGTGATTGGACCATGTGATGTGACGTTACCACAGGTCCTTAGCCGGCAGCTCAACATTACAGAAGAAGACAGAGATCCGCAACTACTTGATCAAGTGGACTCAGTGAGTTAATTTTTTTTTATTTTTAACCCGTCCATCACTATTTTACTTTGCATTCTGTATTCAGAATGCTATTATTTTCTCTTATAACCATGTTATAAGGGAATATAATACAGATCGGGTCCCCAACCCGATCGTCACCTAGCAACCATGCGTGAAAATCGCACCGCATCCGCACTTGCTTGCGGATGCTTGCGATTTTCACGCGGCCCCATTCACTTCTATGGGGCCTGCGTTGCGTGAAAAACGCAGAATATAGAGCTTGCTGCGTGAAAAAAGTGATGCGTGAAAATCACAGCTCATGTGCACAGCCCCATAGAAATGAATGGGTCAGGATTCAGTGCGGGTGCAATGCGTTCAACTCGCGCATTGCACCCGCGCGGAATACTCGCCCGTGTGAAAGGGGCCATAATGTCCAGTCTACAAGCACCATTCAAATGAATAGAATTTATTTTCAGTTGCAGAAATTTGTGCACCCATATCTGTGAATGCACCCGTATACAGCCATCACCACGCTTAGTGCTGTAACAGCTTAGGTGAGAGAGAACCGAAGATATCCCAGGCAGTTTTCCACTTACATATTGGTGACCTGCCCCCAGGATAGGTCATTGGTATCAGATCGGCAGGGGTCTGACTCCCTAATCCCCCGACCTTTCCCCCGCGCAATCAGCGGAGCTCTGGTGAGCAGTGTCGCCTCTTTGCACCTTACAAAGCACAGCGCCTGTCATTTGATAGTGGCTGTGCTTGGTATTGCAGCTCAGCCCCATTCTCTTGAATGGGACTTAGCTGGGCCTAGGCCATGTGACCAATGAACGTGACGTCACATGGCCTAAGAAGAGGCTTAAGGGCTCACAGAGCGCTGTGTCAGGGGTCCTGGGAGTTGAACTCCTATTGATGTCCTAGGTCAATCTCTGAAAACTTCCTTTAATAAATTACTAAGTGATTAAAGGTGGGGGCCATTTCTAAAACAGTTTTTCAAACGCTCCTAATCGGTTGTTGTTGCTGTTACATCCATCTGTATGTCACATAATAACTTACCCGTGCTGCAGAAGGCCTCCTGGTCCCAAACTGTGTCAACGCCTACAATACTCCAGTGCTGCATCCATAAGGCCCAAGATGGCAGTGGCGACGTGATTCAGCCATGTCTCCGCTTTCTGTACTGACCTTGGACCTATCCTCTTCTGTTCTTGCACTGAAAATGTTCTTTTACTGTTCAGCACGTGCGCAGAAGAGAATCCATCCAGGGATAACACAGAAAGCGGTGACGTGGATGGATCGCATCACTGCCGCCAGCCATATGGATAATGATATATACTCTCTGGAATAGAATAGTCTACACTATGGTGGCTGGATGTGTCTAAGACCGCGCTGCCTGACGCCGAAGACCTACACTCATATACAGGTTTTCAAGGCTACTGGTTTGTGTCTGTGCCTTGACAGCCGAATATTGGGTGCACGCCCCGCTAATCTCGCACTAGGTAAGAGCGATTGACTCATCATAAATGAGCAGTTCCTGGATGCCATTTGCTCCTTACTACGGGTAATACAGCCATGTGCAAAATGCACCAGCAACTGTCTGGCAGCTCTCGCCAGGGATGAGATTACATGCTGAATGTCACAAGGAGTGTGCCATGTTAGTGCTGGAGCACACAAGTTTATTATAGGTCATGACTGGAACTCTACACCTCACAAGCTTAACTTATTGTAAGAAAATGGGATAAGGAATGGAGCCTCCTGCACATGAGTGTATCCGTTTTTGCGGTCTGCAAACTGCATACCTGGCCGAGTGCAGGCTGACCTATTTTTATTTTTTACCCCACAGAAATGTCCTATCCTTGTCCGCAAATGGACATTTTTTTGGGTAGGGCCGCGGAACGGAAGTGCATCTTTTTTGCCCCATTGAAATGAATGGGTCCACATCTGATCTGCAAAATATGAAACTATGGCCATGTGTATGAGCCCCAATACTAATGTGAAAACTCCAGTCTTCCTGCTAATTCTGCCAGTTGCTGATCCCCTGCTCGTATGTATTGTAACATGCTGCAGTTGTCAGGTCGGCAGCATGACTACCCAGAGAGGGCAGTGCCTTCATTATTATCTGTACCTCCATGAAAGAGAAAAAGGGGAGCAGTGCGGTAGGCACCTGCAACGTTCCAAGTAGAGACAGGGTGGCGGTACTTTCTGTGCCCACATTACTTTACCCAAATGCATGCACTGATTGCTCAGTGACTCCCACAGAGACCAGAGCACACGGATGGCGGTCATGTTGCTGTAACATCTACACCTTTCCAATCAGGAGCGCATTGGGAACTTAAAGTGGCCTTGGAAAAAAAGTTAAAGTCCAAACTGACAGAAATAGCCAGTAAGGGTCCATTCAGATGTCCGTAGTGTTTTGCGGACTGCAAAATACTGACGCCGCACATCGCCGGAACACCAATGCAGGATTCCTAGTCTTGTCCGCAGAATAGGACATGCTCTATTTTTTGGCGGAGCCACGGACCGCTATCCGTGTGCTATCCGCTATCCGTGTGCTATCCGCATCTTTTCTGGCCCCAATGAAAATGAATGGGTCCGCACCCGTTCCGCACCCATTCTACGGACGTCTGAATGGACCCTAATACTGTAGTGCAGAACAAAATACCGCCCCAGCAGCACCAAATACCACAGTGCAGCACAAAATACTGCTGCCTGCTCCACAGTATGAAACTGTATCGTCATCCCGAGGACGGCAATGCAGTTAAATGCAGGGGGCACCTGCGGCCGCTGGCCAGGTGCATAAGTGCCTGATGCTCCTACATTAATTAATGCTGAAAGCATAAGATCTTTATGTACCTGGCTGGCGACCATGAGGAGGGCTTGGGCGGCCCCCTAGGCATCAGCCCACCATGAAATTTCCCTGTAGGGTTCATGGCCAATCTGCCACTGTTTCTAATCCAGGAACAGAAAAACAAAAAAACGGCAGCATGGGGATCCATCATATGACGGAAATAAATGTCATCCAATGGAGCTCATTGACAATAACAGGTTCCATCAGGGCATCCAGCATTTTACCAGAAAAAATAACAGTGTGATGGTGGCCCCTAACAGAACCTAGCCTTAGGCCAGTTTCACACATGCATGTTCAGTCCAGGAAACACGCATGTGTGGTGGTAGCATTTCCTGACCAAACACTGCTCCTCTGATCCGAACTCGGCATCGTAACGATTTATGATGCTGCGAGTTTCTGATCGTGAGTCTGCTGAACTGTACTCATGGCGGTCGGGCCTCCAGTTCACATGCACTGGAGGTAGAATGTGAGCAGGTCTGAACGAGCCCATGATCGGCACATACCCATTAGACTTGTCGGTGAATCTTGTCGACAGTCTGACTTGTTGGGTTTTAGTATACTTTGTTCTGATTGGTGAAGTGAATGGGCATGGGCTGCAATACCAAGGACAACCACTATACAACGTACGGCGATGTGCTTGGTATGCAGTCAGGAGGTCGCAGCGCTCACCAGAGCCAGATGATCGGTGCCGAGTGTCAGACCTCAACTGATGAGATATGGGGATAGGTCATCAATATTTTACTCCCGAAAAACCCCTTTAAAGATTTTGCAGCAAACTTTTATCAACGTCAGCAATTTCTGTATCCTCAGTGTTTGTAGATATACAAGTATACAGCAGTATATACAACATCTAGTAACATACTCTCTAAAATACATCAATAGTGCGCACAGATTTCTTAAAGGCCTGACCAGAGAAACCAGGCTGCAGATGTGTAGTCCAGGGATCAGCAACCTTCATCACTCCAGCTGCTGTAAAACTACAATCCCCAGCATGCACACTTACTTGGCTATTCTTGTAAGGGTACTTTCACACTAGCAGCAGGACGGATCCGACAGGCTGTTCACCATGTCAAATCCGTCCTGCCGCTATTTCGCCGTGCCGCCGCTCCGTCCCCTTTGACTATAATGGGGACAGGGGCGGAGCTCCGGCGCAGGCCGGACTAAAAAGTCGGACATGCAGTACTTTTAGTCCGGCGGCCTCTCGCCGTGCTGCGCCGGAGTTCCGCCCCTGTCCCCATTATAGTCAATATGGACAGAGCGGCGCTCCAGCGGCACGGCGAAATAGCGGCAGGACGGATCCGACATGGTGAACAGCCTGTCTGATCCGTCCTGCCGCTAGTGTCAAAGTAGCCTAACTCCCATAGACGTGAAAGGAGGATTCTGGGAGTTGTAGTTTCAGAGCAGCTGGGTGCTGGCAGTTTCTGATCACATGTGTAGTCAGTAAAATGATACTCAGTAAATCTTGTCAAATTTTATTTTTCTATTTTTAATCCACTTGTGGATACATTGAGGATTTCACCCATTTGAATGCAGTGGTTAAAATCCACGTGCAAATCCGTATCTAAATCTGTATGTGACTCATGCAGACTTCATCAAAAATTTAAGCCACTTTGACAGCATAAAACTGTGTGTGAATTTAGCCTTAGATCTCATAACCTGAACAGGTTGGCTATCTGGATATCAGAACATGTGAACATTGCTTGTCTGATTTGGGTTTTCCGGCTCTTCTCTGAGGACCTATCCAATAGACCTCAATATCAGATCGGTGGGGATCGGACTCCCAGAACCCAAACAATCTGCTGTTTGAGGAAGCCACTCCGCTCCTGTGATCACCCCAGCCACATTGCTGTCCATCTCATAGTGGCTGGGCGTGGTATTGCAGCTCAACCCCATTCAATTGAATGGGAGTAAGCTGTGCCTAGGTTATGTGACCAATGAACATGACGTCACAGACCTAGGAAGAGGCTGTGGTGCTCATCGGAGCGATGTTGGCTTTATAAAGAGCTGATCAGTGGGTGCCAGAAGTAGGGTTGGGCGATATACCGGTATCACGATATACCGCGGTATAAAAAACCCAGTGATATGGCGATATCGCTGTTTCCTAATTACCGCGGTATTTTGTGATGTCATAAAAGCGGTCATGTGCGCTGACCGCTTCTAAATCTGCCTCCGCCCGCCCCTGCACCTTACTTCCACTTGCTCCTGGCTCCTCCTTGCTCCGCCTCCCTTAGTCAAGTCTCCAGACTCCACCCACCATCTGAGATCACCGTCCGTCACCCACCCGTGCCGGTTCTATGTGGCGAACTCTGTGTGAGTACTGGGTGTCTCTGCGGCTGCCTCGCTAGTGTGCTCTGATAACAAAATTACAAACTTACTACTTCCCACAGCTTTCGGCTCTCCCTCCTCCTTGCTCCCATATTCAAATCTCCGCCCACCGACATCTGATGTCAGAATCGGAGCACACAAGCGAGGCAGCCGCGGGAAAAGTATATCGTAAAGTATTATTGTATGTATGGTGGCCACAAGACTTTATTATAACATCTCCTTGTGGCCCCCGCCCCCTACAGTGTAACGTCTCCTTGTGGGCCCCCGCCCCCTACAGTGTAACGTCTCCTTGTGGGCCCCCGCCCCCTACAGTGTAACGTCTCCTTGTGGGCCCCCGCCCCCTACAGTGTAACGTCTCCTTGTGGGCCCCCGCCCCCTACAGTGTAGCGTCTCCTTGTGGCCCCCGCCCCCTACAGTGTAGCGTCTCCTTGTGGCCCCCGCCCCCTACAGTATAACGTCTCCTTGTGGGCCTCCGCCCCCTACAGTGTAGCGTCTCCTTGTGGGCCCCCGCCCCCTACAGTGTAGCGTCTCCTTGTGGCCCCCGCCCCCTACAGTGTAGCGTCTCCTTGTGGCCCCCGCCCCCTACAGTATAACGTCTCCTTGTGGGCCTCCGCCCCCTACAGTGTAGCGTCTCCTTGTGGCCCCCGCCCCCTACAGTGTTACGTCTCCTTGTGGGCCCCCTACAGTGTAACGTCTCCTTGTGGCCCCCGCCCCCTACAGTGTAGTGTCTCCTTGTGGGCCCCCGCCCCCTACAGTATAACGTCTCCTTGTGGGCCCCCGCCCCCTACAGTGTAACGTCTCCTTGTGGGCCCCCGCCGCCTACAGTGTAGCGTCTCCTTGTGGCCCCCGCCCCATACAGTATAACGTCTCCTTGTGGGCCCCCGCCCCCTACAGTGTAGCGTCTCCTTGTGGCCCCCGCCCCCTACAGTGTAACGTCTCCTTGTGGGCCCCCGCCCCCTACAGTGTAACGTCTCCTTGCGGGCCCCCGCCCCCTACAGTGTAACGTCTCCTTGTGGGCCCCCTACAGTGTAACGTCTCCTTGTGGGCCCCCTACAGTGTAACGTCTCCTTGTGGGCCCCCTACAGTGTAACGTCTCCTTGTGGGCCCCCTACAGTGTAACGTCTCCTTGTGGGCCCCCTACAGTGTAACGTCTCCTTGTGGGCCCCCTACAGTGTAACGTCTCCTTGTGGGCCCCCTACAGTGTAACGTCTCCTTGTGGGCCCCCGCCCCCTACAGTGTAACGTCTCCTTGTGGGCCCCCGCCCCCTACAGTGTAACGTCTCCTTGTGGGCCCCCGCCCCCTACAGTGTAACGATGTCTCCTTGGCGGCCCCCGCCCCCTACAGTGTAACGATGTCTCCTTGGCGGCCCCCGCCCCCTACAGTGTAACGATGTCTCCTTGGCGGCCCCCGCCCCCTACAGTGTAACGATGTCTCCTTGGCGGCCCCCGCCCCCTACAGTGTAACGATGTCTCCTTGGCGGCCCCCGCCCCCTACAGTGTAACGATGTCTCCTTGCGGCCCCCGCCCCCTACAGTGTAAGCCCGAGTGTTCGGGCAAAACGGATCCAGCATTGCGGTCTGCGCATGCTCAGACCGCAAAAAATGTGCTAAAAATAAATGCCGGATCAGTTTTTCCGGATGACACCGGAGAGACGGATCCGGCAATTTAATGCATTTGTCATACGGATCAGGATCATGATCCGTATGACAAATGGCATCAGTTTGCATGCGTTTTGACGGAACCGGCAGGCAGTTCCGGTGACGGGCCTGCCGGAATCCTCTGCCGCAAGTGTGAAAGTACCCTTAAATCTTATAATTTATTTATTTAAAGCTCTGCTCTTTCTGTGCGGAGGAGTCATGTGGTCATACAGAGTTAGCTGTTAATCACTACATATCAATCTGCTCAGCGTCTCCTGCTTTAGAACATGCTGCCTGCAGATTGCACTGCGCATTGACAGTTCTCCTTAAAGAATGAAATGGGAGGTAACAAAAGAATTGAAAGAATCTAAGTTGGCAAGTTTTTCTGTCCACTTCAGAATTCACTTGTATTACATGCAGGTTTGGATGCAGGGTTCAACCTATACATTGCGTGTGAATTTTGTTGCAGATTGGCTGCATTCAGACCCACTGCAGATTATACACTGCCTGTCCAAAAAAAAAGTCGCCACCAAAAAAAAAAAATATATCACACACTCTAATATTTCGTTGGGCCGCCTTTAGCTTTGATTACGGCACGCATTCGCTGTGGCATTGTTTTGATAAGCTTCTGCAATTTCACAAGATTTATTCCATCCAGTGTTGCATACATTTTTCACCAAGATCTTGCATTGATGATGGTAGAGTCTGACTGCTGCGCAAAGCCTTCTCCAGCACATCCCAAAGATTCTCAATGGGGTTAAGGTCTGGACTCTGTGGTGGCCAATCCATGTGTGAAAATATTGTCTCATGCTCCCTGAACCACTCTTTCACAATTTGAGCCCGATGAATCCTGGCATTGTCATCTTGGAATATGCCCGTGCCATCAGGGAAGAACAAATCCATTGATGGAATAACCTGGTCATTCAGTATGTTCAGGTAGTCAGCTGACCTCATTCTTGGAGCACAAGACCTGACCAACTGCAGCAACCCCAGATCATAGCACTGCCCCCACAGGCTTGTACAGTAGGCACTAGGCATTATGGGTGCATCACTTCATCTGTCTCTCTTCTTACCCTGATGCGCCCATCACTCTGGAACAGGGAAAATCTTGACTCATCAGACCACATGACCTTCTTCCATTGCTCCAGAGTCCAATCTTTATGCTCCCTAGCAAATTGAAGCCTTTTTTTTGGGTTGCCTCACTGAATAGTGGTTTTCTTACGGCTACACAGCTGTTCAGTCCCAATCCCTTGAGTTCCCTTCACATTGTGCATGTGGAAATGCTTTTACTTTAACTATTAAACATAGCCATGAGTTCTACTGTTGCTTTTCTCCGATTTGATTTCACCAAACGTTTAAGTGATCGCCGATCACGATCATTCAGGATTTGTTTCCCGGCACATTTCTTCCGGGAATACGATGGGTCCCCACTATTCTTCCAGTTTTTAATAAAGCGTTGGACAGTTCTTAACCCAATTTTAGTAGTTTCTGCAATCTCCTTAGATGTTTTCTCTGCTTGATGCATGCCAATGATTTGACCCTTCTCAAACAGACCAACATCTTTCCCACGACCACGAGATGTGTCTTTCGACATGGTTGTTTAAGAAATGAGAAGCAACTCATTGCACCAGTTTGGGTTAAATAACTTGTTGCCAGCTGAAATATAATGGCCCATGCAGTAATTATCCAATAGGAGGCTCATAACTATTTGCTTAGTTAAGTCCAGGTGACAACTTTTTTTTTGGACAGGCAATGTATATGAATCTTACTCTTATTTGGTTGTATGAGGATCTTTTGAAAAAAACTCTTTTTAATATAAGGCAAAGGTTGAATAATACCATGACAATGGCTATCAGATGTCTTAGTGGAGACACTTGGGAAGGCCCGTCTTCTTTACACTGTCAACAGTCTCATCACAAAAGGAATTAGACCAAACCCAAATGCCTCAATGTTTGACAATACTGCAGACTTAACCTCATTCTCCCGATGCATTCATTACACTTGTGCTAGTTTTCATCTGTTCCCCACACTTTCTTCTTTTCTCATTATCTATTATTATTTATTTGACAGCGCCATTAGTCCCATGCCGCTGTACATCAAAAGGGGGCTACACATACATAATATAAAAATACAATATACGAGAAACTATTAATATAGTAGATTGTAAGCTCTTACAGGCACGGTCCTCTCTTTCCTGCTCCTATGTGGACATGTGTGTATGAACTTATCCAAGTGCATGTATTCTCTTGTCGTCATCATACAGCTTTAAATGTCTTAATTTATCATTGGTTTAACCATTTATATGTTTATTACAGAAAAATGTAAAGCAGCAAGCAGTTTCCCAGAAGGCCAGTAAAGAGCGTGCAGGACAGAAGCAGGTTTGTATGTTCTTCAAGCATTTTGTCCTAGGACTAGATGACGTGTGTTTATGGTACTTGCATGGCAAGCTTGACGGTTGGAGTGATCATTTTTGCATGCTGTGCACTGATGCTTGTGATTTTAATTTCCTTTTAAGTGTACATGTGTGTCTTTCTAATCTGATAATTTTAATTTATAAAGCTCTGAATTAAATTCAGACACTATAGACAAGAGATATGCAGTATCTATATATACCGTATAAAGATTGTTACCTTTTGTATGGTCTTTGCTACTTTATGGAAAGGGTTTTGTCACTTACTGTATATTTTGTACTCTTTTGTACAACTTTTTCAGAATGATACATACACAGACCATTCCCCTTTCCCCCATACACATGCAAGCTCTTGGGCTGAGAGGGGAGTCAGCCAGTGCTAGACAACTGTGGCAGTGGCTTATCTACTTTGAGAACAAAAAGTTCAGGAAAGAGTCTGGACGTATGCATTCAGTGGGATTTGGCCTACATTCATCTAATGTGTATGATCACCTTCAGTCATTATGGTTAAGCAAAAATTGTACAGAATTAAAACATATTCGGTTGTATGGATTAAAAAATGTGTACTCGCCATTCAAATCAGATTATCCTTCTTTATATCAATGACGCAATGATGTATCTTCTCGAAATGTAACCACCGCAGCCAATTACTGGCAGCAGTGGTGACGTCAGGAAGGTTCACATGTCACTGCTGTGGCCAGTTATTGGCTGCCGTAACATGTCCTCACAGCAGCACTGTAAGTAAATAGAAAGTAAAGATTGGCACTGGAATGGTGGAGGTTTGAAAGGTTAATTTTATTATATTATACAGTGCATTCAAAAAGTCTTCAGATCCTTTCACTGATTTTATGTTGCTAAAAATAAAAAATCAAGTTTCCCCCATCAGTCTGTGCTTAATACTCCATAATGAGAAACTTAAAACTTGAAATTTGATTTAAAAAAAATACTAAAATTTTGCTTCACTGAAGGTTCCCAAGAGCACATTGGTTTCCATAATTCTAAAATGGAAGAAGTTTGGAACAACTAGGACTCTTCCTAGAGTTTGCAGACCCACCAAACCAAGTAATCGGTGGGAGAAGGACCTCGGCAAGATTGGTGACCAAGAATGCAATGGTCACTCTGGCTGAGCTCCAAAGACTATGTGTTCAGATGGGAGAAACTTCCAGAAGGTCAACCATCACTGCAGCACTCTGACACATGCGTTTGCAAAAATGCACCTGAAAGACTCTCTCGGACTGTGAGAAACAAGATTCTCCAGCCTGGTGAAACCAATATTGAACTTTTTGGCCTCAATTCTAAGCGTACGATCCCTACAATGAAGTATGGTGGTGGAGGCAGCATCATGCTGTGGAGTGTATTTTAGTGGCTGGGACAGGGAGACTGGTCAGGGTTGAGAGAAAGCTGAATGGAAGAAGGTACAGAGATATTCTTAATGAAGACCTGATCCATAGTTCTGTGGACCTCAAGGTTCAACAAACAAAAATACATAGACCCTAAGCACACAACCACAACAACACAGGAGTGGCTTAAGGAAATTGCTGACACAGAGGCTACAACAAAGTTCTGACTAAAGGATCTGTCTACTTATGTCAATGCAATCTTAGTTTTTCCTTTTCAATATATTAGCAAATAGTTTGAACATTCTGTTTTCACTTTGTCATTATGGGGTATTGAGTGCAGGATGTTTGGGAAAGAACTTTTATTTATTTATTTTTTTACTTTTTTTTTATATTTTAGCACAAGGCCACAACATAACAAAATGTGAAAAAGTAAAGGGTCTGAAGACTTTCCGAATGCATTGTATATATTATTCTACTCTGGGGTGGCTGAAGAAGCCAGAAGCCATGACGGCAGACTCTTACATCTGCTTCTGGTATTTTTAAGGAAAAATATATTTTAATTTTATCATTTTTAAAGGCAGCTTGCTTTTTTTTTTAAGTTGACTTTAAAAACAAACACCCATAACAGCATCATATTGTATGTAGTATTTTAAGATTTGATGCTAGAAAGTTTGTAATTGCTATATTATTTTGCTATCATGCATATTTCGGGATATACCCACTTTAAGTAGAATTCTCTCCATTAATAGATTGATAATTGTTAAAAATAAAAAAAAACACACACAAAAAAAAAATACCTACCTATAATGGAGAATGCTCCACAACGACTTTTGCTCTTTTGCACCGCAACTCTGAATCAGGAAAAGATGAGAAATGGCCATGAAGAGGGACCACGCAGGCATGACAATACAGCATCTACCTCTTTCTCAAGTACAAAAAGTGGGGGGCCCGGCTCCTTCCAACGCGTTCAACAAAGGGAATATTTGGACACTATGCAAAGACCTTGGAAAGTCATCTTCCCATTTGAGGTATGGGCTGGTTGTGAATGCATATTCTTGTGTGATATATGTTTTTTGTCTTATTTACTGTATAATTTATTCAGTTATACTGTTGTCAACTCAGGAAGATCTAAAGGAACCCGCTTCAACCATTATATTAAAGAGGCTGCAGAATATAAGGGAACCTACTGTCCAGGACCAATCAGTCAGCGACCACAATTTACCCACATGGCTGGAACAATGTGAGGAAAGCAAGTTCAGGTCATCAGAGACCACATGGACTGTCTTATTCCAAGACCCAGTGAGTATACTGTAGTATTACCTTGTATACTAAGTCATGGGTGAGTTATTATCTGTAACTAACCGGACTGGATTCCTATTTCCTAGTTCAATTTTTTTTGTCAGAAGTATTCCTTGACAAACATACAGTACAGACCAAAAGTTTGGACACACCTCATTCAAAGAGTTTTCTTTATTTTCATGACTATGTAAATTGTAGATTCACACTGAAGGCATCAAAACTATGAATTAACACATGTGGAATTATATACATAACAAACAAGTGTGAAACAACTGAAAATATGTCATATTCTAGGTTCTTCAAAGTAGCCAGTTTTTGCTTTGATTACTGCTTTGCACACTCTTGGCATTCTCTTGATGAGCTTCAAGAGGTAGTCCCCTGAAATGGTTTTCACTTCACAGGTGTGCCCTGTCAGGTTTAATAAGTGGGACTTCTTGCCTTATAAATGGGGTTGGGACCATCAGTTGCGTTGAGGAGAAGTCAGGTGGATACACAGCTGATAGTCCTACTGAATAGACTGATAGAATTTGTATTATGGCAAGAAAAAAGCAGCTAAATAAAGAAAAACGAGTGGCCATCATTACTTTAAGAAATGAAGGTCAGTCAGTCAGCTGAAAAATTGGGAAAACTTTGAAAGTAAGTTCTATTTGACCATGAAGGAGAGTGATGGGGTGCTGCGCCAGATGACCTGGCCTCCACAGTCACCGGACCTGAACCCAATCGAGATGGTTTGGGGTGAACTGGACCGCAGAGTGAAGGCAAAAGGGTCAACAAGTGCTAAGCATCTCTGGGAACTCCTTCAAGACTGTTGGAAGACCATTTCAGGGGACTACCTCTTGAAGCTCATCAAGAGAATGCCAAGAGTGTGCAAAGCAGTAATCAAAGCAAAAGGTGGCTACTTTGAAGAACCTAGAATATGACATATTTTCAGTTGTTTCACACTTGTTTGTTATGTATATAATTCCACATGTGTTAATTCATAGTTTTGATGCCTTTTTAGTCATGAAAATAAAGAAAACTCTTTGAATGAGAAGGTGTGTCCAAACTTTTGGTCTGTACTGTATATGTAGCTGGAGGCTGTGACAGTGTTTTTTTTTTTTTTTGTTTGTTTTTGAACATTAGATTTTTATTGTCAGTTAAGTTGAATATTCCACATACAGATACATAAACATCAACATTTTATAACCTAAATCTGACACGCAGGTCAGAAAAGTAGCTCCAATCATGGTACATTTTAGTGTCAGTCATTAAATACGTACACAGCAGAGGAAAAAAAGATGATAATTCCAGCTCTGTAAAACGAACGATGCTTTATTTCTTGCGGTTTAAAAACTCCAAAAAACACACACCGTAACGATCTACGTGATCTACCATCACATGTCGGTCCTTACTCATGATACACAAACTCCATTACTTATGTATATACCCCTGTTACACCAATCTCAGAGGAAATAGGTGTCACATGACACATAGAGTATAGAGGGTCAAAAAATGAACAAGACACTCTCTTATAATTAAAAACCTGAAAGGATAATACCACAGAAGAAATCTGTGTCTTCTGTATAACAGGGTTAAGAAAGAATCAATACAGGAGAAAATACATCAGATGGATGAAATCCCTCATAAAAAGCGTAATATGTTGTCCAAGGAATTTAGGGCACTGATTTAGTTATCAAAGACTTCCATGTTACAGATTCTACAAAAAGGATAGAGCTTGGAATACTGAGTAAAAAAAGAGACAGATTTATATGTATTGAGAACACCCTATAATCTCCATTTTCCATGCTCTACCTAAAGTGCATAAGGGGGCATTTCCACCCCCAATGAGACCCATTGTAGCAGGGATAGGCTCTTATTCGGAAAGATTGTTCGAGTGGGTCAATTCCCTCCTTCAACCCTTGGTTCCTTTTATCCCGGGATATATTACGGTAGGGATACTAGATCAGTTCTACAATCATTTGCAGATTTCAAGTGGAATGCCAGCTATTACTGGATTACGGCAGATGTGGTGTCTTTGTACACCAATATACCTCATAATAGCACTGTCGTCTTTGGAGTGGTTTTTGAAAAACAATAGTAATTATACTTCCTCACTCCAAGAATGTTATATTGGTGGTGGATTTCCTGCTTGGGCATAATTTTTTTTTTTTATGTTTAACAATCAATACTATTTACAGGTGGCAGGGGTGTCGATGGGAGCCAAGTTCTTCCCCCCCTCCATAGCCAATATTTTTATGGCATGTTGGGAGAGAAGCTTCCTCCTTATTGATTTTCACCCCTTTCATCAGGATATTCGATGGTATGGGCGCTACATCGACGACCTGTTTGTTCGGGAGATGTAGCGCACATACCATCTTTGGTATATCCCTAAAGGAGAAATGATAAGAGCCAGACATAATTGTTCTGATGAAATTGCTTTTGTACAAGAGGCAGATAACATCAGAACAAGATTGCGTAAAAGATTATATGCTCCACATGCATTACAGGGAGCAAAAAATATGGCCTCATCATTAAATAGGGAAACATAAATTTTCCCCAAATATACAGCCTCACACACCGTACACAAGAAAAGTGCTTTTTCTACACATAATAATGCTGCTACTTTTATTACTAAATACAGTGAAGAATACACAAAAATCTGTAAAATTATAAAACTTCTTCCAGTATTAAGCTATGATAAAGAATGGCATAACCTGGTAACTAATGGTATTAGATGTGTAGCCCGGAAAGCGCCCACCTTGGGACAAACAATCAGTCCAAGTTTATTTTCAGATCGCCCAAATACTAAGCCCACATGGCTGCAATATAAAGGGAGCTACAAATGTGGTAGCTCGATATGCATTTGTTGCAGCCTTATGAGTGTTTAATAAGACCTTAAAATCCATGTCCAATGGCAAAAGTTATAATATTACCGTATTTTTTGCTTTTTCACTGGGGGGAAAATGTCCATGCGTCTTATAAAACGAATACTAATGAGTGCTTCCATTATGGAAGCGCTCACTAGTATTTATTAGGAGCGGGGAGCAAAGCGCCGCAAGCGCAGGTAATACTTGCCCTCCCTGGTCTGCGCCGCGTCTCCTCTTCAGCTGTCGCGCTCCCATCTTCTGCTGCACTGTCCTGACCTCGTACAGCGTCAGGACGTAGTGCCCGCACTATGACCTGACGCTGCACGCAGTCATGTGACAGTGCAGCGCAGGCCGGGAAGATGGGAGCGCAACAGCTGAAGAGGAGCCGCAGCGCAGGACAGGTAAGATGACTTTTTATTTTAGTCTGATGGGGGTACTGATGAGTCACCTCCTGACGAAGCCGCTGAGGTGAAACGCGCGTCGAGGTCTCGCGCTCAGGGTCTGACATCCACTTTGCTACCATGTCTTCCGGTACGTCCTGTCACTAGCACAGCTCTACACTTCCTATAGGGCACCCCTGTATATATCCATAGTGAGTCCCTTCGTATCTAGGTGCATGTTATCCTTGAGATCTAGACATTGATTCCTATTTTTGGATTTACTATCATATTGGTCTGTCTCGGCGCCTATGTACTTTGGTGTATGTGTGTAATGGCTCATGGTTCACCAGATATGGTCCTTTGTACCTTGTGTACATAGCCTTATTGGGGGTGACCCTTATGTGTCTTACTATCCTGGTCATCCTTGAGCTTTACGCCCTGATTTTTTTGGTCGTACCTACCTGTGCTCTACACTGCACAGATTTACTGGTAGTTTTTTGGTGTTATTGGCCCTGTGCTTCTCCGTACTCTGTATACCATGCTGTTGTTTCTCCATACCTTATATATTTTATATAATAAATGATATTTTGATACATTACTTCCACTTGTTTGTTTTAGTCTATTCCGGATGTTGTACAAGTGGTAATTGTAGCTGTCTAGTTTGACAGAGCAGCCTTTGTGTAGGTTAACAGTACTGATGGGCTGATCTGAGGTCTGGGGGTACTGATGGGCTAATCTGAGGTCTGGGGGTACTGATGGGCTAATCTGAGGTCTGGGGGTACTGATGGGCTAATCTGAGGTCTGGGGGTACTGATGGGCTAATCTGAGGTCTGGGGGTACTGATGGGCTAATCTGAGGTCTGGGGGTACTGATGGGCTAATCTGAGGTCTGGTGAAATTTTTTTTTTTTCTCATTTTCCTACTCTAAAATCTGGGGTGCGTCTTATAAAGCGAAAAATACAGTAAATCTTATGTAAACTGTGATACAAAATTTGCCATCTATCTTATCACATGTAGAATTTGTTCTATACAATATGTAGGCTGTACTACCAATCAAATTAAAACGAGTATGGAAGCACATTTCAGACATTCCCCATTACGAATCTCTTAATGTTTCGGCGGTTAGCCTTCATTTTGCCATTGTACATGGAGGCGACGCAACAGCGCTAATAGTGCAGGGCATTAAGAGGGTTACAACAAGTCCAGCAATATGATGCAATTGATATAATCGAGTTCCTTGAAACAAAAATATCAATGGTCCAGCAAAATAAGCAAACCCTTAAAATCAATAACTTTAATAGAGTCCCGGTTATCAATTAATCTATTGGCCAATAATGTGATACAATTGAAGACCAGACATACACAAATATTAGGGGACCTACCAGGAACAGACAGGGGGGGGGGGGGGGGGGGGAGACCTGACTGGCCCTTCATTTACCCTGTCTAGACCCTCAGCCCAGGGACGACAAATTGGCCAATCTTGTCCATGGACTCGGACGTCTCGGAAGTTGTAACAGACCATCCTAGCATAACATATCGAAAAGGTAGAAGCCTGAGGGACAGGTTGGTCTGTAGTCATTATGTACCACTTAAAACAGCAGTAATTGTAAGGCGTGTAATTGTATCACATTATTGGCCAATAGATTAATTGATAACCGGGACTTTATTCCCGTTTTTTAATACAGATTAAATAAAGTTAATGATTTTAAGGGTTTGCTTATTTTGCTGGACCATTGATATAATTGAGAGGGTTACCCCTTCAACGAGAGGTGGTGATCATAAAAGAAAGTTACTTAATCGGGAGGCTTACTGGATGTTTCAGTTAGAAACCTTCAGTCCTGCTGGTTTAAACAAAAAGCATGACTTGATCCTGCAATATCATTAATTAATTTGTTTGTTAAACTTCCTGCCGTAACTTGTTTCTTCTGTAGTGTTATCCTTTCATGTTTTTAATTATAAGAGAATGTCTTGTTCATTTTTTTTTTAACCCTCTATACTATGTGTCATGTGACACCTATTTCCTCTGAGATTGGTGTAACAGGGGTATATAAGTAATGGCATTTGTGTAACAAGTATGAGTAAGGACCGACGTGATGGTCTGAAACGCGTAGATCGTTACTATGTGTGTGTTTTTTTGTTTTGTTTTTAAACCGCAAGAAATAAAGGATTGTTCGTTTTACAGAGCTGGAATTATCATCCTTAATTTTTTTTTTTATATATCCACGGCCACGTCCAGGCTGTTTCCTTGCTCTTTACAAGCTTGCAGGTGAGAGCTGCCTTGCTTTTTGAACTGTTTGTACACAGCAGACAGAATCCCCTCAAATACACTCCAGATTTGGATAACAATGATGACCTAAAAAACATGCAGATATATTAACTGCCATCATTTTGAAGAGTGCAGGCAGAAGCACCTCTATACAATGTCCAGGGGAGCCACCTCTCAGGGCAGTTCGGTGTTTAGCAGATTGCGCCACAGTGACTTCATATTGCCTATGTAGATCCACCCTAGTGGTAACATCTCTCAGTGTAGGGGGTCAGTGGACTTCCACCTCAAAGCTATGCACATTCTTGCGGCAGTAAGGACATGTGCTACTAACCATCTAAACTGGTGAGAGATATCAGATAATCCTATATGTAGGGGGTTAGTTGGCCTTGTGTAATGTGGGAAAGTAGTTGGAAGATTTTCCTCCAGAAGGGAAGAACCTTGGGGCACGACCACCAGGTATGCAATAGGGTGCCAATCCCAGGGCACTGTTTTCAGCACGAGTTTGAGTAACCAGATATTCAGTGAGCTAATCTGGGGTGAGGTACCATCGTAATTAAACCTTCTTAATTTGCGCAATATGGTTAACACACAGAGAGGTACAAGTGGACCATTTAAAGGCTGCTTACATTGCTCTGTTGTAAATCCGGCCTGAAGATCTTGCTTAAAGGGGAGGTTTTCTTACCAATTTGGCTGATTAATGAAGCAATATATTGGGGAAAGGCCTTGGAGAACTTGTTCTGTGGCATAAAAGGCTTTGTATAGCGTCTGGTCTGCGGCGGCCAGCCATTTTAATAGAGCCAGTAGTTGAGAAGTGTCTAATCTGTAAATATTGGTAAAAATGGAGTGAGAGAAAGATCTACGTTTTTCAAAGTTCAAGAGTGATTCCCTCCTCCTAAAGTAAATGTAACGTATTAAATCCTCTATCTTCCCACCCCACCAGAGATAGACCTGGTATATGAGGTTCCAGGCATCTAATGGGTAATGATTTAAAGGGTATAGTCATTTTCTTAGATTAAGAGTGAGAGACTGTGGCTAAAGGGCATGGGATCTGCACAGGGCGGAGATACATATCCTCTGCTAGCAATCTAAGAGAGGTTCCCCTAGTTAAAGCAGTCTCAATCTGAACCAATTTGTGAGTCGAAGATGGTTTAAACCATTCTCTCATGGCGTCAAGAATGGCCGCCTTGTAATATACGAAGATATTGGTGTTAGCATTTCCTTCTCCAGGGCGGTTTATGATGGTTATATGATGAGGCATCAGACCTCCAACCCGTGAATATTTCCTTTTGCAGTCAATATCCTATTTGCACTGGCCAGGAGAAATCAACTACCCAGACTGAACTTAGGTAGTCAATATCTGAAGTCTTTATTCCACAGCACATATTTATAGGACATTGGGGGTGGGAACATCAAAATTACTGGAGTGCGTGACATGTTGCATTTGAAACTTCGTTAAACAATACCGGTATCTGCTATATACAATACATGAAAGGGCTATTTAACATATTGGCCAAGGTTGATCTAAATGCTAACAAGTTGAATGACTTGTCATAGTTTGCTGTCATTGTATGTGAGATGTGATTTTAAATAGCCTTTTGTTACTGGAGGGACGTGCTATTGTGTTCCAAGTGATACTTGTCTGCCCCCGTCTGTGGTGTCACCAACAGGGTGTGAGATGTGCTTGTAATTTGGAGTACTGCATTCCACAGGAAATTAGGTCTGTAGGCCTTGTATAATTAAAGCAAGGGACAATCCATGATCTCTATATAGAATAGTAAAATTATGAAAAATCCCTTTCAATTGGGTACACTCATGCCTCCATCTAAAAAAGAGTAGTATAACACTTTTCGGGCTACCCTAAGGCGTTTATCCCCCCAAATAAATTGCAGCAAAAGGTTCTGCATTTCAGTAAGCAGAGGCTTACCCACTGGAAGGGGTATACATCGGAGTATATATAATATCTTCTGCAAAAATATAATTTTGCCTATATGGATACGAGCCACCCAAGAAAGCTCTAGGCGTGAGATCCTGCTAAGTTCAGGTTTAAGGATACTGAGCAAGAGTCGGATGTTATGAGACGCCACTGCTGCGAACGGAAAACAGAATGTGATGCCTAAATAAGGAATACCGTCTGGAGACCACACAAATGGGTACTTGATGGACAGGCGTTGGATAGAGGATGAGTCTCTGATAGTATTGGAAGCACCAGAGACTTGGAGAAGTTGAGCTTATAGTAGGACACTTGGGAAAAGTGAGTAAGGACATTCATAAGGGTAGGGAAGGAGGTATCTGGTTTTGTGCATGTGACAATAACATAATTTGCGTACAAGCCTATAGTATATAACTAGTGTCTCCCACCTAAATCCCCATAATATTAGGGTGAGCTCTCATGGCTTCCGCCAGAGGCTCCATTACCAGAGCAAAGATGACCGGTGATAGAGGGCAGCCCTGTCTTGTCCCATTGCTAATTTGGAATGCAGAAGACAAAAACCCTGAGGCTAGCAACCTGGCCGTAGGGTTGGAATATAAAGCCAGGATAGATTGCAGTATAGAGCCAGTGAATCCATATTTATTAAGAACGGCCTCCAGATACCCCCAGTGCACCCTGTCAAAGGCTGTTTTAGCATCTAAGGAGAGAAATGCACCAGGGGTCCTGGAGAGCTGCATAACCTACAGTAAATTCACCAACAGTCTCGTTCCATCTGTCTGCCTACCAGATACAAAGCCTACTTGATCTGCGTTCACCAAATCTGGTACGACTTTTTAAAGGCGAGATGCTATCAACTTGGCGTATAGCTTGAGGTCACAATTTAGGACAGCTATAGGTCTAAAGTTTTCAGGTTTGGTAGGGGGTTTGCCCGATTTGGGTAAGGTAGTTATTGTCGCGGACAGATGGTCCGGGGCAATAGTACCTGCCACTTGCCAGGTCTGAGAGCTGCAACAAGTAACATTGAGTTAGTTGAGTAGAGAATAATTTGTAATAGTCACTAGGAAAGACCATCAGGTCGAGGAGTTTTATGTTGGGGGGGGGGGGGGGGGGGGGAGTGTTTTAATAACCTGAATAATTTCTTGTCGAGAGAACAGGGCATTTAAGGTAGATAGTTTCTCCTCAGATAGTTAGTCCACACTAACAGGGAGGGGCACGAAGAGTTCAGCATGGATTGCATAGTTTGTCTAGTGAGGGAGCACTCCGGCAACTCACCCTCCGGTGTCTCAGGAAATTGCTCTGCACGGTCTCCGCATGAAGGTGGAGAGGAAGAGGCCTGCACACGTGGCGACAGGCGTCCCAGGTCCGGAGCAGGAGAAGGCCCTTTGGCAAAAATCTCGGTGAGTTTAGAAGGGGGCCCCGCTTAACCACTTTACCACTTGGCATCGTAATTGGGCCTCTAGCCCGCACTGATTCCAGTCAGAGTAGTCGCTTTCAGCCGCTTAAGTTAGGTTCCTCAGAGGAAGCTCACGCTTCACACAGCCAGCGCCATCAGCGGTCAGGCCACGCCCCCCACACTTGACACTTTATAGGTATACCGTGCCGACGTTTCCTTCAATTCCCATTGTAAATAAATACCAGACTGTATACTATTTGTGTACATGCCATTGTACAATTAAATATGCTGATGCGTATTGGACTTGTTCATGCTGAAAGGACACTCTTTTGGCAAACACTTGGTGCATTAGGTCCTATGTATGCATTGAGCATAAAACCAGAGCATATACCAAACATTTAAAAAAAATTTGATGTGAGTTAAAGGGGTTTGCCCATCACGGACATTGATGGCATGTTGCTAGGCTAAGCCATCAGTGCCAGATAGGAGCAGTTCCCTGAGGTAGAACTGGCGACTATCTCCAGAATGAGGCCCCCGAAGTGAAGGAGATCACACGAGCATGCCTGGTGTGCTTTCAATTTACAGGCATGGGAGTTGTGAAAGTGGCTGAGCAAGAGGTGGGACCTGCACCTATCTGACATTGATGGCATATCGTAGCGATATGCAATCAATATCTGAGATGGCTCTTATTTGAGTCTTATTTAGAACTCCTGACTTCCTGTGTCATAGTAAAAAAATACATTTGTCCATCCAGTTCGGCCTGTTATCCTGCAAGTTGATCCAGAGGAAGGCAAAAAAACAAACTGAGGTAGAAGCCAATTTTCCTAATTTTAGGGGAAAATAATTTCTTCCCAACTCCAATCAGGCAATCAGAATAACTCCCTGGATCAACGACCCCTCTCTAGTAGCTATAGCCTGTAATATTATTACACTCCAGAAATACATCCAGGCCCCTCTTGAATTCTTTTAGTGAACGCACCATCACCACCTCCTCAGGCAGAGAGTTCCATAGTCTCACTGCTCTTACCGTAAAGAATCCTCTTCTATGTTTGTGTACAAACCTTCTTTCCTCCAGAAGCAGAGGATGTCCCCTCGTCACAGTCACAGTCCTGGGGATAAAAAGATGATGGGAGAGATCCCTGTACTGACCCCTGATATATTTATACATAGTAATTAGATCTCCCGTCAGTCGTCTTTTTTCTAAAGTGAATAACCCGAATGTTGATTATCTTTCAGGGTACTGTAGTCCCCCCCCCCCCCATTCCAGTTATTACTTTAGTTACCCTCCTCTGGACCCTCTCCAGCTCTATGTCTGCCTTGTTCACAGGAGCCCAGAACTGTACACAGTACTCCATGTGTGTGTCTGACTAGTGATTTGTAAAGTGGTAGGATTATGTTCTCATCACGGGCAGCTATGTCCCTTTTGATGCAACCCATTATCTTATTGGCCTTGGCAGCAGCTGCCTGCCACTGGTTTTTCCAGCTTACTTTGCTGGTCACTAAAATTCCTAGGTCCTTTTCCATGTCAGTGTTATCCAGTGTTTTACCATTTAGTAAGTACGGGTGACTTGCATTATTCCTTCCAATGTGCATAACCTTACATTTGTTAGTGTTAAACATAGAAACATAGAAACATAGAATGTGTCGGCAGATAAGAACCATTTGGCCCATCTAGTCTGCCCAATATACTGAATACTATGGATAGCCCCCGGCCATATCTTATATGAAGGATGGCCTTATGCCTATCCCATGCATGCTTAAACCCCTTCACTGTATTTGCAGCTACCACTTCTGCAGGAAGGCTATTCCATGCATCCACTACTCTCTCAGTAAAGTAATACTTCCTTATATTACTTTTAAACCTTTGCCCCTCTAATTTAAAACTGTGTCCTCTTGTGGTAGTTTTTCTTCTTTTAAATATGCTCTCTTCCTTTACCGAGTTGATTCCCTTTATGTATTTAAAAGTTTCTATCATATCCCCTCTGTCTCTTCTTTCTTCCAAGCTATACATATTAAGGTCCTTTAACCTTTCCTGGTAAGTTTTATCCTGCAATCCATGTACTAGTTTAGTAGCTCTTCTCTGAACTCTCTCTAGAGTATCTATATCCTTCTGGAGATATGGCCTCCAGTACTGCGCACAATACTCCAAGTGAGGTCTCACCAGTGTTCTGTACAGCGGCATAAGCACTTCACTCTTTCTACTGCTTATACCTCTCCCTATACATCCAAGCATTCTGCTGGCATTTCGTGCTGCTCTATTACATTGTCTTCCCACCTTTAAATCTTCTGAAATAATTACTCCTAAATCCCTTTCCTCAGATACTGAGGTCAGGACGGTGTCAAATATTCTATATTCTGCCCTTGGGTTTTTACGCCCCAGGTGCATTATCTTGCACTTATCCACATTAAATTTCAGTTTCCAGAGTTCTGACCATTCTTCTAGTTTTCCTAAATCCTTTTCCATTTGGCGTTTCCCTCCAGGAACATCAACCCTGTTACATATCTTTGTGTCATCAGCAAAAAGACAAACCTTACCAGCGAGGCCTTTTGCAATATCACTTATGAAGATATTAAACAAAATCGGTCCCAGTACAGATCCCTGTGGAACCCCACTGGTAACATTACCTTGTTTTGAATGTTCTCCATTGACTACAACCCTCTGTTGTCTGTCACTCAGCCACTGCCTAATCCACTCAACAATATGGGAGTCCATGCTCAATGACTGCAGTTTATTGATAAGTCTTCTATGTGGGACAGTGTCAAAAGCCTTACTAAAATCTAGATATGCGATGTCTACTGCACCTCCACCGTCTATTATTTTATTCACCCAGTCAAAAAAATCTATAAAATTTGTTTGACATGATCTCCCTGAAGTAAACCCATGTTGTTTTTCATCTTGCAAACCATGGGATTTTAGATGTTCCACAATCCTATCCTTTAATAGGGTTTCCATTAATTTGCCTACTATTGATGTCAGACTCACTGGTCTATAGTTGCTCGATTCCTCCCTACTACCTTTCTTGTGAATGGGCACGACATTTGCCAATTTCCAATCTTCCGGGACGTCATCTGCCACTTATCTGCCCAAGCCTCCAATCTATCCAGATCTTTCTGTAGCAGTATACTGTCCTCTTCCGTGTCAATTACTTTACACAGTTTGGTGTCATCTGCAAAAATTTATATTTTACTGTGCAAGCCTTCTACAAGATCATTAATAAATATATTGAAGAGAATAGGGCCCAATACTGACCCCTGAGGTACTCCACTAGTGACAGTGACCCAATCTGAGTGTGTACCATTAATAAAACACCCTCTGTTTTCTATCACTGAGCCAGTTACTTACCCACATACAGACATTTTCTCCCAGTCCAAGCATTCTCATTTTATATACTAACCTTTTAAGTGGTACAGGGTCAAATGCTTTGGAGAAGTCCAGATATACAACATCCATTGATTCGCCACTGTCAAGTCTAGAACATACCTCCTCATAGAAACTTCCCTCATGAAGCCATGCTGATATGGCGTTATTTGCTTATTTTCATTGAGGTACTCCAAGATAGCATTTCTTAGAAAACCTTCAAACAGTTTACCCACGACAGATGTTAAACTTATCGGCCTATAGTTTCCAGGCTCTGTATTTGGACCCTTTTTTTTTTTTATATTGGCACTACATTTGCTATGCGCCAATCCTGTGGAACACTCCCTGTCAGTATAGAGTCCTTTAAATATCAGAAATAAGGGTCTGGCTATGACATTACTTAATTCTCTTAGGATACGGGGGTGTATGCCATCTGGTCCTGGCGATTTGTCTATTTTAATCTTTTTAAGACGCCGCTGTACTTCTTCCTGGGTCAGACAGGGCACTTTTAATGGGGAATTTAATTTAGCATGCTGCATTTTATCTGACAGTTTATTTTCTTCAGTGAATACAGTGGAGAAAAAAATATTTAATAGCTTTGCTTTCTCCTCATCGCTCTCTGCAACTCCCCCCTCATTACTCTGTAGAGGGCCGACACCTTCAGATTTATATTTTTACCATTTATATAATTGAAAAACATTTTAGGGTTAATTTTGCTCTCTTTGGCAATTAATCTCTCGGTCTCTAGTTTGGCTGCTTTTATTTGTTTTTTACATATTCTATTTTTTTTTTCCTTATAGTTTTTCAGTGCTTACTCACTACCCTCCTGTTTTAGTGATTTTTAAATGCTTTCTTTTTGTTATTTATTGCTTTCTTTACAGTTCTATTTATTCACATTGGTTTTATTTCTTGTTCCTTAACCTTTCATTCCCATAAGGCATGTACCTCTCACAATTAGATTTTAGGATGCTTTTAAAAATATCCAATTTTGTGGCTGTATTTTAATTTTTGAGGGCATTATCATTTAAAAGAGTGTTTCTTCAGGGAGGAACAAAAATACCAAACTTAAAATTTAGCCAACTAAGAGAGGCCATAGGCCTAACTAACTGGCTAAATTTTAAGTTTGGTATTTTTGTTCCTCCCTGAAGAAACACTCTTTTAAATGATAATTGGAAGGTTATTACTTTATGGTCATTATTTCCCAGGTGTCCCCCAACCTGCACATCTGTTGTTCTGTCAGTTATATTGATTAATACTAAGTCCAGTATGGCTGTCCCTCTTGTCGGGTCCTAAACCAGTTGGAAAAAGGTAATTGTCTTTGGTTATTGCCAAGAACCGGTTTCCTTTATGAGATATATGAGTTTTTTAGTTTCTCAGTCTATATCTGGGTAGTTGAAGTCCCTCATCATGATTTGATGCCTCGTCTATCTCGTTTAGTAGTAGATTTTCTGTGGACTCTGGTATATTAGGTGTTTTATAATAAACTCCTATTAGTATTTTATTATTGTTTTTGCCTCAATGTATTTCTACCCACAGTGAATCCACATGTTATTGTCCCTCATATCTTCTCGGACTGTGGGCTTTAGACAGGACTTTACATAAAGGCAGACCCCTCCCCCTCTCCGGTTTTGGCGATCCTTTCTAAATAGACTGTAACCCTGTACATTAACCGCCCAGGCATAGCTATCATCCAGCCATGACTCGGTTATTCCTTCTATGTCAAAGTCCTCCTCTCACATCACTAATTCCAGTTCCCCAGTTTTATTAGTCAGGCTTCTGGCATTAGTGTACATACATTTAAGAGGTTTATGTAGATTTTTTTACCCTACACTTTTCCTTCTGAGCTGTTCTAGTCCCTCCTTCCATTCCCCCAGTCCCATTGCCTTGCCCCCGGTTTCTATCTGCACTTTCTTCCCATCCCATAATATAATTACCCTCCCCCAGCCCCAAGTTTAAATACTTCTCCAACCTTCTAGCCATGTTTCCCCCCAACACAGCTGCCCCTTCCCCATTGAGGTGCAGCCCATCCCTACGATAGAGCCTGTAGCCTAGTGAGAAGTCGTCCCAGTTCTCCAGGAACCCAAACCCCTCCTTCCTACACCAGTTTTTGAACCACTTGTTAACCTCCCTAATCTCCCGCTGCCTTTCTTGTGTGGCTCGTTGTCCCGGTAGTATTTTGGAAAATACTACTTTTTGAGGTCCTTGCCCTAAGCTTTTGACCTAAATCCCTAAAATCATTTTTAAGGACGCTCCACCTACCTCTAACTTTGTAATTGGTTCCGATATGGACCATAACTCCTGGATCTTCTCCAGCCCCTCCCAGTAATCTGTCAACCCGATCCACGATGTGTCGAACTTGAGCGCCAGAAAACAACACACCGTTCTACAATCCCGGTCTTTGTGACAGATCGCCCTATCTGTACCCCTAATTGAGTCTCCTACTACCAGCACCTGTCTGGCCTGCCCTGCTCACCTGGTTCCCTGCTTACTGGAGCTGACATTCCCCTGACTGGCAGAGGAAGTGTCAGGCTGCAGCAGTGTTCTCCCTGAACTAACATCCCCCTCATCAGCCAACCGTGCAAACTTGTTGGGGTGTATCAGATCAGGGCTAGCCTCCCTGGCACTCTTCCCTCTACCCTGCTTTCTGTTATGGAGCTAGCTACCTCACTTTCCTGAGCCTCCTCGCTACTCCCCCACATCTACCCCATAGAGTGCTTGCTCAGTGAGCAGCAAACTCTTTTCCAAATTGTCAATGCTTCTCAGTGTTGAAATTCGCCCGGTTACATACTCGATGTGCGATTCCAAACGGGCAATTTGCTCACATTTTGAACAAAGATATGCACGCTCAAATGGCTGTTCTAGGACTGCATACATTAGACAAGATGTGCACTGGACTGCGCTGTCAATAATGGAACACATACTAAATGGGGATTACGCAAGAAAAGACAAAAATACAATATAATGCAGTGATAAGAATCTAACTTACTGTAGTCCCCTCCTAAAGTCCCTGAATCTGAAGTCCCGTAATCTAAAGTCACACACTTAATACAAACACACACTGGAAATCAAACACGTGAACGCTCACAAACTCGCATTATTTGCCTGCTTGTATAAATGAAGCTCTCCAACCAGCCTGCTTTTTTTTTCCCTCTGGATTCAAAGTCAAATGAAGAAACGTTTTGTGTGAATCACTAATATATAGAATGCGGTCACAGTTAACGGTTTAGAAGTACTTTTGTATGCCTGTTATATAGTAGATGTCAGCTGCATTACAGGTGTATTTCATATACAATATTTTTAATGTTTTATAGTCGCCAGACACCTATTTACTATTACTGAAGAGAAGGTCACAAGGTAACTCAAAAGAGCAAAAAAGAAAATTCCATCCAGTAGGTAAGTCACAAGACTCCTCATGACTTTCAAATATTATAGTGGTAATGAAGATGAGATCTGACGGGACACATGTTTCCTGTCCACTACTTTTCGCCATGTGATGTGTGCCAGTGTTGTCTGTTACTTGTCCACCTTAAAGGGAAACTGTCCCACAGAAAATGTAGTCTAATCTGCTGGTAGAATGTTATAGAGCAGGAAGATCTAAGTGAGTTTATATATTTTTTATGAGAAAAGATTGAGGCTACTCCTGTCTTAATAGGTTCTGGGTCGCTGGAAGATGTACTTAATTTATGACAACGTGAAGGCCTTGTTGTGAATTAAATGCATCTTCCGGCAGTCCCTCTGCCTGACTGAAATATACTCTAGATCGTAGCTGGTGTAGATTTCCGTCCTCATTTACACCAGTTTTATGACATAACCGATGATAAATGAGATGGTGCCGGGAGCTTTGTCATGTCCCCTTTGCTTTTTTATAACTGGCGATGGCGGTGTAAAAACACCAGTTGTGATTAAATGTGCAACTTTTTAAAACCAAAACAATGCATAGGGGGACAATATATATCTCCCCCTAACTGTAACTTGACATTTATTTATCTAAATCTCTGGTTTGGGGTTTAGGAGCCCACTAGGCTGTCCTGTCAGTGACTGAGCTCCTATGTCTGTACACATTTACAGGGGATGTTGTCCATCATTGACTAGGACTGCCCACTGGACTCCTAAGCCCTGAATGATTTTCCCATAGATCTATAGATGAATTTACACAACTCCTCCAGCTCTGTAACACGCTGCATGCAAATTAGTTTAGTGTACATTCAACTTTGATCTTCCAGCCTCCTTGGCTTCATTGAGATCTGCTCCTCTGTAACTTGTACAATCAGAAATACTTTGCTGTGATTGGAAACTTGGTCCATGTTACTGCGCACTTTGGGGGTGGAGAGCGTTATTTTGAACTCCCCCCTCCAAGAGTTTCCAACAGGGTGTATTAAAATATTTCTAGTGTAAATCCAATGATCCAGCACTTAGTCTACATAATATCAGCTTGCAGAGGGAATGTTCATTTCTATTGTATAGTAAAATATTATTATCTGCTATTTTGAGATCACTGCTTGCTGTCTGAGAATAAAAATGTTCATGTTTATGCTAAGAGGCTGAAAGCCTTCCTTATGGGCTAACAGTAATATGTTTAGTTAGCAGCACGCGCTATAACAATATGAAATGTTTAACGGTATCAGCCAGTTATCATTTAATCAATTATTTCTTGGAGAAAGCTGTGGAGTTTTTATGTTTCATTCTCATTGCTGCCATGAGTGACGCCATCTAGTCCTCCAGTGTAACAAGTGATCTGTAACATTTCATACCTTCACCAAAATGTTTCTCTGTTGCTCGGTCTTCAAGGTCCCTTGACAAAGGATCCAACTGAACGGAAGAAAGGGAAATTGGAAGTGAGTAATCTTTATTGGAACTTTCTGTTCTCAAACCCTTCATTGGTTTTAGCGAGACATGTTTCATCCCTTTACACATTGGAGAAATTCCTTTGTTTGCTAGTAAAACTTGTATATTTTTGAGTAGAACACAGGGGAACGTAGTTTTCATGAATCTGATGTGTAACAGAAACATGCTTTTGTTTGGGGTCCATAAATTTGGATCCCTACCTCTTCCCAAATTAAAGGAGTATTCCTATGTTATAAAGTGATGGCATATTGACAACATAGACCATCCCTTTATAAAAACTGGGGGTCCGACCTCTGCAACTCCCATCAGTCCTAAGAAAGGAAAGGGTGGTTTTTGTGCTGTATTCCCTGCATGCCTGGATATCCACAGTGTGGGGTGACCCTAGAAGAGGGTCCAGCCCTAAATCGGCACTTCATTCTCATGATATGTTGTGATCCCAGAGCTCAAACCCCCAAAGTGATGGCATATCCTAGTCATATGCCATCATTTTATAAGATGGGAATACCCCCTTTTAGAAGGGTCATGATGCCCTGTGGTATGTCACTATGTGAGCCCTCTACACCTCAGTGATCTAGTTTTCTCCTACAGAGAGCAGGTCATTGCTAGAAAGTCTCAGAAGCCTCAGCCTTGGATTAGTTTTTTTTTCTTTCTTTTAATTATAGTGTGCTCTGTGCATCATTGTATTTTTTTATTTATTTTTTTCCCTCACATGCAGTAAAACTTAAAGTGGTTTCATAAAATCGGTGCTAAAAATGATGTATACTTTTTATAAACATCCACAATAAACTTTTAAATATGTCATGTATGTTATTGTATTGATGTCCTTCTTAGTGTCCTATGTGCATTATGCGGCTATGCATCATACTATTAAACGTTCAGAAACTATTGATGTGTCCTCTTCATTCTCATGTTTAATAATCTTACATATTTATGTTGGCTCCACAGAGCTGTTTTTCATACTGTTTTGAGCTATAACTTAAAGGATTATTTCCATCTTGGACATTGGGGGCATATCGCTAGGATATGCCCCCAATGTTTGATAGGTGTGGGTCCCACCTCAGAGACCCGCACCTATACTTAGAATGGAGCCTGCAAAGTGCCACCGCGGCCACCGCTCTATTCACTTCTATGGGGCTTACAGAAACAGCTGGCTATTTTCGTCAGTCCCATAGAAATGAATGGACGGCAGCCGTGCCTATGCAATGCGGCCTACGGCACTTTGCGGCCTCCATTCTAAGTAACATAGTAACATAGTACATAAGGCCGAAAAAAGACATTTGTCCATCCAGTTCGGCCTGTCATCCTACAAGTATAGGTGCGGATCTCAGAGGTGGGACCCGAATTTATCAGACATTGGGAAAATATCTTAGCAATATGCCCCCAAAGTCCGAGATGGGGATACCCCTTTAAGCCACTTTCTCGCAGAAGTTATAGTAAATCTGGTGGGCGCTGGGAAGCTTAAAAAGATGCAGATATGGTGCATCTATGGTGTGCTCCATAATTTGCGACTTTTTTACGCCCCTAGTAAATATCCCTCTCGTTATCTCATTAGAGATAACACTAATCAGCAGAGCTCCAGAGCAATTTTTCTTACTTTTTTATTTCTGAGCAATTCACCAGTGTGAGTTTTCTAGAATTTCTGTGTATATAGACAGTAGATGCAGAAATACCAATTTATGCTCCAGTATTTCAGCCTCCATTGACTCTATGTAACAATTCTGGAACATTCCTGTTGTCAGAGTGCATAGAAGGCGAGTAGAACATACACTCTGTGATTAGCAGCACTGGTGCATTGCAGCGCTGAGGTCCTAGGTTCCAGTCTGACCAAGGACAACATCTGCTTGTAGTTTGTATGTTCTCCCTGTGTTTGTATGGGTTTCCTCCCACACTCCATAGACCTACTCATAGGGAACTTAGATTGTGAGCCCCATTGGGAACAGCGTTATGCTAATGTCTGTAAAGCACTGCGGAATAAACTGCGGGATTAGGTTAACTGTGGGTAACCGACTATGGTTAGCTGTGTTTTTTTTCTTGCTTACACAGGGACATCTTAACCTTAAAGAGTAGATCACATATTTTTGTCTTTGTAAATGTGTATTTAGGTTTTATATTATATTAGAGATGTAGGTTTGAGCATTTTTGGTGCCATGCTGCACTTAACTATTAATGTCAGAATAATCCTGATTGCATTGGCTGCCCAGATGTCATTTTCCCGTCCACGTCAAGGTATGATAACATAAAGGCTTAATAGAAGATGAGGGTTGTGTATAAGCTATGACATCATCATGTCATTGATAAATGACTGGACAATCCATAAACCATTTATCAGGTCCACTGAATCTGGTATTTTGATATTGATGACCTATTCTTTGGTCACGTGGCCTAGGTGCAGCTCAGTCCAATTCAAGTTAATGGGGCTGATCTGCAATACCAAGCACAGACACTATGCCATGTACAGTGCTGTGCTTGTTAAGCTGTGACGACACCACAGCGCTCACTGGAGCTCAGGTGATCGCAGCAGCCTCTTCAAACATCCGATTGAAGGGGGTCAACTCCCGGGACCCCTGCCAATCTGATAGTGATGCCATCGATATGAAATTCCTGGATAACCCCTTTAATGTTCTGTGTTGTAATCCTCAACTCAAAATACCGACACCCTACAAAGAACACTGCAGTGTTTCAGAGAAAACTTGGAGTTGGGCACAGAGTGAAATGTCCGCTGGGTGGCTCTCCTCCAGCTCCTCCCTGCCTTGCCTAGCTTAATCAACAGATCTGTCAATCAAGTTGAGCAAGCCTGTCTGTCCAGTTACTGTGCAACAAATTCCTTATGGTGGTCATCACCAAGGTCTTGATTTAGAGTCTTGATTTTGCATGCGCATGGTGTTGTTGCTGTGAGGTTGTTTAAGACTCTATTCACATCACAGGTTAGTTAGAAGTCTGACAGGAAAATAGAGCTGCATGGACGCCTCAGTACAATCCAACAAGCCCTGAGATAAGTCAAGTGGGGGCTGACGGGTGCAGCTGGGGTGCAATGGATCTGTCCTAAACCAAAGCCACAATCCAGATGTGCAGATTGTCCTGTGGCTATTTTAAAGCTGTTACTTGTCTGTCAGATCGCTGCCAAATCACAGGCAGATCTAAGTTGCTTGCGACTTGCATTGTGGTCTGTAATGGCAAAGGCACATGCAACTGGCAGCCAAAAATCCAGCAGTGTTGCATCACATCCCCCATTGACAATCATTAGATCCAATGTCGCAATGCAAAATCGCAATCTTCATGTCGCTTGACACGTCGCCATGTAGCTGCAGCTTTATGATTCTTTACACGAGTTCTTTCCATTACTTTGTTTCCATGTTTATAGTAACTGAAGTAATAATGTTTCTCTTGCCGTTCTTCTGTATGAATAGTGCTGTTTATGTCATTATCTTCTTAGGTTGCGTTCACATCAGCGTCAGAGGCTGCATTTGGATCATCTAGCACCAGTTCTACTAGTTTGACAAAATGTTATTTTCTTTCTGTCAAAATTATAGAGACCTTGATGGACACCATTATCGGCCCATTTTGTGAAAAATCAGGGCGTAGAATTGTTGCTTCCATGATAAAAGAAAGCCACAACGCTGATGGGAACAGATCTTTGGATCCTGTTGGAGTAGTAAAATCTATATATATAATATACACTGCTCAAAAAAATAAAGGGAACACTTAAACAACACAATGTAACTCCAAGTCAATCACACTTCTGTGAAATCAAACTGTCCACTTAGGAAGCAACACTGAGTGACAATCAATTTCACATGC
This sequence comes from Bufo bufo, assembly GCF_905171765.1. NCBI lineage: Eukaryota > Metazoa > Chordata > Amphibia > Anura > Bufonidae > Bufo > Bufo bufo. Next base: position 636,828,337 of record NC_053389.1, read on the forward strand.
TGTTGTGCAAATGGGATAGACAACAGGTGGAAATTATAGGCAATTAGCAAGACACCCCCAATAAAGGAGTGGTTCTGCAGGTGGTGACCACAGATCACTTCTCAGTTCCTATGCTTCCTGGCTGATGTTTTGGTCACTTTTGAATGCTGGCGGTGCTTTCACTCTAGTGGTAGCATGAGACGGAGTCTACAACCCACACAAGTGGCTCAGGTAGTGCAGCTTATCCAGGATGGCACATCAATGCGAGCTGTGGCAAGAAGGTTTGCTGTGTCTGTCAGCGTAGTGTCCAGAGCATGGAGGCGCTACCAGGAGACAGGCCAGTACATCAGGAGATGTGGAGGAGGCCGTAGGAGGGCAACAACCCAGCAGCAGGACCGCTACCTCTGCCTTTGTGCAAGGAGGAACAGGAGGAGCACTGCCAGAGCCCTGCAAAATGACCTCCAGCAGGCCACAAATGTGCATGTGTCTGCTCAAACGGTCAGAAACAGACTCCATAAGGGTGATATGAGGGCCCGACGTCCACAGGTGGGGGTTGTGCTTACAGCCCAACACCGTGCAGGACGTTTGGCATTTTCCAGAGAACACCAATATTGGCGAATTCGCCACTGGCGCCCTGTGCTCTTCACAGATGAAAGCAGGTTCACACTGAGCACATGTGACAGACGTGACAGAGTCTTGAGACGCCGTGGAGAACGTTCTGCTGCCTGCAACATCCTCCAGCATGACCGGTTTGGCATTGGGTCAGTAATGGTGTGGGGTGGCATTTCTTTGGAGGGCCGCACAGCCCTCCATGTGCTCGCCAGAGGTAGCCTGACTGCCATTAGGTACCGAGATGAGATCCTCAGACCCCTTGTGAGACCATATGCTGGTGCGGTTGGCCCTGGGTTCCTCCTAATGCAAGACAATGCTAGACCTCATGTGGCTGGAGTGTGTCAGCAGTTCCTGCAAGACGAAGGCATTGATGCTATGGACTGGCCCGCCCGTTCCCGAGACCTGAATCCAATTGAGCACATCTGGGACATCATGTCTCGCTCTATCCACCAACGTCACGTTGCACCACAGACTGTCCAGGAGTTGGCAGATGCTTTAGTCCAGGTCTGGGAAGAGATCCCTCAGGAGACCGTCCGCCACCTCATCAGGAGCATGCACAGGCGTTGTAGGGAGATCATACAGGCACGTGGAGGTCACACACACTACTGAGCCTCATTTTGACTTGTTTTAAGGACATTACATCAAAGTTGGATCAGCCTGTAGTGTGTTTTTCCACTTTAATTTGGAGTGTGACTCCAAATCAAGACCTCCATGGGTTGAAAAATTTGATTTCCATTTTTTTTTCTTTTGTGTGATTTTGTTGTCAGCACATTCAACTATGTAAAGAACAAAGTATTTCAGAAGAATATTTAATTACCGTAATTCAGATCTAGGATGTGTTATTTTTGTGTTCCCTTTATTTTTTTGAGCAGTGTATATATGCTGATCTATGGATGTTTATTACAGAGTCTTCCATCTCCAACATTTATCAAGAGCAGACTTCAACTCTATGAAACTCTGAAAAGGGAACATGATACTTTAATGGCAGAGAGAGCGGCAAAACAAAGCAAAACTATTAAAATCTTTTTACCTGATGGAAAGGCCATTGATGGACAGTCCTGGAGAACAACCCCATATGAAGTAGCTGCTGGCATTAGGTATGGTGTCTTCTACTGGTGATTTTTAAGTACTTAAATTTTCCTTGATTTTAAGATGATTTCAGTTGACTGCCGCAGAAGATCTGTTAGTAGCTGTTTACATCACTTGCCTTAAAGGGGTTGTCTCATCATGGACAATGGGGGCATATCGCTAGGATATGCCTCCATTGTCTTATAAGTGCGGGTCCCACCACTGGGACCTGCACCTATTTCGAGAACAGAGCCCCGCAAGTGAAGGAGGGCGCACTGCGCATGCGCAGCCGCCCTTTATTCATTTTCTATGGGGCCGGCGAAAATAGCCGAGCGCTGACTTTGCTATTTCAGTCTGCCCCATATAAATGAATAGGAGCGGGGGCCGCGCATGCACGGTACGCTCCCATTCACTTCTATGGGGAGCTGGCTTGGTGGTGGCTGGACCAGAGTCCTCCAGCCAGCACCTTGCGGGGCTTCGTTCTTGATATAGGTGCGGGTCCCAGCCGTGGGACCCGCACCTATAAGACAATGGGGGCATATCCTAGCGATATGCCCCCCATTGTCCATGATGAGACAAACTCTTTACAGGGATTGTTCAGGAGACAAAAATTTATCTATGGTAGGGAAGGTGTTAAAATAATGAAAAAAGTTTTACTCACCAGTTCAAACCGCCTCTGCTCCAGTGTCGTTGCTGGGGTTTGAAATGGGGAGTATGACTTTTATTATTTTAATATCTTCCCTGCCTTTGACCATATTTTTAACTCTGACAAACCCTTTAAAGTGTCTATAAACGGAAATTATTATTGAAGTCGTTGAAAAAAAGAACTTATTACTGCATAAAAAGTTTCCATTGTAGTGTGCTATGGATCATAAATGTCATCTGCTTTTACATTTGGTTTTGATAGCACGAACAGAAGTAGCATGGGAAGTTGGTGAATAAAAGCTGTAATGCTTGCTCACTTAATAGTAAATGCGCAAAGTTAAGTAAGATGTAAGCTAGTGAACTATGGACGTCTTTTGCAGTCGTGGATTGGCAGATAGCACTGTTATAGCCAAGGTGAATGCCGAGCTTTGGGATCTTGACCGACCACTAGAAGACGACTGCACTTTAGAACTGCTGACATTTGACAACGAAGAAGCTCAAGCTGTAAGTTATTGACTGTTGTAATAAATTTATATTTATGCTAAATTATTGCAGGTTTGTGTAATCGTCCGTAGTCTATCATAGACTTTCCTTTTTCTTTGTCCTCTGGACACTCAGCAACAGCACCAATGTTGGCACAGTGTAGTCATTGAACTTCTTCTTTGTGTGTTTGTCTTTAGTTCACATGTGACTTATTATCTGCAGATATTCAGTGTGTAATTAAACCTTATTCACACAGTCCGTGTTCGGTCAGTGTTTTTCATTAGTAATTTTGAGCCAAACCAGGTGCATCTCTAAACAAAGAACTGGTCCAAATCTTTCCCTTATACCTTGTGTCTGTGGAGACTCCAATCCTGCTCTTAGCCATCGCTGATGGAAATCACTGACCAAAACACTGACGTGTGACTAAGGCCTCATGCACACGGCCGTTGTTTGGGTCCGCATCCGAGCCGCCGTTTTTGCGGCTCAGATGCGGACCCATTCAGTTCAATGGGGCCGCAAAAGATGCGGACAGCACTCCGTGTGCTGTCCGCATCCGTTGCACCGCTCCGTGGCCCCGCAAAAAAAATATAGCATGTCCTATTCTTGTCCGTTTTGAAGACAAGAATAGGCATGTCTACAATGGGCTGCCCGTTCCGTTCTGCAAATTGCGGAAGGCACACGGGCGGCTTCCGTTTTTTGCAGGCCGCAAAAAACGGCACGGTCGTGTGCATGTAGCCTAAGGCTTTACACAATGAAAATCCAAAAAAAGAAAAATTCCAGTAAAATGCATATGAATACAATTATCCAAGTCCCCATTCACGTGCTGCAGAGAAGTGCACACCGATTTTTCAGATCTGCAGCATGCCCTGTATGTGATGCTTTTTTGTTGATTTACTCACTGTATGCAAGGAAATATCTAGATTGTGAATTTAGAACTCTGTGAGGGTCTTAATATTAAAAGTAAGTAAATTGTCTTTTTAAATACTGCTCACTATTGGAAATATTTGCATCCCTGTAGGTTTACTGGCATTCTAGCGCCCATATTCTTGGGGAGACCATGGAGAATTACTATGGAGGCTGCTTGTGCTATGGCCCGCCTATTGAAAATGGCTTCTATTATGATATGTATTTAGAAGAAAGGTAACCATTTCTCTTCAGTTGTACAATCTATGGAAGATGATTGTCTTACACACTGTTAGTGTATCTTCAAGCCTTTTACAGCATAGCATGTAAAAATTGCTGTATGTTTACTGTAAATTGTTGAATTAAATTAATAAATTAGAATATCTGTGTGCCATAATAACACATGAGGATTTGTTAAGCCCCAATATCTTCCTTTCACTATTAATAGATGTTAGGTTCCATACAGTACAAAGTTGTTTTTGCTTGTGCACTCATTTTTCCCTTGGAAAGTTCAGTGCAAGAAAAATTATATTCTTTATACTTTATTAGAAATGAGCGCTTCTACAGAACAAGCACTTATTTTAATGGACTTAAGAATCCTTAGATCATACCTGAGTTCCCCCCCCCAAAAAAATTTGCATACTGGCTTTGTACAATCATAACTTAATGGAACAGGTTTTTATGGGCTTCCCTAAAGTCTTTTTCAGCCATATTATTCAGTTTGATGCACAGCTAGATGCATTTCTCTCACAAGCAAAAGGCTTCTATGAAATCTTCCAGCACTGTACTGCTGTGACGTCTTTTCTCTTATTTCCCACTATGTTTGTTTTCAGCTCCAGAGGTCGCAGAACAGCTAAGGAGAGGGAAATCACTCTTAGGGCTCATGCACACAAACGTATTTTCTTTCAGCTTCCGTTCAGGTTTTTTTGTGGACCGTATGCGAAACCATTCACTTTAATGGGTCCGCAAAAACAACAGAAGGTACTCCGTGTGCAATCCGTTCCCGTATTTCCGTTAAGCAAAAAAGTAGTGCATTTCCGATTATTGTCCGCAAATCACGGTCCGAGGCCCCATTCAAGTCAATGGGTCCGTATGTCATCCGTGTTTTGCGGATCCATACTGTAGAAATGCTATGCCCAGCCCATATTGCTCATGTGTTTGGTAATTAATAAGTTACTGTTTCCGTTTCTGATCCGCAAAAAACGAATCAAATACGGAAACCATACGGATATGTTTTGTGCAATAACTGAACGGAAGAGGACTTAAATCAGAGGAAATTCTTTTTTTGATGCGGAACAGATCTGTGAAAAATGGACTGCAAAACAACAACGGTCGTTTGCATGAGCCCTTACAGACATACAGAAAGCTCATATAATCTTCAAAAGCTGTGAAGAAGCATTTATTTTATCAGGCTCAGGATCTGAGCTAGCTCTGACATGCCCCCATTTCCTGTGAGGCATCTTCTGCCTCTGTTAGGCCTTCCGTTTACGTTCTGTTTTTTGTTTTCCGTATACTGACCGTATACGGAACCATTTATTTCAATGGATCCGGAAAAAAAAGGAAGGTATTCCGTATGCCTTACGTTTCCATATTTCCATTTTCCGCTCCATTCAAAGATAGAACATGTCCTATTATTGTCCGCATAACTGACAAGGATAGTACTGTTCTATCAGGGGCTAGCTGTTCTGTCCCGCAAAAAACCGAATGCACACAGACTTCATCCGTATTTTTTGCGGATCCGTTGTTTGCGGACCGCAAAATACTGAAACAGTCATACGGTTGTGTGCAATAAGCCTTACTAGGGACTGATCTTTCCTGACAGCAGGCAGTAGATAGCAATTTAGGTGGAAGTGAGACCCCTAGTATCCCTGATTTTATGCACTTATGCAAATTGCGGATCCGCAAAACACGGATGGCGTCGGACAGCCATTGATATAACTGCCTATTCTTGTCCGCAAATCGGACAAGAATAGGACAGGTTATGTTTTTTTTTTGCGGGGCCACAGAACGGACAACGGATGTGGACAGCACACTGAGTGCTGTCCGCATCTTTTGCTGCCCCATTGAAGTGAATGGGTCCGCATCCGAGCCGCAAAAACTGCGGCTCGAATGCGGACCAAAACAACGGCCGTGTGCATGAGGCCTGATGCAGCTTTATTTTTTTAAATTAAGTGATTTAGAAAGATGCTAATTTCACAATTCTCTGTTAAATTAAATTGTGCGAAAATACATATGAGTCTTTAAGAATCTAGGTATTTTATTGTGTTTGCCAAGACTAATGCTGTATTATATGTGACTTCTCTAGAGGGGTGTCCAGCAATGAGTTCCCTGTCTTGGAGAATATGTGTAAAACCATCATTAAGGAGAAACAGCCATTTCAAAGGCTGGAAGTCAGAAAAGAACTTCTCCTGGAAATGTTTAAGGTAAAGAAAACAGGAAAATTATCGATGGTTAGCAACTTCATTTGTACATGCCAAATTACTGTGCGCAATTACCATATGTAGTGGCTGACATTGTCCATATGGTTCCATTTTGTTAGAGACATAGGCACTCCTTGTGGTGCCATATTATTATTTATTTTTTATACATCACTGGAGTTTTTAACTGTCTTTTTGGACCCGATTCCGATGTGGAGTGAACTGTGGACAAAATTAACAAAACTTAACCTCCGGGACAGTCCAAGGTGTATACTGCGCAATAGGCCAGATGCTAAAAAAGCCCACTGTTAGTGATCTCGATATTAATTAAAAGGGTTGTGCAACAACTTTATATTGATGACCTATCCTCAGGATAGTATATGCAGATAGACAGCACTCCAAATGGTAGATATGCAAATTAGTGTATTTATTCAGCCGGACATGGTGGTACACAATAATACAACGTCCGGCCTTCCCTTACCTTGGTCACACATTTAGCCTGATGAAGGGCTCTCCTTTAGCCCGAAATGTTGTATTATTGTGTACCACCATGTCCGGCTGAATAAATACACAAATTTGCATATCTACCATTTGGAGTGCTGTCTATCTGCATATATTACAGGTGTGGATCCTGATGTGGAGTCAGGAACAGAACCGTGACGGGCACCCTACAATAAGCCAGAATAGGATAGAACATCAATATCTGATCGGCTGGGGTCCAACACCCGGCAACCCTGGCGGTCAGCTGTTTGACAAGCTGGTCTTTACTATATGCATCGTCTCCTGTGGAGCAGCAGTGTAGTGTAATTACAAATACTCACTACATTCAAGTGAATGAGTGCAGTGTAGTGAACAGGAAGTGGTGCTCGAAAAGAGCGCCACCTCCTCTTCATACAGCTGATCGGATCAGATATTGATGGCCCACCCTTAGGAAGGGTCATCAATATAAATCGCTGCACCAACCCCTTTAATTATTTAACTAATTTGACAAGAGTTAAGAAAATTCCCCTAAATCCCTATTAAAACTAGGACAATACCTTCCTAATTCTGTCACTTTGTGGAGCACCACCACAGGAACTATAGCGTACCAAATAGTTTCTAGGCTAGCAGGAAGTGGTGCTCGCAAAGAGCGCCACCTCCTCTTCATACAGCTGATCGGATCAGATATTGATGGCCCACCCTTAGGAAGGGTCATCAATATAAATCGCTGCACCAACCTCTTTAATTATTTAACTAATTTGACAAGAGTTAAGAAAATTCCCCTAAATCCCTATTAAAACTAGGACAATACCTTCCTAATTCTGTCACTTTGTGGAGCACCACCACAGGAACTATAGCGTACCAAATAGTTTCTAGGCTAGCAGTGTGAATGAACCCTGCCTATACGAGTACTGATGCGCTTATACTACTTAGTATTAAGATGTATATCTATAGTGCAGATGGTCCATGATAATAAAACATGATACCGCTAGACAGCTCTGTGGGATATCACACTGTAGATATTATTGTATTCCTGCCTTGGCCTTCAGATGTGGTCCTCCTGCAGTGCGACACCACTAGCCATCATTGTCACTGCCCCTGATGAAGACATGACACGCCGAAACATGGGGAGCTTTGTTGCTAATTATGTTAAAATTCAATCTTCCCATAGTGACAATGCTGGCTGGTGGTGACGCACTGCAGGAGCACAGCAGCTGAAGGCCAAGGCAGGAATACTAAATAATGTCTAGAGTGTGTTATCCCACAGAGTTATCTAGCGGTATCGTGCTTTATAATCATGGACAATCTGCGCTATAGCTATTTTAGGAATTTTCTTACTTCTGGTCAAATAACAGTTAAGGCTACTTTCACACTGGCGTTTTGGCTTTCGGTTTGTGAGATCCGTTCAAGGCTCTCACAAGCGGTCCACAACGCCCTAATGCATTCTGAATGGAAAAGGATCCGCTCAGAATGCATCAGTTTGCCTCCGATCAGTCTCCATTCTGCTTTGGAGGTGGACACCAAAACGCTGCTTGCAGCGTTTTGGTGTCCGTCTGACGAAACTGAGCCAAACGGATCAGTTTTGACACACAATGTAAGTCAATAGGGACGGATCCGTTTTCTATGACACAATAAAAAACGGATCCGTCTTCTATTGACTTTCAATGGTGTTCAAGATGGATCCGTCTTGGCTATGTTAAAGATGATACAAACGGATCCGTTCTGAACGGATGCAGACGGTTGTATTATCTGAACGGATCTGTCTGTGCAGGCCCATGACGGATCCGCACCAAACGCGAGTGTGAAAGTAGCCTAAGTTTTAATATCGAGGTCACAAAAAGGGTTTCTTTAGCCTCTGGTTAAAGTAAATAAGGATCGTCGGGACTTGCACACACTGGTCTAGTGAGCTGAAACAACCCCTATTTGGGACCGAATAGCAGTATGTCTTATAACATCTCTCATTTTAGCATTTTAGCACAATTTTCTAGTTTTCTTAATCTAGATTAAAAAAATAGTGCAGACAAAAAGTGCTGCAGTTACCCAAAGCAACGGGTGACTTTTTTTGACCTACAGTAGAAATATGACAGTTGGAATCTAATTGGATGAAATGGAGAGCACCTCAATCTAGTTTTATTTTTTTTACCTGTAGGACATTGTATTTAATGTCAGATATTGAACAGTTTATATATATATATATATATATATATATGTATATGTTTTTTTTTTTTTCTTTCTAGTACAACAAATTTAAATGCCGGATCTTAAATGAAAAAGTTGATACACCAACCACAACAGTATACAGGTAACTGAAACACAATTCTGCAAAATCTGTTTCTTGTTCACTGGGTCTACAGAGCTTGCAGCTGCCAGAAGCACTGCAATGGGCTAGTTATAAGAAAAATAGAACAAGTCCTATTCTTGTCAGTGGGACCAATGGAAGTTGTGGGATGCACACGGCCTGTACTTGCATTTTGCGGATCAGCTAAATACATAAAAGTGCATGAGGCTTGACACTCAGTTTTTTAACTTGATAAATAGACTTTTACTAGGTTTAAATGCTGACACCGGATGTCATGATCAAATCTTTGAGATCCTTTAGTGAACTTTATTTATTTAAAGGGAACCTGTCATCAACTTTATGCTGACCTCACTGATGGCAGCATAAATTAGTGACAGAAATGCTGATTTCAGCTAAAAGTAAGTGGTTGCTGAGAACCAGCATCATAATCATTGGGGCCTTGAAAAGAGTCAAATCTACTTGAGAAGAGTTAGGCTGGGTTCACACTGGCGTTGCGGGAAAAGGTGCGGGTGCGTTGCGGGAACATGCACGATTTTTCCGCGCGAGTGCAAAACATTGTAATGCGTTTTGCACGCGCGTGAGAAAAATTGGCATGTTTGGTACCCAAACCCGAACTTCTTCACAGAAGTTCAGGTTTGGGATCGGGGTTGTATAGATTGTATTATTTTCCCTTATAACATGGTTATAAGGGAAAATGGCATTCTTAAATACAGAATGCATAGTACAATAGTGCTGGAGGGGTTAAAAAAAAAAATAAAAAAAAAATTTAACTCTCCTTAATCCACTTGCTCGCGCAGCCGGAATCTCTTCTGTCTTCTTCTTTGCTGTGTACAGGAAAAGGACCTGTGGTGACCTCACTCCGGTCATCACATGGTCCATCACATGATCCATCACCATGGTAAAAGATCATGTGATGGACCATGTGATGACCGGAGTGAGGTCACCACAGGTCCTTTTCCTGTACACAGCAAAGAAGAAGACAGAAGCGATGCTGGCTGCGTGAGCAAGTAGATTAAGGCGAGTTAAATTATTTTATTTTTTTAACCCCCTCCAGCACTATTATACTATGCATTCTGTATTAAGAATGCTATTATTTTCCCTTATAACCATGTTATAAGGGAAAGTAATAATGATCGGGTCTCCATCCAGATCGTCTCCTAGCAACCGTGCGTGAAAATCTCACCGCATCCGCACTTGCTTGCGGATGCTTGCGATTTTCACTCAGCCCCATTCACTTCTATGGGGCCTGTGTTGTGTAATAAACGCACAATATAGAGCATGCTGCGATTTTCACGCAACGCACAAGTGATGCGTGAAAATCACAGCTCATGTGCACAGCCCCATAGAAATGAATGGGTCACCTCCCGCATTGCACCCGCGTGGAAATCTCGCCCGTGTGAACTCAGCCTTATATGGTTATACATAATCTAATACACTCCCCGACCATCTGCTGCTGATTAGCAGTTCTCTTATAGGGAGAAAGGGAGTAAACTAGGTAGAAGCCTGTCGGTCATCAGCAGGTGGGCAGGAGAGCAGGAATTCATGAATAACCAGGACTCTTCTCAGGAGGTCGGGACTCTTTTCCAGGCCCAGTCTGCAATGATTGTGATGTTGGTTCTCAGCAACCACTTACTTATAAATGACAGACCGCTGAAATCAACTCACCTGTCTCTGCTTTATGCTGCCATTATTATAGATAGCATAAAGTTGATGACAGGTTCCCTTTAATTCCTTATTAATCCTAAGGTTTTATTTCAATTATGAATAAATTACTACACCCCCAAGTTAATGCCTTTTGTGCCTTTTTATTTATTTATTTTTTATACAAGAGGAAGTTTCTATAGTGCACATTGTCCGCTCAGGAACGGTAACAGTTTGCTTTGCTTTCATGTTCTATTACTGTGTAGGAACTCTCTAACTCCCTGTGTTCTCGGTTAGGTGTGGACCTCTTATTGACCTGTGTAGAGGTCCCCATGTGAGGCACACTGGGAAGATTAAAGCCTTTACAATTTATAAGGTAAGTGATGGGTTTTCTACCTTGTACTTGCAGATCTTTCTTCTTCCATACAGAAATATCATTTGTTGGCGTTACTGCCTTTACTGGTTTATCATCTACTTGTAGTAATTCAGTATAAAAATTATGCAACCCCTCCCCTGAACTGCAGATTCGGGGGCGACTATGTGGAATGCACTTGATAATCCAAAAAGTGATTATTCCAGCAAATCCTTATAGTATTTATTGGATCATCTTAAAAGCAAAAAGTAAAAAAGATACAGTCCGTAGAAAAATGCATTTCAACTCCTATGCATTTCGGACAGTCTTGTGCTGTCCTTATTCATGGCATAAATGGTATAACACACTTTCAGTTTAAATCAAATCACATGATGAGATATAAGCTGCGCCTATTACATGAGCTTTTTCTACTCAGTTTTAAATTTTCCCAAACGTGTTATAGTTGTTCATTTGTATCTAAACTTCACTAAACACATAATATCTGATCCTAAAGTTTAAACCATTAGGGTGCCTGGTGTCCAGTTGTAAGATTCAACTAAACTCTCATCTGGACCTTGTGAGTCCCATCTCTTCCTCTCTTTGGTTTTTTGACAACTTGTAGGTGTGTCATGTCTGCAGTATGTTCATGTAAAAGGAAGTTGGGAAGTCACGGACAAACTGCAGGTTCCAGATTTTGCAGTATCTCCAAAATGTTTTGAGATTCACGTTCTTAAGGCCTTAGTAGTTGAGCCTACATACTGTTTTTTACATTTTGTACATTCTTGATGTTTATTGCGTTGGCTGTATTATGGGATAAAAAAAAAATGTATCCAGTTTTTTTTAAACCTTTTGCTCGGCTTGTCATTTCCAGCCTGCATGTATTCTCTTACGTTGCAGGCTACTCGGTCCCATTCAGTGTAAAATCCACTTAATCGCTTGGTCTGTAACCCCTCTCTTGTCTTCTGAATGCTCATGAAGCTACCATCCCTTTTATTGTGTTGTAAAGTTGTCAGAAACCTACAATGTAAAAGAATAGAAAGCAATTGACGCAAACTTAAAAAAAAATAAAAAAACATTTGTAAATACAGTTTTATCCGATGAACACAGCAAATCCACACAAAACATAATATCCCTCTCGACTCTCAGGATAGGATCTTCTAAGGTGCATGGATTAATGCAGAGGGAGTACTTGATAAACATGAAATAAAACGATTTCTCCAGCTCTCTTGCGAAGTTCCAAGTTTTTAGAACATTTAAAAACGTGTCCAGCAAATTGCCTATGAGACTATAAGGCCTCATGCACACGAACGTATTTTGTTTCCGTGTCCGTTCCATTTTTTTTTGCAGATAGGATGCGGACCCTTTCATTTCAATGGGTCCGCAAAAAATGCGGATAGCACACTGTGTGCTATCCGTATGTCCATTCTGTAGCTCCGCCAAAAAAATATAACATGTCCTATTCTTGTCCGTTTTAGGCATTGTTACAATGGATCAACTCAAAAAAAACGGATGGCATACGGATGTCATCAGTTTTTTTTTTTTTTTGCGGACCGCAAAACACATACGGTCGTGTGCATGTAGCCTAACTCTCATGCATTTAGGACAGTATTATGCTTAAGTCATAGCCAACACAGCAAATGCAATAAAAAAATTGTCTCAAAGGTGGTACATAGCCTATTACTCTAAGATCATTCATATGTTAGTATCAATAGTGGCGCTAACACTATTTATTTTTAAATCTAAAAGCAAAGACTGTAGAACGTGTAGTACATTTTTGACTGAAAACAGAATATTCTATGACATAATTCTGTATCGTCAACTAATATTCTGTAATAATCTTGCGACTATTATATTATAGAATTCTTCCACGTATTGGGAAGGGAAAGCTGACATGGAAACATTGCAGAGAATATATGGCATTTCTTTTCCTGATAATAAGCTAATGAAGGAGTGGGAGAAATTCCAGGAAGAAGCTAAAAACAGAGATCATAGAAAGATTGGAAAGGTTTGTGTTACTCGTATATTATACAGGGGACAGCAGTAATAACTGTTTAAGTGGATGAGGAAAAATACAGTCATTGAGTGCTTAAAAAAAAAAATGCAGCAACTAAACAGTTATAGGGGTTTGCCAAGATGTGTCTAATTGTTGGGAGTCTGACTGCTGGGACCCTCATGGATCATGAGAATGGAGCACTGCCCCTCCATTCATCTCTATGGGACTGGTGAAGGTATCTCCTACAGTCCAATAGAGTTTATTGAAGCAGCAGAGCACAAGCTCAGGACACACAGGTGTATTATAAGGCTACTTTCACATCTGCATTTTTGTTGGATCCGTCATGGATCAGCAAAAACGCTTCCATCATGATAATACCACCGTCTGCATCTGCTATGAAAAGATCTGGTTGTATTCTAGCAATGACTGATCTATCACTAAAACCATTGTAAGTCAGTGGGAGACAGATCAGTTTTCTTTTGTGTCAGTGAAAACGGATCAGTCTCCATTGACTTACATTGTGAGTCATGACGGATCCATCTTACTCCGCATCCCAGGACGCTGCTTGCAGCACTTGTGTGTCATGGGAAGGCAAGGAAACGGAACGGAATGCATTCTGGTGCGCTCCGTTCACTTCAGCTCAGTTTTGTCCCCTCTGACAATGAATGGGGACAAAACGGAAGCGTTCAACAAGCCCCCCCCCCCCCCCGGTATTGAGATCCTATGACTGATCTCAATACTGGAAAGGGAAAACGCTAGTGTGAAAGTAGCCTAAAATTGTTTCTAAAGGGTATTATTGGAATATTAGACATATCTTAAAGTAGTATTCCCTAGTATACCAATTAACATAGCTATTCTTATTATACTTATTAATATAAGATCAGTTTTGGATATTAAATGTATTATCATCTAATGCGGCATTAAATTTTGTTTTAGGATCAAGAGCTCTTCTTCTTCCATGATCTGAGCCCAGGGAGTTGTTTCTTCTTGCCTCGGGGAGCTCACATATATAACATTCTGATAGACTTCATCAAGGTTAGAGCAGCATTTGGGGCTATATTAAGTTCTGTATTCTGAAAATCACATTGTAGACTAAATGTATCGTATAACAGTTCAAGGCTGTGTTCGCATCCGTCCGGCAAAAAAGTACATTGTGTTTGATGGGAAAACTAGCGATGTGTTTTTCCGGTTCCACTATGTGCTCTCCGCATCCGCATTTCCGCAGTGCGGACCCGAACTTCCGGGCTTCGTCCCCAAACTTCCGGGCCGCGGCTCCGCAAAAAAATAGAACATGTCCTATTCTTGTCCGCAAGAATTGGTAGTTCTATAGGGGGTGCCGACCGGGTGTATTGCAGATCTGCAATACACTACGGACGTGTCAATGGACCCTAAAACTGATTGCATCTACATGGAAAAACTGAACACAATCGCAGATAAAACTGACCGAACTTGTGTGCAAAACCATCATTTTTTTCCTGAACAGATCCCGACACCATCCGTATCACTCCTGTGAAAGAGACCAAAAGAGGGTCTACAGATACTGTGCATAGCTCCTAACACAAAGTAAGGGCTTGTTCACACGAACGTGCCGTTTTCTCAGGTCTGCAAATTGCGGATCCGCAAAACACTGATGCCCCCGTGTGCCTTCCGCAATTTACGGAACGGACGGCCCTTTATAGAAATGCCTTCTCTTATCCGCAAAACTGACAAGAATAGGACATGACTCATAATTTTTGCGGGCCACTGAACGGAGCAACGGATGCGGACAGCACACGGAGTGCTATTTTGCATCTTTTGCAAAAAATGCGTCTCTGATGTGGAACCAAACCACGGTCATGTGAATGAGCCCTAATGCTGTCTTGTTTCAGGAGGAATACCAGTTGAGGAATTTTACAGAGGTAGCAACCCCTAACATCTACAATAGCAAGTTGTGGGAAGCATCCGGTCACTGGCAGCATTACAGTGAGAACATGTTCTCCTTTGAAGTTGAAAAAGAAACTTTTGCACTTAAACCTATGAACTGTCCTGGACACTGGTAAGTTGAGTCTTCCAGTTTTACATCACTTTATCCAACTTGTCTGTTTTATCACGTAGCATTTAGTGGATGTTGTATAATGTGCATGATTTCAGATCCACAACTGATGTGAAATGATTTGTAAGGCATACAGGAAAATGTCATAACCCCTTTAAACACATTGGGGCAGACTTATGAATTCTGTAGATGGCATAACCTTCAGCCCCTATTACCAGGAACAAGAGTTCATAGTATAACGGAGTCGGCAAATGAGCAAATACTTGTTTGTAGGCTGATTGAATCCCCGATTCAGAAGGAAAACTGTCTGATATCAGCAGCACATCTCCTTGTGTAAGGATGAATGGGAACTGAACAGGGGAGGAACGTTCGTGGGAGCAGTTCTTCCTCCCCTTATGCTGTGCCTTGGTCTGTGTCACAGGCTGGTGCAAATGAGCTCCGATCAACGCTTTTATTGTTGACCTGTGCTTGTCCTACCCCAAGATAGGTCAGTGTAACCCGACCTTCACCAAATGTATCACAGTGGCTCAGGCTTGAAGATAAATGTGGTGCAGGGATAGACACTTGTCTAATGTTTTACCAACTATTGGTTGGCTTAGTTTGCAGTATAATTTTATGCAATAACTGTGGCACCATTTACAACGAGGTCTAGGTACAGTGTCGGACTGGGGCACCTAGGGCCCACCAGTAAAATTTATTTTGGGGGGCCACTATACGGATACATTTAAATATAATAAATAATCTAACAAGTTTTTTATATAAACATCGGCTGATTGAGGTCCTGTACATGGAATATATGTATTTAGTGCAGTAAATCTACTGTGTTATGTGCCACTTGTGCTGGGGGTGGGAGACTAGGGGCCCACCTTGCTCAGGGGCCCACCGGGGGATTCCCCTGTACCCCTGTGGGCCAGTCCGAGCCTGTCTAGGTAGACTGATTTTATTAAACGTGGACCATTTAGTGTGTGCCGACATAAGCTGGGATAACTGCTGAGGGAATTAATATCCTGTCAACTTATGTAACTCGCACTCGCTTACCCTGATCGGTGGTATGAAGTCATTTTTTGCATTCGGTCAAATCGTGTTTATTTGCCTTGGATATGAGCTGATACTTCTCCCCATTGAACTAAACAATTGGGTGTGTGGAAATCTCCCACGCCCAGAAAAACGTAGAAGGTTAATTAGCTTCCTATGGAGCTGCTCCGTGTCTATTTTACAATGGTGGTTGAGAGCCTCCGTTGTCCTATGTTTACAGGCACTGGCTTCCAATGTGTGAATTAGGGCTTGCATTAATTAAAGGGCATCTGTCAGCAGATCTGTACCTATGAAACTGACTGACCTGTTACATGTACGCTTGGCAGCTGAAGGCCTCTGTGTTGGTCCCATGCTCATATGTGTCCGCACTGCTGAGAAGAATTAAGTTAAAAAAAAATGCAAATGAGCCTCTAGGAGCAACGGGGGCGTTACCGTTACACCTAGAGGCTCTGCTCCCTCTGCCACTGCCGCATCCTCTCCACTTTGATTGACAGGGCCAGGTGTGGTGATGTTTACACTGCCTATCCCTGTCAATCACAGTACAGAGGATGGGGCAGTGGTAGAGAGATCTGAGCCTCTAGGTGTAACAGCAACTCCCCCGTTGCTCCCAGAGGCTGATTTTCATATATTAAAACTTCATTTTTCTCAGCAATGTGGACACATATGAACATGGGACCAACACAGATACCTTCCGCTGCCAAGCGCACATGTAACGGGTCAGCCAGTTACATAGGTACAAATCTCCTGACAGATGACCTTAAAACTTATTGCTAGGTCTCTTTCTACCTTGCTGAAGCCTGTAAAGAGCTATTATCCATTTGTCTGCCTGGTTCCTGACCTGTGCTGGTTCAACGTACTGATCCTGTGCTGACTGCCCTGACTTTTGGATTGTTCCACGGATTCACATTTACTCTGCCTGCCCTGACAAAGTGTATTGCTCAGTGTCTCTGATCCCTGTGGGTCAGCAGCCAACCACAGTGGGACTATTCCAAGAGGTAGCAGCCTAGTGACTCCTCTAGGAATGAATTCCAGATCCCTGTATAGGGGTTAAAGGGTGACTACCAGGGAAATGCCAAGATAATGCTCTTGGGTCTAGCCCCAAATCAAACTGGTTAGTTGGCACAGTGGTTCCACAACCATTGCTTGTAACAGTATGTTTGAGATGGGGAAGTAAATTGTCAGCCTCACTGGGGATATTAACTGGTATAAGTGATGACAATATCTCCATAGGACTAGGATGTTGGAGCTGTAACAGAAGTAGTCACTTATCAGTTATGGTGGTATCTTTCATGTGATGTTTTTTGCTTTTGCAGCCTCATGTTTGGTCATCGTCCTCGCTCTTGGAGAGAATTGCCCCTGCGCTTTGCAGACTTCGGTGTTCTACATCGTAATGAGTTATCTGGGACATTAAGTGGCCTGACCAGAGTTAGGCGCTTTCAGCAAGATGATGCACATATTTTTTGCACTATAGAAAAGGTAAAGGTGAAATCGGACTGTCATTTTCACAATATTTAAAGGGTTGTCCTCTAATGGACAAGGGATACATTTCTGGTAGCTGGGACACCCATCAATCACTGGATCAGGGGTCATTCTCACCACGCAACAGCAGTAATGAATGTATGAATGTAGTGCCACTCGAGCGTGTGCCCTGCGGCACCATTTGTCTTTTGGGTTTGAAAAGATAGTTAAGTACAGCATGCTTGTCTTCTGTTCTGTTCAAACTCAACTGCAGTGAGGAGGAACGAGGGAGGCACAGGACCCCATTCCAGTGATCTTAGGGCCCAGCAGTGGGACCCCAGCAATCAGACCTTTACTAGTAGGTACACTTTGACCCTAATACTTTGTGCCCTAGATAGAAGAAGAGATGAAGGGATGCCTACAGTTCCTGCAGTCGATATATGAGGTGTTTGGCTTTACTTTCCAACTCCACCTTTCTACCAGACCTGACAACTATCTTGGAGAAATCGAGATGTGGAATGATGCTGAAAAGGTATGATTGCCATTGACACTGCTAGTGCAGTAAAGGGAAACGCTGTAAGTGCTGTATTCTTTCTTTTCTTCCCATTTCTAGCAACTGGAGAACAGCCTGAATGATTTTGGACAACCCTGGAAACTGAATCCAGGAGATGGTGCTTTCTATGGCCCCAAGGTCAGTATCAAGCCAGCAGCTTCTTCTCAGTTTCATATATTTTTTCATTAAATCTTAGAAACATGTTTGAGAACCTTCTAAAACACATGACAAATTGTATCCTTTATTGCAGATTGATATTACAATCAGAGATGCCATTGGAAGATACCACCAGTGTGCAACAATACAGCTTGATTTCCAACTTCCAATTCGGTTTAACTTAACTTATGTAGGGTAAGAGTAACTTCTTTATATACTGATTACTGGTCATGTCAATGCCATAAGTGATGCTTTAACCCCTTCCTGACACAGCGATTTTCCATTTTTATTTTAGTTTTTTTCATTTTTATGCCTGGCCTTCCAGAAGCCGTAACTTTTTTTTTTTTTTTAAACCATACGTATAACCATACAAAGGCTTGTTTTTTTTTTTTTTTTAGTTTTTTTGTGGAACAAGTTTTGCTTTCTAATAGCACTATTTAATATTGCAAACGATGTAGTGAGAATCTGGAAAAACAATTCTAAAAGGGGTGGAATTAAAAAAAAAAAAAAGCAAATTCTGCCATCGTTTATTGGGTTTTGTTTTTATGGTGTTTCCAATGAGGTAAAAAATGGCATGTTAAACTTCATTCTGTAGGTCAGTACGATCACAGCAATACCAGATTTTTATATATTTTTTTTTTTTCTTGTATTTTAGTACTTTGAAAAAAAAATTCTTTGCATCTCCACATTCTGACCTACATAATTTTTTAATTATAGTTACATCTGTATGAGGACTCATTTTTTGTAGGACGATCTGTATTTTTCATTGTTACAATTTTGCAGTTTGTGCCTTTTTTTTATCACTTTATATTCAATTTTATGAGGGAAGGTGAAGTGACCAAAAAAAAAAGGGGGCAAATTGCCCATTTAGATTTTTTTTGTTCATATTACTTACTTTTATTTTTTAAATGGAGAAAGGGGCTTGATTAGAATTTTTATTTCTTTTTACTTTTATATTTTTAAAAACCTTTTTCACTTCTGTTTAGACTTATTTTGAGTCCCCCTAGGGGAAGGACGCCCTATTTAAAGACCAGAATTGGTTAGCAGATCTGCCCTTGCAAGACTGCACTAGGTAGGCAGCACAAACATACTTTTTGTGGAGCTTTTATTGTCAGGAGTAGTGTGAATATGACATTTTTATTCTGCCAGGTTCTGTTCTTGCAAGTGCTCAGGGCGGGACTTTGCTCTGATGTACTTTCTTCATTGAGCCTCTCCACAGTCCCCCTCTGCTTGACAGCTGTAGAGTCCAACAGGAGACCAATAAGGGTGTCACTCGGAGCAGAGGGGAGGGACTATGAAGCAGCTAATTGCAGAAAGCACTTCATAGTGAAGCCCTGGGCACTTGCAGCAGCAGAATAAAATGTCATATTCACACTACTGCTGATGATAAAAGTTCCACATGTTTGTACTGCTCTCCCTAGCTCCTACATTGTGCTATCAGCAGTTTAGCATGGTTAAAACTGCTGACAGACTCAATTTAAGTATGCGACAGAATATTTCTGGTTTTCTGTGTTTTGAGTTCTGCCCTTCTTACTCCGCAGAAAAGATGGGGATGATAAGAACAGACCAGTCATCATACATCGTGCCATCTTGGGATCAGTGGAACGGATGATAGCAATTCTTTGTGAAAATTATGGTGGAAAGTGGTATGATAAAGAAAAAACCTGATTAAAAATTGTTACTTTTTGAGCATTTATTTATATAATCTTTTTTGCGTTTTCATAGTTTGTCTTCTCACCTATGGGTTAGATACTTCTTTATGCTCAGATTTACAGTACAAAAGACCATTCACAACCAGCGTAAAATATGTGCACAGATTTGAGGACACACTGAGCAGGAACTAACAAAATACAACCTATACTTAATCTTTTCCCATAAATTTTATATATAATTCTGCCCAGCTCCTCCTGCTATATGCCTCTTGCAGATGAATTTGCAGTTTCATGATGACAGGCTCCCTTTAACACCTGCACAAACTAGAATATCTAATAATTTTGCTTTGTTTCTCTACACAACCTGATTGGCCTACTGCTTCTATAACACTATTAGTGTTCTATTATAATGTAACATTTTGCACTTTTGAAGTTACATGCATGAAACACATTATATAATATATATCTTTTTTGTTTTTGTTTTTTTATTAGGCCATTTTGGCTTTCACCTCGACAAGTCATGGTAGTCCCAGTTGGACCAAGCTGTGAAGACTATGCCCAACAGGTATCTATCTATATATTGATATGAACAAGTTACGATTGCGCAGCTTATTGCTCAAAACCTAGATTGGCAAAACAAGATCACAGATGTTTCTGGTGTACTATAAAAAATGTTATCTGGCAGTATACACAAAGGCTACTTTAGAGATCGAACTGTTCTTGAACCTGGCTGTGTACCTCCCTCCCATAGTGCTGTATGGAGTGTCTGTATACATTCTCAGGCACCAACTCCTTCCCACTGAGGACATACTGGTGGGAATGAAGCTTAGGGTTCTTTCATTTTACAGATCCAGAAGGGTCAGATCCCCACTAATATAACGTTCATCACCTATCCTAGCTCTAAATATGTCTTCTTCCTAAAATCACTTCAATAATGAATTACTAGTGAATAACCTAATTGCATAAAATGGGAATTGATGGTTGGATAGTTTGGCTTATGATTGGTGCATGTTGCAATAATTGTTTTTGGCAACATAAAAAATATTTTCAAACAATGGAAATCTGTCCCTTCAGTTAATAACTGTTAGAAAAGTTTCTTAGTACCTATTATTCATATGTAATATGAAACAAGAAATTACTAACTATTTGACACTGAATGTATGGAATTATATACAATTAAAGCTGTTTTAGTCTGGGTTTACACAGTGTTTTAGACTTTCCTTCTAGGATATACATTTGAATATCCAAAAACAGTATTTAAAGTGTAACTGTTTTTTTTTTGTAACGTATAGAGGCAGTGATACTGACCATTTTTTTAATATACTATTATTACTGAAATCGTACATTTCTATTAGAAAAATAGCGCTAAAGTGGTCCATTTTGAGCCTTGACAACGCTCCTCTGTCTTTTTTACATAACACAGTCAGTGTTGAGCAAGTCTCCACTGTTATGTAAACAGAAGACAGAGGAGCTTTGCTAAGGCTCAAAATGGGCCACTTTAAGGCTGCGTTCACACGGGCGAGATTTCCGCGCGGGTGCAATGCGGTAGGTGAACGCATTGCACCCGCACTGAATCTGGACCCATTCATTTCTATGGGGCTGTTCAGATGAGCGATGATTTTCACGCATCACTTATGCGTTGCGTGAAAATCGCAGCATGCTCTATATTCTGCGTTTTTCACGCAACGCAGGCCCCATAGAAGTGAATGGGGTTGCCTGAAAATCGCAAGCATCCGCAAGCAAGTGCGGATGCGGTGCAATTTTCACGCATGGTTGCTAGGTGACAGTCTATTCACTGTATTACTTTCCCTTATAACATGGTTATAAGGGAAAATAATAGCATTCTGAATACAGAATGCATAGTACAATAGGGCTGGAGGGGTTTAAAAAAATAAACTCATTAACTCACCTTCTCCTCTTGATCTCGAAGTTCCCGGTCTCTTCTTTACTTGAGTTGTGGGCTAAAGGACCTTTGAGTTGAGTTTACTGATGAGTTGTGGGCTAAAGGACCTTTGGTGACGTCAGATCTCATGCTCCAATCACATGGTACATCACCACGGTGATGGACCATGTGATTGGAGCATGAGATCTGACGTCACCAAAGGTCCTTTAGCCCACAACTCATCAGTAAACTCAACTCAAAGGTCCTTTAGCCCACAACTCAAGTAAAGAAGAGACCGGGAACTTCGAGATCAAGAGGAGAAGGTGAGTTAATGAGTTTATTTTTTTAAACCCCTCCAGCCCTATTGTACTATGCATTCTGTATTCAGAATGCTATTATTTTCCCTTATAACCATGTTATAAGGGAAAGTAATACAATCTACACTACAACTAACCCAAACCTGAACTTCTGTGAAGAAGTTCGGGTCTGGGTACCAGTGTCAGTTTTTTATCACGCGCGTGCAAAAAACATTGCACCCGCGCGATAAAAACTGAACATCGGAACGCAATTGCAGTCAAAACTGACTGCAATTGCATTCCTACTCGCACGGTTTTGCCGCAACACACCGGGACGCATCCGGACCTAATCCGGACACGCTCGTGTGAACCCAGCCTAATGCTATTTTTCTAATAGAAATGTACAATTTCAGTAATTAAAGTAGATTACAAAAACTGTCAGTATAATTGTCCCTATACATTACAAAAAAAAAAGAATGGCAGTTATACTTTAAATATATACTGCGACTGATCCATTCAATTCAATGGGACAAACATTCTTTTCTGCTTCCCTCCCCAGATAGAATAGCGTGGTAGACTACACTATATTATCTGGGGAAAAAAGGTAGAAACATAATGCAAAGCAGATCATACAGTCCAAAGATGAATGCATCTGTCATGGTTTACCGTAGCAGTATGCCATTTCAGATGTATATACTCAATGGAAACCCAAGCATGGGGCTAAAATGCAGTGTGAACCATTCAGGTGGAGTGCTTTAACCACTTCAGGGACCCTTTTTTTTTTGGCAGTGTTTGCGATGGCAGACTGATACTGCTTGTGCTTTGACTATGTATAGTATATAGAACTTATTGCTAAGCCAGAGGAAAAATAAATAAATCATTCTTTCTCCTGAGGTTGTGTACAGTCATTTGCCTGCATCTGTTCGAATGAGAAATATTGGAATGTGCATCTGATCTCTCCATCTTAGCCATGCAGATTTTGCAGGCGATTGTTGGGAAGGAAGTGTTCCTTCCTGGCTATCACTTGCTCGTTAGTGGAGGAGACCGCTGCTATTACATGCAGTGATCTCTTTCACAGTACGAGGAGGAGTGATCGCTAATGCCATGGCTCATCCCCATACAAACTAGCTGTTTGCCGGCAGCAGGTCGTGATTAGACAGAACAATCTGCCGCCGGCAAACAATGAGTTTTAATTCAGTTTAAAAATCTGGATTGGCTAATCGGCGGCAGTATTACACTGCCAGATCATCGCTAACAAGCATTACTACAAACACTTGTTAGCAATGATCTGGCCGACTATGTGCGAGTCTAATACAAGCTCTTTATGAATATTTGTACCCATTAATACTGATTGCATTCTCTTGACTGTAATTTTAGGTGTGCAAAGAATTTTTTGTTGCAGGATTCATGGCTGATGTAGACTTGGATCATAGTTGCACACTGAATAAGAAGATACGAAATGCACAACTGGCTCAGTACAACTTTATTTTTGGTAACTATAGAACATTAACCATACTAGAGCTGTATACACTCAGTTATAAGACAAAGTAGCCTTTTAACAGCCAAATATTATCATCTTATAGAGAACCTGTCACCTCCCCTGACATGTCTTGTATGGTAAATACTTGTACCGTATTACTCGTGAAATAGCAATTCAGGGGCATTATTTCTTTAAACTTTGTGTTGCCATTCCTCTGTTATTTCTATTAGAAGTTTATGGATTATTTGACAACTGGATGTTACCAGTTAGGGGCGTTTACCTACACCAGGGGTGGGGAACCTGTTTGCTGCCGAGGGCCATTTGGATATTTGTAACATCATTCGGGGACCATACAAAATTCTCAACTTAAAAATTTGACAGCTATATTTGGTCAAACATAACTGACTTAGGGGCAAGTTACAGAAATTGCGCTTCAATTAAAAAAATCTAGAGCGCTGTATTTTTGCAGCACCAAATGGCGCCTGCACTATATATATTACAAATAGTACATGCGCCTTTTGGACCACATATAGCAGTCTAATATTTAAGTTGAGAATGTTATATATTTAGTTCTTTATTTGGCATTAATGACAGCCAAGCTAAACCCAGAGAGGGGTTCACCCAGCTTTCACTCTCTCTGCCACTGTCTGTTCCTCTTTCTTCGCAACTGTCCCTACCTTTGTCCCTTTCTCAGCCTCAGATCAGCCCCCCCCCCCAGCCTCAGATCAGCTCCAATCAGACCTCCGAACCTCAGATCAGACCTTCCCTAGCCTCAGACCAGCCCCCATCAGACCCCCCAGCTTCAGATCAGACCCTCCCTAGCCTCAGACCAGCCCCCATCAGACCCCCCAGCT
Organism: Bufo bufo; assembly: GCF_905171765.1. Taxonomy (NCBI): domain Eukaryota; kingdom Metazoa; phylum Chordata; class Amphibia; order Anura; family Bufonidae; genus Bufo; species Bufo bufo. The sequence goes on from NC_053389.1 coordinate 636,852,607, forward strand.
TCAGATTACACCCCCATCAGACCTCCCAACCTCAGATCAGACCCCATCAGACCTCCAAACCTCAGATCAGACCTCCCAGCCTCAGATCACACCCCCATCAGAACTCCCAACCTCAGATCAGACCTCCGAACCTCAGATCAGACCCCCCAGCTTCAGATTACACCCCCATCAGACCCCCCAGCCTCAGATCACACCCACATCAGAACTCCCAACCTCAGATCAGACCCTCCCTAGCCTCAGATCAGACCCCCAATAGGCCCCCAGCCTCAGATCAGCCCCCCCAGCCTCAGATCAGCTCCCCTAGCCTCAGATCAATAAATAAAAAAATAAACGTACCTCTCCAGCTCCGGATGGTGCTGCCACTTGACAGATTCACTTACCCTCCTTGGTCTTCTTCCTGCCGTGCTGTACTATGAACTGACAGTGCACAGTAGTGCGCGTCTACGTGCACTACGTCCTGACACTGTACGTGTCAGGACACAGAGCGGGGCCTGGAAGAAGACCAGGAAAGGTGAATGCAGCCAGTGCTGTGCCTCCCGCACCTTCCTGTGCCTCCCGCATGCTAATGACCGCTTCCATAATGTGCATAGCTGGAACTTCAAACCACACAGCAGGATTTTATCTTAAGAAGGTTTCCAGAAGCTGTTGACAGTCGGTAGCATAGCAAGTATGATGATAGAAAAACAATGTTTAATGCCAAAATGCTAAAGGCATTTGCATTCTTTACCTGATGTAACAAAACAAACAGTTTAAAAAAAAAATCTGATCAGCCACTTGCACCGCCATTCACGTTCGTTTAACCCTTGGCCGACAGTTGTTCCTCCTCGCCCACCTCACACACCTGCTTTGAGAACAAAGGGTCAGTCAGGTATGTTAAAATTCTAGGACACCCCCATACACACTAGATGGCCAGTTGGCTAGCCCACAATAATTGGCAAGTTTGGCCAACATTCATCTAATGTATATGACAAGCTTTAGTTATAATTACCTTCCCTGTGCTTTCCAAAAATTACTTCCTGAAATTGCTGTCACTACAGCATCTGTCGGTAGTGTAAACCCCTATATGAGCTGTGTTGGCTGCCTTTTCCTGTTGCCACTTTTGGAACAGAGGGAATTTTATTTGTGAGAAATGGCTGAGCAGGAATTTTAAAACTTGAGTAAAATTAATATCTCAGATAATTTTATTTGCTGAAGAATTTCTGATTCTAGTAGGACAGAATACATAATACAAGACTAGGTTGGGGAGACCGGCAAAATCGATGATGCACATTCATGGGTGTGACCTAACGGGACTGTAGCGGAAAATACATGCTGATTTGCCGCAGATCTCACCCTATGCATTGCAAAGGGTTAAATCCATAGTGGAAATGTGCTGCATACATTGACATCCTGTGGATTTAAAATCTGCACCACAGGTTTGTTTCAGAACAGATTGTTTTTTGCAGCATGTGGATGAGATTTTAAAACGCTGCAGACATTCTACCCACAATTCTGCAACGGAAAAATCCCTCCCCTGTGGCCATACCCTTAATGTTTATATAGCTCATCTTTGAAATACTGACACCAAGAAGCACCCTTGTTGATCAGCTGTTTGGAGAAGACTGCAGGGCTACTGCGTGTGCTGGTGCCTTCTCAGCTTTTCCTAGGCCATGTGGTGTCACGTTTATTGGTCACATAGCCTAGCAGTAGCTCAGCCCCATTGAAGTGACTGGAGCTGAGCTGCAATACCAAGCACAGCCGCTATACAATGTACGGTGCTGTGCTTGGTGATCAGAGAGAAGGCTGCAGTTCTACTGCGACCACTGGTGCCTTCTCAAACAGCTGATCGGCAGGGTTCCCAGGTGTCTGACCCCCCACCAGATACTGATCTATTGATTGCATAGATCATCAGTAAAAAAAAAAACACCTCTAATTATATGCAAATGATAAAAAATGGAAACAAAACATCTCGATTTATCCAGCATCAAGTATGAGCGCCACACACACTTACACACTTAGGCATGCTATCAATAAGGTTATTAATGGTTGTCTGAGGAATGTTCTGCCACGCTGGGTGTACTTGAGTACTCAAATAGTCAAGATCTGCTGCTGTCATCTCCCTTTGCAATTGCCGACCAATGACATCCTAGATGTGCACGATGGGACACAGGTCTTGTCGGGGATATAAAGCAAATGCAAATGATATTGATCCATGAGGTGGACATATAGACACCTCAAAAAGAGTTCGATCGAGAACCTAATTATTTTGTGCAATCAGTAAGAACAGGGTACAAGCGTCTATGCAAAAATATAAATGATTTATTATACAATCATTTAGAATACAATCATAAATGTATCAATGTAAATTTCAATGATATACAGTACCCAGAATTCACCACTATATGGTGCCAACAAAACACTACTCAACCAACACAAGAATATTATGCAATACTGCTTTAAAATTGTGAGAGATATAAAATCAATTGATTATGCACAGAAACTCAATCAAGAAAATGACAGATACGAGCCCCTGCTCTGCTAACTATGACCGATCTCGGATAACGGTAGTATTGCAATAAAACTTATAAATTATCAGCTTGATATCAAACTAGGGAATATAAAGATTCCCAACAGAGAAGCTCTCTTGTTATCAATATCAGATCTTGTTTTCAGTGATATGCATTTTCACTGCCACCAATATTAATGTAGTACTAACACTATACGTCCGCAATAAGCGGACGTATAGTGTTGGTAATATACAGTGTTAGTAATATACATTACCCAAGGGTTAAAACATGTGCAGAGTCTAAGGGAAGTCAGCTCTCCAAAATGTCCTGATAATCAAGATCCTTCTCCTGGCTCTATTTCTTTGTTTGTTTTTTTCTTCTTGTGGCCCCCCCCCACCTTTTTGGCATGTGGTTTCTTAACCAAAACTTATCAGATGAGCACATCTTCCTAGTTTGGAACTTTCCAATCATTGTTGGATAGGCGTGTACATTGATAAGGAATGTGATGTCATAACACTACCCAGAATGTACTTTTGCTACTGTTGTAGTGTTACCTACTCATACCTAGGTGACACTGTTGTATAAGCTATAAGCATCATACCATTAAGGGTTAACTCATACATGGGATCACAGTAAGCATGAATAAAACATAACTTTTATTCTTAATTTTTAATAAATAATAATAATCCACCTGTGAAGACGACTACAATACGGACAAACATATACAAGAAATAATGGGGAAAGACAGAATAAGGGAGAGGACAAACGCGAAGGACCCCACTAACCCTATGGGAACCCTCGCTATCACCTCATCCCACAGGAACACCCTGATGGTGGATGGCCTGTGGTCCCGTACCTATCCTAACTCTCCCTAAAAAGACACTAAGACCTCCCAACACGTTTCCCCTAAAGAAGGTTCATCAGGGGAGAGATAATGGGTGAAGAAACATATAAGGACACACAATAAACATATATATATCATATGTAAAAAAACACCCAATGCCGGGTACACAACTTTTTCTTAATCACAGACCATTAGATAGCTAGTCAATGGCCTATGGCACCAATGTCGCCCAATACTATATTTAAGAAAAATGTACACTGATATAATAACTCCAAAAGGTCCCCCCACATAGAAAGGGCTAGGTACAAAGGCATATAAATACAAAGACGTCAATTAATAATCGCTCAAATGTCCGTTCCCACAATTACAGATATAGGATTAATGATGACATATATTATGAGCCGTATCAAGAAAGCACACATACAGTACAGACCAAAAGTTTGGACACACCTTCTCATTCAAAGAGTTTTCTTTATTTTCATGACTATGAAGGCATCAAAACTATGAATTAACACATGTGGAATTATATACATAACAAACAAGTGTGAAGCAACTGAAAATATGTCATATTCTAGGTTCTTCAAAGTAGCCACCTTTTGCTTTGATTACTGCTTTGCACACTTTTGGCATTCTCTTGATGAGCTTCAAGAGGTAGTCCCCTGAAATGGTCTTCCAACAGTGTTGAAGGAGTTCCCAGAGATGCTTAGCACTTGTTGGCCCTTTTGCCTTCACTCTGCGGTCCAGCTCACCCCAAACCATCTCGATTGGGTTCAGGTCCGGTGACTGTGGAGGCCAGGTCATCTGGCGCAGCACCCCATCACTCTTCTTCATGGTCAAATAGCCCTTACTTTCAAAGTTTTCCCAATTTTTCGGCTGACTGACTGACCTTCATTTCTTAAAGTAATGATGGCCACTCGTTTTTCTTTACTTAGCTTCTTTTTTTCTTGCCATAATACCAATTCTAACAGTCTATTCAGTAGGACTATCAGCTGTGTATCCACCTGACTTCTCCTCAACGCAACTGATGGTCCCAACCCCATTTATAAGGCAAAAAATCCCACTTATTAAACCTGACAGGGCACACCTGTGAAGTGAAAACCATTTCAGGGGACTACCTCTTGAAGCTCATCAAGAGAATGCCAAGAGTGTGCAAAGCAGTAATCAAAGCAAAAGGTGGCTACTTTGAAGAACCTAGAATATGACATATTTTCAGTTGTTTCACACTTGTTTGTTATGTATATAATTCCACATGTGTTAATTCATAGTTTTGATGCCTTCAGTGTGAATCTACAATTTTCATAGTCATGAAAATAAAGAAAACTCTTTGAATGAGAAGGTGTGTCCAAACTTTTGGTCTGTACTGTATGTAATGATAAACCTTATGTGCCGTGAACCATACTTCTCAGACATCTCAATCCATAAAACTAGGAAAGCCAATCTCCTTAGCAGCACAAGTTCTAATACACAAAAAATGCCTCAGATAGGTCCTGCTACTATTGCCAACCAAGGAATATACCTCAGTGAATTTGGTTTAAACATAGATAACATATCAGTCCAAGGGACCTATTACTTATCTCTGGATGAGGAGGTGATGCATTGACTGCATGGCCACTGCTGGTAGGGGGAGCCTGGTACCAAGCCTGACGTCCTGGGAGCAAGATTGCTACTGAGGCAGGGACATACACTCCTTTTTATAGCTTGTTTAATTGTTTAATGCTTTCCTTACTTGTTTAATGGCCCATATCTGGTCAGTGGAACGCACTCTAAATACACCTGTGTGCGTCACTGCTGGCTTTTCCTTTCTGTGAAGCCTCAGCTTCACTTCCGGTAGTTGGAACGCATCCTGCGTTCCACCTGACGCCGACTTCCTGCCAATGGAACGCAACATGCGTTCCACAGCGCTTCCGATGACATGGTGAGTCAGGGAGGTGGATGATTGTATGTTTAGACATCTTGGCCCTGTAACAATACTACCTAAAGTCCCAGGGGGCGATCTATAGATAACATTAAGTAGTTAGATGACAAGATTAGAGTTTGGAGTATAGAGGGGGCGATCCTGTATATTAAGGTGACATGATTAAAGTTATGATCATACTATTTGGCATTATAAGGTGGACCAATTAGATTAAACAAAAATAATTCATTATACAATTGTAGGCTGTATGATTCATATAAAGCCTCCACTAGAATGAAATTATATATTAATTATGATTATACAGGGTGGGCCATTTATATGGATACACCTTAATAAAATGGGAATGGTTGGTGATATTAACTTCCTGTTTGTGGCACATTAGTATATGTGAGGGGGGAAACTTTTCAAGATGGGTGGTGAGCATGGCGGCCATTTTGAAGTTGGCCATTTTGAATCCAACTTTTGTTTTTTCAATAGGAAGAGGGTCATGTGACACATCAAACTTATTGGGAATTTCACACGAAAAACAATGGTGTGCTTGGTTTTAACGTAACTTTATTCTTTCATGAGTTATTTACAAGTTTCTGACCACTTATAAAATGTGTTCAATGTGCTGCCCATTGTGTTGGATTGTCAATGCAACCCTCTTCTCCCACTCTTCACACACTGATAGCAACACCGCAGGAGAAATGCTAGCACAGGCTTCCAGTATCCGTAGTTTCAGGTGCTGCACATCTCGTATCTTCACAGCATAGACGATTGCCTTCAGATGACCCCAAAGATAAAAGTCTAAGGGGGTCAGAGCGGGAGACCTTGGGGGCCATTCAACTGGCCCACGACGACCAATCCACTTTCCAGGAAACTGTTCATCTAGGAATGCTCGGACCTGACACCCATAATGTGGTGGTGCACCATCTTGCTGGAAAAACTCAGGGAACGTGCCAGCTTCAGTGCATAAAGAGGGAAACACATCATCATGTAGCAATTTTGCATATCCAGTGTCCTTGAGGTTTCCATTGATGAAGAATGGCCCCACTATCTTTGTACCCCATATACCACACCATACCATCAATTTTTTTGTTCCAACAGTCTTGGAGGGATCTATCCAATGTGGGTTAGTGTCAGACCAATAGCGGTGGTTTTGTTTGTTAACTTCACCATTCACATAAAAGTTTGCCTCATCACTGAACAAAATCTTCTGCGTAAACTGAGGGTCCTGTTCCAATTTTTGTTTTGCCCATTCTGCAAATTCAGTGCGCCGATCTGGGTCATCCTCATTGAGATGCTGCAGTAGCTGGAGTTTGTAAGGGTGCCATTTGTGAGTAGCTAATATCCGCCGAAGGGATGTTCGACTAATGCCACTCTCCAGTGAGTGCTACTCTGTGGGCTCTTGCTGAATGAAGCTAGGACAGCCACTGATGTTTCTTCATTAGAGACAGATTTCATGCGTCCACATTTTGGCAAATCCAACACTGAACCAGTTTCACGAAACTTAGCAAGCAGTTTGCTAACTGTAGCATGGGAGATAGGTGGTCTCGTAGGGTGTCTTGCATTGAAATCTGCTGCAATGACCCGGTTACTGCGTTCACCAGACATCAACACAATTTCTATCCTCTCCTCACGTGTTAACCTCGGAGACATGTCAATGGCTGTAAACAAAGAGAAACTTGTAAATAACTCATAAAAGAATAAAGTTACGTTATAACCAAGCACACCATTGTTTTTCTTGTTAAAATACCCAATAAGTTTGATGTGTCACATGACCCTCTTCCTATTGAAAAAACATAAGTTGGATTCAAAATGGCCGACTTCAAAATGGCCTCCATGGTCACCACCCATCTTGAAAAGTTTCCCCCCTCACATATACTAATGTGCCACAAACAGGAAGTTAATATCACCAACCTTTCCCATTTTATTAAGGTGTATCCATATAAATGGCCCACCCTGTACATATAAAGACACTTCCCGTGTTGATTCAAATACTCCCCCAAAAAAAACCTTATTAGGAGTCAAAGCACAGAAAAAGGTTTATTATAAGAATAAACCCAGGTCCTCATCGTCACTACACCAGGGACAGGGTCTCATAGGAAACATGAAAATGTCAATCTCTCATTGAGGCCATTGGGGGACTGGGACCGTAAACGATAAATCCATTCTGTCTCCCTTTGGAGAATCCGTCGGTCCCAGTCACCCCTCCTCTCTGATTCATATATGACCTCTAACGCCGAGAACCTGAGGGATTCCGGGTTGCCGCCGTGCACTTCCACCATGTGGTTTGCGATCGGAGTATCTTTTCTTTTTTCTATATCATTAATATGCTCACATATCCGACGGCGCAGCTCTCTAAATGTTTTACCAACATAGTCCATCGGACATGTGCACTGACATAGATACACAACACCCCTGGTTCTGCAGTTTACGAAATCTCTTAACTCATACATGCCTGACATCTTAAATACTAACACACCTCTGACATCAGGAGGCCTTATCTCAGAGCTGAGGGACGAACTTTGATACATGAATATATACTTTGAGGAACATCTAGACAATTCTCACACTGTGGAATTCATGTTCAGGTAAGAAATACACTGAAGCATCTACTTCTGCAGGTGTTGTGTATCTTCTAACCGTCTAATGTATAATTGATTTGTACAATAACATTAGTTCCTTTGAATGGCGTAGTACTCTTCCCATGGTCTTACTTCGGCCTATATTAAGAATCGATACAAAATAGTGAATATAAACCAACATTGCTCTTAAAGGCAATGAATATCCATTATAACTAGAATAAGTAAATATAACTGTTTATACTTCTGAAAAGGCATAACAGTCTGAAGAGGCTGCAGGCCACTGTAACACATTTAGGCCACACAAGCTGCTCATAGTAGCATGAGCATCATGTGGCCTGGCATTGGCCTGCTGAAAAAGGAGAAATGACTTTTTGGAGAAATGGCTGTACCACTGGCTCCATGACTTAATTAATGTAATGCCAAGCTGTTAGTGTACATGAGATAAAGACTAGAGGGGTCCAGCTACCGTACATTATGTACCGGTGTGACATTCCCTTGTGAAGGTCTCTTCATGGTGTTGCCCAAGTTGCCTCCAGACCAATCTCCGGCTATCATGGTATCCGGGACAAAAGTGTGACTCGTTGTTGAAGAGGATGGACCAACACCTCTTGCTGTCATTACAGTTCATCTTAGTTCCCCCTTCCACTGGGACACGCAATGTTGAACAGTGCTGACATCTCGACCTTGGCGCTTAGTGATCTGCCAGAGTGATAAGCCAAAGTCTCTCAGTTGAAGGAATCTGTCCCTCTCAGTTTTCGACAAGTGGTGATAACTGGCATGTTTACGAACAGAAGCCATCACGTAGTCATCCCAAATGACTTTGAGGTTTCATGTGGCTAAAAGATTTTGCTTTCAATCTGGCTTTTATGCCCCTCTGACATGCCACAGATTGGAACTAGGTGCTTAAAAAGTATATTGTTCACAGATCTTGGTGACACCTGCTACTTCCTCGATTTGCATAACCTTACAGCTTGTTCTTCTTGGTGTTGCAATTTCAATGCTGAGGATTGTAATTTCCAGTGGAACAACTCTAGATATTATGACAAATAAGGGAAAACCATACTTTAGAGTATTTTAACCCGTAGGATACCAGCGCCGTACGTGGAAAATGGGACAGAAATCCCAGCGCCGTACAGCTACGGCGCTCCTGCACCAGCTGCAGGGGTCCGGCAGTGACTGATAGCCGGACCCCTGCTGTATGCGCTGGCATCGGTGAAAACACAGATGTCAGCGCATTAACCCTTGCACTGCCACTGTCAGCGCTGACTGCGGCATGTGCAGTATCCTGCCGGGTGCGGGGTGTCCATCAGGTCCCCACGCTGCTGTGACAGGGACCCGATAGCTGGGAAGGCAACCCGATGCCTTCCTTAGGCATCGTGGCTGCCTTCCATGAGAGCCTGTGAGATCCAGCCCCCTGGATCTCACAGGCAAGAAGCTGTAAGTGCATTACAGTGTGTAATACACGTACAGCCAATGCATTACAATACAGAAGTATTGTAATGCATTGTAAAGGGGATCAGACCCCCAAAAGTTAAATGTCCAAGAATAGTACAAAAAATAAAGTGAAAAAGGAAGTTAAAAAAATAAAGTTTTTGCAAAAAAGCCTCTTTTTCCCCAAATAAAATGTGTAAAAATAGGGAAAAAAAGAAAAGTAGAAATATTAGGTATTGCCGCGTCCGTTTCGACAGTCGCCACGGAGTGAACAACAGTATCGTGCATGAGTACTAAATTAAATGGCTTCTGTCACCCCATTAAACCGTTTTTTTTTCTTTCTTTACTAATAATCCCTACACTGCGATCTCATCATACATAAGCTAATTAATGATTTTCGTTCAGTAGAATTTGTTAAAAATCGATTTTTATAATATGTAAATTACCTTGCTACCAGCAAGTAGGGCGGCTACTTGCTGGTAGCAGCCGCATCCTCCGATGGTAATGACGCCCCCTCTGTTTGTTGATTGACAGGGCCAGGGAACCGAATCCTTCTCTGCTGGCCCTGCCTGTTTTGATTCAATATCTGGCGCCTGCGCCGCAGCCGTACCTCTCTTCAATCTGCGCAGGCGCACTGAGAGGCGGCCACTCACTCGGCCGCTCCATCCTCAATGCGCCTGCGCCGATGACGTCACATCTACACCCGGCGCAGGCGCATTGAGGAGCGAGCGGCCAAGTGAGTGGCCGCCTCTCAGTGCGCCTGCGCAGATTGAAGAGAGGTACGGCCGCGGCGCAGGCGCCAGATATTGAATCAAAACAGGCAGGGCCAGCAGAGAAGGATTCGGTTCCCTGGCCCTGTCAATCAACAAGCAGAGGGGGCGTCATTACCATCGGAGGATGCGGCTGCTATCAGCAAGTAGCCGCCCTACTTGCTGGTAGCAAGGTAATTTACATATTATAAAAATCGATTTTTAACAAATTCTACTGAACGAAAATCATTAATTAGCTTATGTATGATGAGATCGCAGTGTAGGGATTATTAGTAAAGAAAAAAAAAATAAACGGTTTAATGGGGTGACAGAAGCCCTTTAACACTGCTGAACCTTTGATATTTATCGCTGCAAAACTTTGTTGCATTTATGGTGTTGAATCTAAACCCTCTGGATTGCAACATTTGAGTATAAGTTCTATTCCTAGGAAACTTGCAACATTGTAGCAAAAAGTCTCATTTCCAGGAAAACGGCAATCAGTGCAATCCAGCCTTTATATCAATATTGCCGAGCCCCTTCAGACTAAAGGACAATATATGATCTACTATTGTGACTGTATATTATATTAATTTGAGCACAGTGACACGTTATACACTCTGCACTATTGGATTTGTTGCACACCTATTTTTAGTATCTGAACAGATGGATGGACTTGGACTGTTTTATTATCGGCACTTTTTTATTAGCACTGTTTCAATAGCACCTTGGATTTGATTTTCTTTACTCACAGGGACTCACCTTTAATCAGTCACTGCCGCAATTATCGTAGTGCAGTGGGTTTGCCAGTCCACCTCTCCAATCTGGGGACTGGACGGACTTGACCCACCTGTAATATCTATTTGGCCGGGACATCAGGCCCTTAGAAGCTAGTCTATCTAATCCGCCACCATTAGGATTGGAACTGATTGTATATTTTCAGCAGCTATATTAGTGAATTAATATTTTATTGTACTGTATTTTATTGTGTATTTACAGGCCTGCATTTTTATTTAGGATGTTTTATCTTAAAGGGCTTCTGTCAGCCCACTAAACCGTTTTTTTTGTTTTGTTTAATAATAATCCCTACACTGCGATCTCTGCATACATAAGTAAAATAATAATTTTCGTTCAGTAGAATTTGATAAAACGCTATTTTTATAATATGTAAATTACCTTGCTACCAGCAAGTAGGGCGGCTACTTGCTGGTAGCAGCCGCATCCTCCGATCCTAATGACGCCCCCTCCGCATTGTGATTGACAGGGCGAGGGAACGGAATCATTCTCTGCTGGCCCTGCCTGTTTTCATTCAATATCTGGCGCCTGGGCCGCGGCCGTACCTGTCTTCAATCTGCGCAGGCGCACTGAGAGGCGGCCGCTCGCTCCTCAAGTCGCCTGCGCCGGGTGTAGATGTCACGTCATCGGCGCAGGCGCATTGAGGATGGAGCGGCCGAGTGAGTGGCCGCCTCTCAGTGCGCCTGCGCAGATTGAAGATGGGTACGGCCGCGGCGCAGGCGCCAGATATTGAATGAAAACAGGCAGGGCCAGCAGAGAATGACTCCGTTCCCTGGCCCTGTCAATCACAATGCGGAGGGGGCGTCATTAGGATCGGAGGATGCGGCTGCTACCAGCAAGTAGCCGCCCTACTTGCTGGTAGCAAGGTAATTTACATATTATAAAAATAGCGTTTTATCAAATTCTACTGAACGAAAATTATTATTTTACTTATGTATGCAGAGATCGCAGTGTAGGGGTTATTATTAAACAAAAAAAATATAAAACTGTTTAGTGGGCTGACAGAAACCCTTTAATGCATATTAGCATGGATACTCATATAGAATTCTGATTCGGATTTGCATACTATTTTACCTACCGTGTACTAATATCTTATTATTTACAATTAAAAATAGTGTTATTATACTAGATCTGTGGTCCAGTTATAAGAGTGCCCATTCACTTCTGATTCAATTAAAATATCACATGATCAGGTGAACGCGGTAAATAAAAGCCATTTTCTGGTCACCTTGCCTCACAAGGTGTAATACCAAGTGATCAGAAGGTCTTATGTACCCCAAAATGGTACCAATCAAACAGTCATCTCATCCTGCAAAACAATCAGCCCCTACCTAAGACAATTGCCCAAAAAATAAATAAAAAATAGGGCTCTCAGAAAATGGCAACACAAAAGCAAAATTTTCTTCTGTTCAAAAATGATTTCACTGTGTAAAACTTGATAAAAATATATCTAAAAATTATAGACATATTAGCTATTACCGCGTCTGTAATACCCTGCTTCACCTTGCCTCACAAAAAGTTTAATACCAAGCGTTCAAAAAGTCTTATGTACCCCAAAATGGTACCAATCACCTCATCCCGCAAAAGATTAGCCCCTAAATCACAATCATTTAAAAAAAATAAAAACCAATGGCACCCATAAACCTATCCATCAAAATCTGCGCTACAAAAGCCAATATGGCGCTCCTTCCTTTCTGAGTCCTGCCATGTGCCCCCACAGCAGTTCACCACCACATATTGGGTGTTGCCGTATTCAGGAGAAATGGTTAACAAATTATGGGGTGCTTTTTATCCTGTTAACCCTTGTGAAGATGAAGAGTTTTGAGGCTAAAGCAACATTTTATTGGAAGAAACAAAACTTTTCATTTTTACAGCCAAGTGTTTCCAAATTCCGTAAAACGCTTAGGGGGTCAAAGTGCTCAGTACCCTCCTTAATATATTCTTTAAGGGGTGTAGTTTCCAAAATGGGGTCACTTTTTGAGGGTTTCCACTGTAGGGGTACATCAGAGTCTTTTCAAATACAAAATGGTGCTTCAAAACCATTGTAGCGAAATCTGCCTCCAAAATCCATATCGCGCTCCTTTCCTTCTGACCACTGCCACGTGCCCATAGAGCAGTTTACCGCCACATTTTTGGTATTTCTGTAAACTGCAGAATCAGAGTAATATACAGTACAGACCAAAAGTTTGGACACACCTTCTCATTCAAAGAGTTTTCTTTATTTTCATGACTATGAAGGCATCAAAACTATGAATTAACACATGTGGAATTATATACATAACAAACAAGTGTGAAACAACTGAAAATATGTCATATTCTAGGTTCTTCAAAGTAGCCAACTTTTGCTTTGATTACTGCTTTGCACACTCTTGGCATTCTCTAAATTTTTAAATTTCACCTCCATTTTCCTTTAATTCTTGTAGAACACCTCAAGGGTTAACAAAGTTTGTAACATCAGTTTTGAATAATTTGAGAGATGTCGTTTCTAAAATGGGGTAATTTATAGGTGGTTTACATTACGTAAGCCCCTCAAAATCACTTTATAACTGAATTGGTGTTTAAAAAAATGGTTTCGAAAATTTTGTTGAAAATTTGAAAAATAGCTTTTTCTAAGCCTTCTAACGTCCTAAAAAAAATAAAATGACATTAACAAAATTATCCCAACATAAATCGGACATATGGGGAATGTTGATTGATAACCATTTTATGAGGTCTTACTATCTGTCTTAAAAGTAGAAAAATTCTAATTAAGAAAATTGTGAATTTTTCTAAATTTTTGGTAAATTTTGGATTATTTTATAAATAAAGGTGAAATATATCAACTCAAATTTACCACTGTCATGACGTACAATGTGTCACGAGAAAACAGTCTCAGAATGGCTTGTATAAGTAAAAGCTTTCCAAAGTTATTACCACATAAAGTGACAGATTTAAGGTGAAAAGTGGACCGGTACTGAAAGGGTTAATGTAGTGTAGTCACATTGTTTCTGCTTGTTTGTGTGTTGCATGGACATCTTGTTAACAAGGAAACTTTATGTTCTTCTAGTGGTTGGTGAGAAAGAGAAGGCAAACAATGCAGTCAATGTGCGGACACGAGACAACAAGGTCCATGGGGAAGTGTCTATAGCCTCAGCTGTAGAAAAACTTCTCACATTAAAAAAGGTGCACAGCAAAAACGCTGAAGAAGACTTCTGAAGAAAAATAATCTGCCAACTCTGAAAATGGACAGATGTTTTTGTCACTGTGAAAGAAAACACACTGCTAATAAACTGATATTTGTTAATTTATTAATCATGGATGTTTTATTACCGTACCCAATTTACGGCTATGGAGGCTTAAAGGGATGTCGCCATGACAAACATTAATGAATGCATCATCACTGGAAATTTGATCGCCCTGATCGCCTGGGGCACCAGAACACTCATGACCTGTAACCATTCGGGCAACATCCTTGTGGATTCGGCAAGCGTATCCAGACCCATTCAACTTGAATGGGTCTGTGATGCGTCCGCACCGCAAAAAAATTTAACATGGTCTATTATTTTTTATTTTTTTTGTGAGGCGGAGGCACAGAGAGAAACCACACGGAAGCACTCCGTTGTGCTTCAGTGGGGTTCCGTGCCTCCGTTTCGCACCGACCTTCCGGTTTGCAGACCCATTCAAGTGAATGGGTCTGCATCCGTCATATAGTGCGCACACGGCCGGTGCCCACATATTGCGGACGCGCTGTTTGCGGGCTGCAATACGGGCACCGTGTCACGGACGTTCCAGCGACAGGTGGCAGGAGATCGTTGAGACTGGCAATACGTGGTTTGATCTGACAGGTTTTCCCTGTGAATCAATAGGCGTCTGTGTTGTTTCTGGTAATGGCCACACCCCTTGCCTCAGGTGTTGCTAATGGGGTCATTTAACCTTCCTTATTTATAGTTCCTTTTCACACTATACTGTGCGGTTTATACCTTCAGTTTCAGTTGTGGATAGCTGGTGTGTGGATCTCGGCTGAGTTCCTGGTGCTTCCATAGCCCCTTTGAAGTTAAGTCTTTCCATTCCCTTTTTGTATTTTGTTTGGGTTCTGTGTGTTGCATTTCCCTATTGTTTGTATTAGGCCTTAAGGAGACTCCTGTTCTTCTTTCCATTTGGAGGAACAGGTAGTCTCGACCCTGCCGTTAGTACCAGGGTCATATAGGGCTAGATAGGATTCTAGGTATTCCTGTGTATGAACACACCTACCTCTGGGGTCTGTTCATATTGGTAGTCAGTCAGGATTTTGGTTAGGGTTTTACTAGGAGGTGTCCATCTTCCTTCCCTAGTTCCCCCCTTCCCTCTTATGCTCGGTGTAGTGTTTCCCTCCCACACCGAAGCGTGACACGGGGCAACGGCCGTGTGCATGACCCCTAAAGGCAATCACACACTGTGTGGTTTCTTTGTGCCTTTTTTTTTTTTTTTTATAAAACGCAACAGCCGGGATTTAATTTTAAAGTCTACAGGAAAATACTGTAATATATAAAATTAACAATAAAATATAAATTTGTTTATGACATAGTGTTTAAGTTTTGGGGGTCATGATATCAAAATACAGCATGCATTGGCTGTGGAATTTTATCTGCTGTTTTTTTCATAGACTGGTCTATAGTACTTCAAAAATGCTAGGGAAAAACCCAGGTAGGAAATCTAACTAAATAGAAAATGCCACCAGGATAAAAAAAAAAAAAAAAGTGTTATGTGAGAGAGACCTTGGATCCAACAAGTGTGTTTTTTTTTTTTTTTTTTTTTACTGTTCCTTTGTTTACAGGCTGCCACAGGAGCCTAGCAGTAACTGAGAACTGTTTAACCCCTTAGATTCTACAGACAATAGAGACCATGGCATATAAGAGGAATAAAATGTTTAAAAATATTGTATGTAACCTAGAATAAAACCAATGAAAACATCAACTACACCACAAAAAAAAAAAACTTGCACAGCTCTGTTGATGGGTTATCCTGCCTCTGCAGCCATGATGTTATCTACTTAGCTGTAGCGATGATTTGCCCGTATAACTTGTGCAGTCAGTCACTAGACTCAACAATAAATTTCATGAGACTGCTGAGGCCAGTGATTGGCTGCAGTGGTCATATGGCGTATATGGGCACCTCATAACGGCAGCCAAACAAAGAAAGCCTGGCTGGGGAGGATTGGAGTTTGCAGTGTTGGAAGCTGCAGGGGGTGAAATAAGTAGGAGTATACACTTCTTGTTATTTTATGACCATTATTAGCTTGGGGGAAATTATAATAAGTAGGGCATCTTCTTTAAATGTATACACTTCTTTTAGGTAAAGGGGGTAATGTAAAAACACTAACTTATACATAGTCCAATATGGTATCCATGGAAAGCAATATTACTGCAATGTAATAATAATGTTAATCGGGAATGCCAAGACAAAAAAAATAAACATTTGTATAGTTCTTCAGCACAACATTACCAGGTCCTTAAGAAATGAAAGGAGTTTTCTGATACTTGGATATTGGTGGCCTTTCTTCAGCATAGATCTTCAATGTCAGATCGGAGTATCCTCAGGATAGGTCATCAATGTCATATCGGTGAGGATCCGGCACCCCCACGATCAGCTGTTTCAGGCAGCTGCTGGCACCAAAAACTAAACCGTGTGTGGAGCTGGAAGTACGAAGTTCTGTTCACTGTGTAGGAGCCATGCTGGGTAGTGCAGCTCAGCTCTCCTTACAGTGCAGTATGCACCGCTGGGACCTTGACCGATTATGAGAACGGGTACCTCTCGGAGCTCCCCCCAAGGTGAACAAAATGGCCAGTCAAGCACGCACACTGCCGTACCATTCATCTCTAAGGGTACTTTCACACTAGCGTTATTCTTTTCCAGTATTGAAATCTGGTAAAGGGTCTCAATACCGGAAAAAAACGCATCAGTTGTGTCCCAATGCATTCTGAATGGAAAGCAATCCGTTCAGTATGCATCAGGATGTCTTCCCTTGTACGGTATTTGACCGGTCAAAATACCGCAGCATGCTGCAATATTTTTTTTCTGGACAAAATCCCAGAACACTACCGCACTTGCCGGATCCGGCATTAATTTCCATTAAAATGTATTAATGCCGGATCTGGTACCAAGTGTTCTGGAAACTGCTACATCGCCGAATCCGGTTTTCCAGTCTCCGCATGCCCAGTTCTTTCTAGCTTTGAAAATATTAAATACCAGATCCGTTATTCTGGATGATACCGGAAAGACGGATCTGGTGTTTCAATGCATACGGATTTCCTGATCCGGCAGGCAGTTCCGGATTCTTCTAACGCTAGTGTGAAAGTACCCTTAGGGAGTTCCGGAGACAGCAGAGTACAACATTTGGCTATTTCTGGAACTCCCATCACAAAGCCATCAGGCTCTGTAATCTTATGTGCCCTGCCATACAGTGGGTCCAAATCTGTATAGAATTGCACTTAGAATATACGGACCCTAAAGCCTCATACACTCAGTGCACTACACGTCATGTTTTCTAACTTTAATAGAGGTCTTATTTTATTGTGTGGGGGTCTTTACATTTATAGAAAGAATACTGTGCCACGATCTATTAGGCACCATGTATACTGAGCTAGTCACCTCCATAAGCAATACTTAAATGCAATGCTAGCTCAGTACATATGGCATGCGCCAGGCTATATATTACCTCCACATGGAGCTGTAGAGGCTCTGTGTGGATGGCCTTCAAATAATGCTTGGTTTTGCCAAGAGACCACAGCTAAACCTCAGAAGTCACCAATAGGACTGGGATGATGGACCTTACTACTCCTGGCTGCATCCAGACTATAGGTGCCTGCAGCTCCAGGCAATCAAGGAGGCAGGGGCCACAGCAGGGTTCATCACATGGGAGCGGGAGCAGCCACTGACCAAGGTCTGGACTTTAATACATAGAATAGAAAAGAAGCCAAATATGAGCATGACCATATGATACCAAAACCTAGGGTGCTGCTGGGGTGCTCGTCTGGTGTGCTTATTTTGCTGCAGCTTGCCCAATCTCAGGTCCTCCATCAGGCCTGATAAGACGTATAGATGGGCAGTGTGTGTAGTCTTCTTCTCCAGTGGCGCTCTTCTGCTTCCCTATTCTTGGTTTGTGGCTGTAGGCATTGTAGCTGAGTAAGGGAGCTTCTTTTCTTGCAGGCAATTTCTATTACGTTTTTCCAGGAACAACTTCAGTATGTTTGCCTGTAAGCAGCAGGGATCGTTATCCGTACAGTTTTTCCATATAAATTGCATGTTGAATTACCATTTTTGTAATGATGGCTAGAAAAGTAAGGCAAGGAGGCAACTGCGGCTGTCAACCTTCTTGAAATGTGTGAATCTGATGAGAAGCTTGTTCCTATGGGTGAAAACAATCGATTTCTAATTAGTTGCCCTATGAGTAGATAAATGTAATACACTGTATCAGTATAGAGAAGACCTTCACTAATCCACCTCTGGCACTTTAGGGAACATACTGACCTCTGGTGACCAATCCCTAGTACTGCAGCCAATAACAGAAAATCCTAACCGTAAGGCCTCTTTCACACTGGCGTTGCGGGAAAAGATGCGGGTGCTTTGCGGGAAAATGCACAATTTTTACGCAAGAGTGTAAAGTGTTTTAATGCGTTTTGCACGCACGTGAGAAAAATCGGCATGTTTGGTACCCAGACCCGAGCCCGGACTTCACAGAAGTTCGGGGTTGTGTAGATTTTATTATTTTTCCTTATAACATGGTTATAAGGGAAAATAATAGCATTCTTAATACAGAATGCTAAGTAAATTAGGGATGGAGGGGTTAAAAAAATAAATAAATAAATTAAACTCACCTCATCCACTTGTACGCGCAGCCCAGCTTGTCTTCTTTCTTCTTCTTTGAGGACCTGGGAGGTGACATCACTGTGCTCATCACATGGTCCATCACCGTGGTGATGGACCATGTGATGAGCGCAGTGACGTCACCAAAGGTCCTTTTCCTCACCGGACTGCGTGTACAAGTGGATGAGGTGAGTTTAATTATTATTATTTTTTTTTTTAACCCCTCCATCCCTAATTTACTTAGAATTCTGCATTAAGAATGCTATTATTTTCCCTTATAACCATGTTATAAGGGAAAATAATAAAGATCGGGTCCCCATCCTGATCGTCACCTAGCAACCGTGCGTGAAAATCGCACTGCATCCGCACTTGCTTGCGATTTTCACGCAGCCCCATTTACTTCTATGGGGCCTGCGTTGCATGAAAAACGCACACTATAGAGCATGCTGCGATTTTCACGCAACACACAAGTAATACGTGAAAATCACAGCTCATGTGCACAGCCCCATTCACCAAGTGATTGGGTCCGGATTCAGTGCGGGTGCAATGCGTTCACCTCACGCATTGCATCCGCGTGAAATTCTCGCCCATGTGAAAGGGGCCTAAAGCCCAATATTTTATTCATATACCAGACAGGGTCATCTGATTTTAAATTTATTGTATTCCTAGCTTGTAAAACAGTTGATGCTTTTTTTATCTGCACCTGGGAAAGCTGGGGAAAAACTCGTATTCATTACAGGTGGATTACTGGAATCCAGTACCTCCTAGCTGACTGATGCCATTTGTCTACCATGATGCATAGGCAGTTGCTTTCAGATGCTCCTTCTGCTGTTTTTTTTTTTTTTGCACACCAATTTTAGGTTTTTAAATCTGTGCTGTGTGTATTATGTTAATAGTGTTGAACCTGATGAAGGGGCCCTGCAGTCAATAAATCCTCGTTTCATCTATCCTCAGTGTCGTCAAGCACAGCAACGCTGCTACACACTACACACTTGTCTCTAAAGATCTGGACTTCAGGATTTCTGTAGTTCCTGCTCAATCACCGCAGAGGCACCGCCGATAAACCCGTAAGAAGACGACACCACCGCAATAGATGAGGGAGGCAGGGGACCACTGCAGTGTAGTTAATCAGGACTCAACGTCTGCTGTACCTCTTCGTCTGGAGGAGACGGGGATAGACAATGCCATGATTTATTTGGCAGTCGTTGGCCCCCTAGAGCCTCATGGTGGATGCGGAAAAAAAAAACTTTATTATAATCAACCACTGCCTCCCGTGTGTCTGTCCTTGGCTGGGCTTTCTGTTAGGGTACACCTTGGAAGCGGTGTTCAGACCTCTACAGATCCACTTTGGAATCTGTTTGTCCTGCTTTGTGTTGGTTTGTCTGTCTTTTTGCCACACGGAATAGTGCAGTAGACGATTATACTACACTATTCTGTCCAACCAAATAAAAAGACCAACAGAAAGCCCAGCGGAGGGCAGAAAAGTATCCTGAGATCTAAAATCGGGAGCATACATAATGGTAAATCAACATTAGGCCACCTTCACACAGGCAGGGGGGTCATTTATTAAGGTCATCTGGCGTAAAAATAGTTGCAAAGGGCATTATAACACCTGTGTGACAATATTTTGTCAGGCGCTGGAGTAGTGAACTGCCATATATATGCACCTAACTGACGATGAGGAGCCGTATACTGCGGCAGCGCAGGGAGGACAACTAAGACCGGTGTGAAAAGCTGTCTTAATAAATGTCCCCCAGTGTTTGCTCAGTGATTGTGAGCCTCAACCAAGTGCAGGTCAAAAGCTCAGAACAGAAGCAAATCTTTCCATTACGGCTTATGGGCTCATGCACATGACCGTTGGATGTTTTGCGATCTGCAAATTGCGGATCTGCAAAACACGGATACTGTCTCTGTGCATTTTGCAGAATGGAACGGCCGGCCCCAAATAGAACAGTAATGTGGACAATAATAGGACATGTTATATTTTTTTGCAGAACGGACATACGGACACGTGATGCACACAGAGTCATTTCCGTTTCTTCTGCAGCCCCATTGAAGTGAACGGTTCCGCATATAGGTCACAATAAAAAAAAATATATATATATATACGTTCAGGTGCATGAGCCCTATATCTGTAAAGCCTCCACTCCTGATTTTGGCTACAGTCGTCTTTTTTTTTTTTAAGCAATTGTGTGTTTGTCCCATAGACATCTATTGTGTTTTTGGCCCTGCTTGAAAAAAAGTCTGTGGCATTTTTTTTTTTTTTTGCTGTAAAAAAAAAAAAATAGCTCCAGATGTTAGCTAAAGGCCTATGGGAAATATGAAATACAGGACACACCAGCTTTTTTTTTTTTGTTAATTTGGTGGTGTTTTTTTGTCTTTCTGGCTTCTTTTCTAAATTGCACCATGCTGGAACTTTTGTTTTTTAGTTTTTTCAGGCTTTCTCACATCACTTTCACTATAGGAGTTAAACATTCTTTGCAAAAAAAAAAAAGAATAGAAAGAAATGTAGGTGACAAAAAGAAAACACATGCAGCTGTGTATTTAGCATTTTTTAAAATAGCATTTAGGCCTCATGCACACGACCGTTGTTTGTTTCCGCGTCCGTTCCACCGATTTTAGCGTTTCAGATGCGGACCCATTCATATCTATGGAGCCGTCGAAAATGCGGATAGTCCACCATTTGCCATCCGCGTCCGTGGTTTCAGTCCGTCAAAAAAATATAACCTGTCCTATTCTTGTCTGTGAAAAACGTTTCGCGGACCCATTCAAGTCAATGGGACCGCAAAAAAAAATGCGGAGGCACACCCGAGTGTCATCCGCGTCCGTTTTATTCTTATCATTTGCATGGCAAACCTGTCTTACATTTTTTTTTACCTTCCTTTATTTCTGGTGGTCCTCCTAAAAAAAAAAAAGGAAGACACACGGAAACGGATCACGGAACAACGGAACCCCATTTTGCGGAACGGAACACAACAACGGTCGTGTGCATGAGGTCTTACTCATACTGATTTATAGAGGGCGTACAAAAACTCTACTACAAACTGCAAAAAGAAAGCAGGCTGCTATGGGGCCCGGGCCTCCTCTCCCCTGCATGTAGAGATATATTCTCTGTATAGAGTGCTCTGCTAATGGCTGATAACAGACACAGCATAAGAGCTCCAGACATGACAGCAGTGACTACCGACCAGGACCTGCTCTGTATCAATAGGGTCTAAGCTCCATGCGCAGTAAGGACCTTGTGATCTCACATGACCATTAGAGATGAGCGAATTTCCGCTTATGAAATTTATTAACACTTCGTTTGGTGGTAAAAGGTGAATTGCGTTATGGATTCCGTTACCACGGAGGCATTCCGTTTTTCATTTCGTCACAGTAGAAGTCTATGGGCTGCAAAACGGATCCGTCCCGTTTCCGTTATGCAGGAAAGTACTCCCCTGCACAACAGAAACGGGACGGATCCGTTTTGCAGCCCATAGACTTCTATTATGACGGAATGAATAACGGAATGCCTCTAAAGCCATTCCGTCATAGAAATGCGCTATGGTCCATGGTAACGGAATCCATAACGCAATTCACCTTTCGCCACCAAACAAAGTGTGAACGAATTTCAAAATATGAAATTCGCTCATCTCTAATGACAATCAAAGTGACCAGCTGTATTTTGCAGATCTGCGATTTGCGGTCCGCAAAACGGATACAGTCGTGTGAATGCACCCATAGGGTTAGTACTAATTTCTATATCAATCTTTATTACCACAGCGTATGGGATGTAGATATTATCCTGCTGCTTCAAGCCCATGTGACTTTAACATGTAACGTGACCCTGTGACATGAATCCTTACGGTGTATGGAATTTAGGCACAACGGCTCTGTATCTGCTATACTGCAAGAGCTGAAGGACCTGTGATGACGTCGATCATGTGATCAGTCCAGGGGTGCTGCTCACCAGTGGAGAGAAGTGGTGGGAAAGGATCCATCCTGTCTGCTGGACTGAGTAGAAGAGCGCATGGGCTGAGGATCATCCCTGGCCTGTCCTCATCTACTCATCCCAGCAAGTGAAGTTACATCACTGCATTGCGCCTGCCGGGAGAGTGGGATGTTCTCCATTCATCAGGGAATGGGGCTAGATGAGTATAACTGATTTTTTAATTCTTATTTACAACACACTTTTTAAATGGGTTGTTCGGGTTCATAGCTGAACCCGGACATACCCTTATTTTCACCCAGGCAGCCCCCCCTGAGGCTAGCCTGGGAGCATCTCATGGTCCGATGCGCTCCCTTGCCCTGCGCTAAATCGCGCAGGGCACAGGCTCTTTTGTTTTCAATAACACACTGCCGGGTGGAAACTTCCGCCCAGCAGTGTGTTCGGTGACGTCACCGGCTCTGATGGGCGGGCTTTAGCGCTGCCCTAGCCGTTTTACTGGCTAGGGCAGCTCTAAATCCCCCCTCACCGTGGTTCCTGGCAGCGATTTAGCGCAGGGCAAAGGAGAGCATCGGATGCTCAAGTCAGGGGGGCTGCCTGGGTGAAAATGGAGGTATGTCCGGGTTCTGCTCTGAACCCGGACAACCCTTTTAAGGGGGCATAACTACTGTGAGGGTGGACTAAGGGGGCATAACTACTGGGTGGGGGTACTAAGGAGGCATACCTACTGTGTGAGGGCAGTAAGGAGGCATATGGCAGGCGTATTAATGTATTGTGCCAATCTTTCCTTACAAATACCAAGCTTTTTTCTAACAGAACCCCTGACGCCCTGCTGCGGATGATGAGAGGCCACGACCTCTGCCAGATACAACAGGTACTAGCGGTAACAGTGCTGTTCTTCCAGCTGCTCGCCAGCTCGTCCAATCACAACACGAAACACAATGTGTGGGCGGAGCTAAAAATGACTGCGAGACTTGGAACGCAGGGTGGCGAGTCTGCCCTTGGCTGCGGCTGCGCAATACAGAGGAGGATGAGCAACATGGCGACCTTAACTGTGCTGAAGAGGCTGTTTCGTGTAGTCCTGTTCCTGTCGCAGCTGTATGTTTTCTCCGGTCGTGGTGAGTGTCAGGGCAGACAGCTGCCTCCGGTCATCCGCTTGTCTGTTCTCCACTATGTGCAGTAAGGGCGGTGCAGCTGTCACTATGAGAGTTATACAGGGAGGGTTGTAGTGTCAGTGTGCTGGTCTATTACTAGTGCAGTGTACGTGAGTCCCCAGGAAATGCAGCCGTAATAGATGTCTTAGATAAAGGGGAAGTAGTCACCCTGAAAGCGATGTGCTGCTGTGCCATGTAGACGGTGAGCGCCCCCCGGAGGCTGGTTATCCCCACAGCTGCCATGTCATGTAGACAGGTGAGCTCCCCCGGAGGCTGGTTATCCTCACAGCTGCCATGTCATGTAGACCGGTGAGCCCCCTGGTTATCCCCACAGCTGCCATGTCATGTAGACCGGTGAGCCCCCTGGTTATCCCCACAGCTGCCGTGTCATGTAGACCGGTGAGCCCCCTGGTTATCCCCACAGCTGCCATGTCATGTAGACCGGTGAGCCCCCTGGTTATCCCCACAGCTGCCGTGCCATGTAGACCGGTGAGCCCCCCAGAGGCTGTTATCTCCACAGCTGCCGTGTCATGTAGACCAGTGAGCCCCCTGGTTATCCCCACAGCTGCCATGCCATGTAGACCGGTGAGCCCCCTGGTTATCCCCACAGCTGCCGTGTCATATAGACCGGTGAGCCCCCCCAGAGGCTGGTTATCCCCACAGCTGCCATGTCATGTAGACCGGTGAGCCCCCTAGTTATCCCCACAGCTGCTATGTCATGTAGACCGGTGAGCCCCCTGGTTATCCCCACAGCTGCCGTGTCATGTAGACTGGTGAGCCCCCCAGAGGCTGGTTATCCCCACAGCTGCCATGTCATGTAGACCGGTGAGCCCCCCAGAGACTGGTTATCCCCACAGCTGCCGTGTCATATAGACCGGTGAGCCCCCCCAGAGGCTGGTTATCCTCACAGCTGCCATGTCATGTAGACCGGTGAGCCCCCCAGAGACTGGTTATCCCCACAGCTGCCGTGTCATGTAGACCAGTGAGCCCCCCAGAGGCTGGTTATCCCTACAGCTGCTGTGTCATGTAGACCGGTGAGCCCCCCAGAGGCTGGTTATCCCCACAGCTGCTGTGTCATATAGACCGGTGAGCCCCCCAGAGACTGGTTATCCCCACAGCTGCTGTGTCATATAGACCGGTGAGCCCCCCAGAGGCTGGTTATCCCCACAGCTGCTGTGTCATATAGACCGGTGAGCCCCCCAGAGACTGGTTATCCCCACAGCTGCTGTGTCATATAGACCGGTGAGCCCCCCAGAGGCTGGTTATCCCCACAGCTGCTGTGTCATATAGACCGGTGAGCCCCCCAGAGGCTGGTTATCCCCACAGCTGCTGTGTCATATAGACCGGTGAGCCCCCCAGAGGCTGGTTATCCCCACAGCTGCTGTGTCATATAGACCGGTGAGCCCCCCAGAGGCTGGTTATCCCCACAGCTGCTGTGTCATATAGACCGGTGAGCCCCCCAGAGGCTGGTTATCCCCACAGCTGCTGTGTCATATAGACCGGTGAGCCCCCCAGAGGCTGGTTATCCCCACAGCTGCTGTGTCATATAGACCGGTGAGCCCCCCAGAGGCTGGTTATCCCCACAGCTGCTGTGTCATATAGACCGGTGAGCCCCCCAGAGACTGGTTATCCCCACAGCTGCCGTGTGATGTATACTGGTGAGCCCCCTAGTTATCCCCACAGCTGCCGTGTCATGTAGACCGGTGAGCCCCCTAGTTATCCCCACAGCTGCCGGGCCATGTAGACTAGTGAGCCCCCAGAGGCTGGTTATCCCCACAGCTGCCATGTCATGTAGGCGGTGAGCCCCTAGAGGCTGGTTATCCCACAGCTGCCATGCCATGTAGACCTGTGAGCCCCCTGGTTATCCCCACAGCTGCCGTGTCATGTAGACCGGTGAGCCCCCTAGTTATCCCCACAGCTGCTATGTCATGTAGACCGGTGAGCCCCCTGGTTATCCCCACAGCTGCCGTGTCATGTAGACCAGTGAGCCCCCTGCTTATCCCCACAGCTGCCGTGTCATGTAGACAGCAAGCAGGTAAATAGAGCAGAGAAAGCAGCACTTGTACGAGCGCTGCTTTCTCTTCAAACAGCTGATCGGCGGGGTTGCTAGGAGTCGGACCCCCTCCAGTCTGATATTGATGACCTAGCCTGACGATAGGTCATCAATAGTGAAAAGTGGACAACCCCTTTAAACGTTAGGGAATAGGTTTTGGTGTAAACAGCTACGCCTTCCCTTTTTCTGTTTCACAGTAAAATATGATTGTATTGAATTTGCTTTCCTATCTTGACATTCAATTTCTAATTTATTTTTATTTTTTGCCAGGATCCTTGAGTTTTGAGCACCCTCAAGCAATGGCACAAGCTGTAAAAGACCAGCCTTCCTCTTCCACCATGGTCCAGAGCATCAGAGTACTTGGTAATTATTTTTATGCTACTCTACTATTACACACACCTGACTACAGGACCTAGCTACCGTAGGTGTAGACAACACAAATGAGCAAAAAAGAGAACTAGATTTAATACCTCGGTGCCTAAAATCTGTCTAAAAAGTGGCGCATTGGTGTAACTAGGATTTCTACACTTCTGTTCCGACTTGTTTGAAGAGGGGACAGGGCTTAGTGAGAACTTGGGCAGAGTTTCATTGAAAGGAGTTGTGGCCTAAGATGCAACAATTCTGGCATAAAATCCTGTCTCAAATGAATACAGAAAACAGAGAATAGCCGGCTCACAGTCAATTTGCATACACTTTACTAAATTAATGCATATACATTCTGATAGTTTTTATGATTTTTATCATTATTATCTCCATTATAAAGTTATTCAAAACACATTCTCGGTCCCTTTAGGTATTTACACTGACCAAAAATATAAACGCAACACTTTCGACTTTGCTCCCATTTTGCATGAGCTGAACTCAAAGATCTGAAACATTTTGTACATACACAAAAGACCCATTACTCTCAAATATTGTTCACAAATCTGTCTAAATCTGTGTTTGTGAGCACTTCTCCTTTACCAAGATAATCCATCCCACCTCACAGGTGTGGCATATCAAGGTGCTGATTAGACAGCATGAATATTGCACAGGTGTGCCTTAGACTGCCCACAATAAAAGGCCACTCTGAAATGTGCAGTTTGATCACACAGCACAATGCCACAGATGTTACAACGTTTGAGGGAGCGTGCAATTGGCATGCTGACTGCAGGAATGTCTACCAGAGCCGTTGCCCGTGCAATGAATGTTCATTTCTCTACCATAAGCCGTCTCCAAAGGCGTTTCAGAGAATTTGGCAGTACATCCATATTTGAGTTTAGCTCATGCAAAATGGGAGCAAAACCGAA